>NC_137048.1:27285906-27308406 GCF_032717465.1 Coenobita brevimanus
TATCATTCCTATCACACTTATTTTCGCTCGTTATCTTCTTTTCACACTTACTGTATTTTCACTAGTTATCATTCCTTTCACACTTATTTTCACTCGTTATCATTCCTTTCACACTTATTTTCACTCGTTATCATTCCTTTCACACTTATTTTCACCCGTTATCATTCCTCTCACACTTATTTTCATTCGTTATCATTCCTTTCACACTTATTTTCACTCGTTATTATTCCTTTCACACTTATTTTCACCCGTTATCATTCCTTTCACACTTATTTTCACTCGTTATCTTCCTTTCACACTTATTTTCACTCGTTATCATTCCTTTCACACTTATTTTCACCCGTTATCTTCCTTTCACACTTATTTTCACTCGTTATCATTCCTTTCACACTTATTTTCACCCGTTATCATTCCTTTCACACTTATTTTCACTCGTTAACTTCCTTTCACACTCACATTCACTCTTACACTCTCATCCTCTCGCTCACTTTATTTCTCAGATTCACATTCACACTCCCACACTCTCACTCCATCTCCGAATCTGCATTTACTTTAAGGTTTTACATTCTGTCTGTCTCGGTCTCTGCCTGCCTGTTTGTCTGTTTGTCTGTCTGTCTGTCTGTCTGTCTCTCTCTCTCTCTCTCTCACGCTGGTTTCCTCATTTTTCAGCGCCTCTTTTTCATCTTTTAGTCTCTCACCCTCTCACACTCTTTCTCTCATATTTATTCCATCCATCATACACTCCCTCTTTCATCCCCCCCCTCTCTCTCTCTCTCCCTCTCTCTCTCTCGTTTATTGCGGCATATCGTTCCCATCAATTTACCACAACGTTTCCCTTTATCGATGGCCAAGAAACATGATTGCAAAACACTATTAGGAAGAGAGAGAGAGAGAGAGAGAGAGAGAGAGAGAGAGAGAGAGAGAGAGAGAGAGAGAGAGAGAGAGAGAGAGAGAGAGAGAGAGAGAGAGAGAGAGAGAGAGAGAATTTGTACGTCATTGGATCTCTGTCGTGCATTTGTGTGTGTATTCGTCTGTATTTTACCTGTGTGTGTGTGTGTGTGTGTGTGTGTGTGTGTGTGTGTGTGTGTGTGTGTGTGTGTGTGTGTGTGTGTGTGTGTGTGTGTGTGTGTGTGTGTGTGTGTGTGTGTGTGTGTGTGCAAGGATGTCTGAGGCTCTTAACTTATTCCGATCGCGTGTTTTGTCTTCACTTCTTGGCTCTGTGTTTTTTCTTTCGCGCGCGCGCGCGTGCGTGCGTGCGTGTGTGTGTGTGTGTGTGTGTGTGTGTGTGTGTGTGTGTATCTGCAATACACTTTTCATCTGCAGTTGCAAGGGTTATGTCTTACATATATTGCAGTGTATTATCCTTTCCACTCTATATTATGCCCCTTGAACTTTATTTACATCTGCAGTCCTTATTTGCAATTCATGTTTCTGGACCTTTGACCTTTTATGTGTCTCCCTGGTTCGTAATCTCGTCGGTTAAGGAAACTCCCTAACATCTTTTCATGAGCGATTTATTTTGTTTATTGCACCTTACTGTCCTATTCTGGTACATAAATCATTCCAGTATCACCACACTCTGCATAAATAACGTACAAAGGATACTGACCTGCATATCTAAAAATAAATCACTAAGGAGGAGGTGCGAAAATCCTTCCAATATCACCATACTCCGAAAACGTACCAAAGGGTATGAACTAGTCATATCCCAAAAAATAAATCACTAAGGAAGAGGTGCGAGGGAGCTTCCTTACCCGGCGAGAGTGCTAACCCTTCTCCATTCCTCCATGATACTAAGCCTCTTCCCGTATCTCTTCCCCTTTCATCTTCATGTTCTTTTCGTCGCTTCCCTCACCTCATTTACCATACTCACTTCACCTTAATATTCTTTTCTGTCAAGCTTCTAAGTAATTTCCCTTATAATATTCTCATCCTCTCTTTCAGGTTATATATCTCTATCTCAGCTTTATTCTTAGTTCTCTATCATTCACTATTTTCTCTCTTCAACGTCCCCTGTCTCTCCTCCTCTCTACCTCCCTGCTTTATTCTTAGTTCTCTATATCATTAATTTTCTTTCTCCTTTTCTTACCCTCTATCTTCCATCATTTCTCTCCCACCTTCTTTCCCCGCACGGGATCTCTCTCTCTCTCTCTCTCTCCCTCTCTCTCTCTCTCATTTCTCTCCCTCCTTCTTTCCCACGCACGGGATCTCTTTCTTTCTCTCTCTCTCTCTCTCTCTCTCTCTCTCCTCAAATCACTTCTATCTTCATCCTCTGCTTCATTCATTTCCTTCTCTTTTATCTTTCCTCTCACTTCTCTTCCTTTCCGAAATTTCACTAAATATCTTTCCTCCTCTTTTACTGCACTCATTAACTTTTTTTTTTTTTTTCAATTTCAGTATATTTTTTCAGTTCTTACACCTTAGTATTATATTTTCATTATTATCATCTACTTTCTCTTTCTTTTCATCTGTCTTCCACCTCATCCCTCTTTTCTTCACTTAGCAGCTGTCCTTACATTTAATTAATATATATTTTCACATTCCTCCCTCTTTCATTTTCTTCTTTCCATCGTTGCTCTCTCCCCATAGTCATACATCAATTTTTTCTTCATACTTTTCATTTTGTTACTCTCTTTTCTTCTCTTCTGTCTAGTGTTGGAGAGGGACGCCTTCACGTGGTGGCATTGATGTACGTGGCACCATTACTTATATAAACGTCTCAACTCCCTCTCCATCCCCAAAAGGAGGATGGTAGTCTAAAAGGGGGAGAGCAACATCAGCCCGCGGTCCACCGAGTTCACGTACAAATGAGCTTGGGGCCACAACAAGAAAAAATATATATATAAAAACAAAATAAAAACAATCTTCATTCTCTTCTCCGTCTGTATCTACCGGTATATGTCTCACTCTTACAGTAATCTCCATCTTAATTCACAAGCAATTTCCTTCTCAATCCTCCCATTTCTTACACTTCCATTATTTTCTTTCCTCCCCTTCCATCTCTTCACATTTTAATGCTTCTCCAGCATTCTCAGTCCATTTCGTTTATTTTCCTGCTTTTATCTTTCTTTCTTTTCGCAAGCACTTCTCCTCCTAATCCTCCCATTTTTTAAGCTTTCTCTCTCTCTAATTCTGTCTCCCCTTTCAACTCCTTATTTCCTATTATTTCTCTTTCTTAGTCCACTATATTATTCGTCATTCATTGTGTTCTTATTTTTTTTTTTTTTACTGTTTTCTCTCGGTCTTATTTCATCATTCATCCATCCTCATTCTCTCTCTCTCTCTCTCTCTCTCTCTCTCTCTCTCAATCATCTTGATTCATTACCTCTTCTTTTCTTCCTTGCATCTCTCTCTCTCTCTCTCTCTCTCTCTCTCTCTCTCTCTCTCTCTCTCTCTCTCTCTCTCTCTCTCTCTCTCACCGTTTCTATCTTTCACACACCCTATTTCCTTCTAAACCCTTTAACGGTCAGAACAAGTCTAGCACTCTTCCAGCTAACGCCAGACGATTTTATTCGCTGAGTGTGAGTCATAGGAGCCTCAGAAAGATAAGAGAACAACTGATTGATAAAGAGGAAGATAAGTGGATAAGAGAAGTAGTGGGTGACGAAAGCGAGGGTAATAGATGTAACTGAGGGTGCGAAAACTGAGGGATTTACTCTCTCTCTCTCTGTCTCTAATTATTGTTGGTCTTTCTTGTTTCCCTCCCATCAATCATCACTTTTCACTTAATTTCGTCCCCTCTCTCCTCTCTTATTTACAGCTTATTATTGTTTTTATTTCTTTGCCTTCTCATCCCGTCCTTGAGTGGGATGTAAGCATGATGATGATGATGATGATGATGATGGACAAAAATGTCAGGCTGATACTGATGATAATGATTGTGACGTTGATGGTGATATCTATGATGGCGATGATGATGATGATGATGGTGGTGATGATAATGATTTATTTATCTATCCAACTACTTATCTATCCACCCATCTATCTATCTATCTTTTATCTATTTGTTTATTCATTATTTATCCTACCTTTTCTCCTTATTTAACATCCTTTCTATTCCATCTATCTTTCATCTCTGTCCGCCACCTCTTCCTTCTCCTAATTTTACAGTCATCATTCATCTTCGACTGTCTGTCAGTGAGCACATATTTACATCATTTGTCTCATCGCTCATCTCTCTCTCTCTCTCTCTCTCTCTCTCTCTCTCTCCTTCATTCTCCTCTCCTTCTATATTTCTTTCCCTGTCCCAGCTTTCTTTCTCCTTCCATCCTCCTTTTATCCATCTTTCTTTCTACTCCTCTTTATTTTTCTTCCAGTAAACTTTTCTCCTTCAATCTTCCTTTCTACTCTTCTTCATTTTTCTTCCTCTCTACTCCCCTTTCATCCTTTCTTCCCTTCTACCCTTCTCGTTCATCATTCTTCCTCTCTCTTCGTCTTCTCTCCTTCATTTTTCCTCTCCACTCTTCTTCCATTTTCACTTCCTTTCAACTTTTCTTTATTTTTCTTCCCCTGCACTCCTTTCATCCATGTTCCTTTCTACTCTTCATTTTTCTTCCCCTCTTCCTCACCCATCTTCCTCTCAACTCTTTTCATTCTTCCCTCTCTCTACTCTTCTTCATTCTTTCTTCCCCAATCCCAGCTGTCTATTCTTAATTTCTCTTCCCCTCTTCTTCACCTTTCTTCCTTTCAACTCTTTTCATTTTTCCTCCTCACTACTCTTCTTCATTCTTTCTTCCCCAATCCCAGCCCTATCGTCCTCCACCACATCCCTGTCCAGATCAATAAGCTTCCCGTTTGCATGCCAGCCAATAAACCCAGCCCAATATCCAGCATCAGAGAGAGGACGTGAAGGCAGCAGGAATCAACAGAGTACCCCCTCGATATATTGTCATGGGTGATTGGGTTTCATGTGATTACCCCCTTGTCTGGTGTGTGTGTGTGTGTGTGTGTGTGTGTGTGTGTGTGTGTGTGTGTGTGTGTGTGTGTGTGTGTGTGTGTGTGTGTGTGTGTGTGTGTGAGAGAGAGAGAGAGAGAGAGAGAGAGAGAGAGAGAGAGAGAGACGCAATATGGTAATAGAGGGAGAGAGGAGAGGCAATAACAAAGACATAGCGAGGGGCAGGAAAGAAATACAGGAAATACGACAGAGAGAGAGAGAGAGAGAGAGAGAGAGAGAGAGAGAGAGAGAGAGAGAGAGAGAGAGAGAGAGAGAGTGGGGGTAAATACAGAGGTCGGGAAACAGGGAGTTATGTGAAGCTCATGGGTTTTATGAGGAACACAAACTTTACATGGAAGGGGAGAGAGAGAGAGAGAGAGAGAGAGAGAGGAGGGAAGAAGATAAGGAAACAAGAGGGGGGGAGAAGAGGCAGAGGAAGACATATGTAGAGGAGGAAAGAGAAAGACAGAAAGAGAGAGGGAGAGGGAAAAAAGAGAAAGAGAAAGAGAGAGGGTCAGAGGAAGACAAAGAGAGGTAGAGGAGGATGGACAAGATGAGAGGAGTACAGGAAAGTAAAAAAGAGAGGAAGAGAGAGAGGATCGGTTTACAACGAGAGGAGGAGGAGGAGGAGGAGGAGGAAGAGAGAGAGAGAGAGAGAGAGAGAGAGAGAGAGAGAGAGAGAGAGAGAGAGAGAGAGAGAGAGAATAAAGGGTAAGTTGGTAAAAGATGTGACTGGGCAGACTTGTGTGTGTGTGTGTGTGTGTGTGTGTGTGTGTGTGTGTGTGTGTGTGTGTGTGTGTGTGTGTGTGTGTGTGTGTGTGTGTGTGTGTGTGTGTGTGTGTGTGTGTGTCTGTCTGTCTGTTTATGGCCACTGAATGAAGAATGACCGCCTACACGTGAATAACTCCTCGTTTGCGTGAGGGGTGAAGAAGTGAGTGCGTGAGGCGACTGCGTGCACGTGAGAATGGCTTCGCATGCGTGAGAGGTGAAGAGGTGAGTAAGAGTAGGTGGTTTTGCATGCATGTGAATATTATCGTATTTGCGTGCGATATGAATAAATGTGTACGAGTAAGGAGAGATTGCGTGTGTGTGTTTATCCTTTTTGCGTGAGAGGTGAGTGTGAGTAGAGGAAACTGCGTGCGTGTGTGAGTGAGAGGTAATTGAGTGCAACAGAAGGTGACTGCGTGTGCATGAATAAATAACTGACTTTGTGGACGTGAGTGAAAGCTGGTTTGCGTGAGAAATGAATAAGTGCGTGTGGTTAAGGAGAGAAAATTGCGTGCATCTGAATAATGAATGACTCTGTGTGTGTAGATGAAGGTACATGAACGTAATGAATAACCGTGTGCAGATGAAGGTAGATAAACGTAATGAATGACTGGGTAGATGAAGGCTGATGAACGTAATGAATGACTGTTTGGGCAGATGAAAGTAGGTGAACGTAATGAATGTATGTGTAAGTAGATGAAAGTAGGTGAACGTAATGAATGTATGTGTGAGTAGATGAAAGTAGATGAATGTATGACCTGACTGAGCGAAAATTGAACGGAAAACGGAAAAACGAGCTGAGAAAAAAGCTCGAAAAAAAAAAAAATCAAGAAGCCTTTAACAGATGAGTGTTTGTGTCGAGGGAAAAAGAAAGAGAACTGACGAAGGAAAGAAATTTAATGAGCTATGGACAGAGAAACTTGGCGTAATAAATGAGAAAGACAGAAAGAAAAGATACGACATACATACAGACAAACAGAACTACAAAAAGAATGAAAGGAAGAAGGAAGGAAGGAAGGATGGAAGGACAGAAAGAAAAAATGAAAGAAAAAATAGACAGACAGGATGACAGAATGAAAGATAAAAGAAAAGGAAAGAAAGAAAGGAAGAATGAAGAGAGACAAACAGACAGAAAGAGAAAAGACTAACAAAAAGAAAGACAAGATAAACAGAAAGAATGAAAGATGGCAGACAGACAGACAGGCAGACAGACAGACAGAAAAAGACAAACAAAAAGAAGGGAAAGACAAACAGACAGATAGACAGAAAGAAAGAAAAAGACAAACGAAAAGAAATAAAAGCTACAAAGACAGAAAAAATGAATGAACACAGACAGACACACAGACAGACAGGCAGATACACAGATAAAGGACAAATAAAATGAAAGAAAATAAGCAGACAGACAGAAAGAATGAAGACGAACAGACACACGGACAAAGACAGACAGAAAGACAGAGAAAAAACACCCCAAAAGAAAGAAAAGATAAACAGACAGAAAGAACAGACACACACACACACACACACACACACACACACACACACACACACACACACACACACACACACACACAAAGAAATAGAAAAGAATACTAAAAAACATAAATAGAAGCTAAGAACTGACAATGGTACATAAAAGAGTGAATGTGTGAACGAAAAATGATGCGTGAATAGAGAAGATAATTAATAAGTGAGAGAGAGAGAGAGAGAGAGAGAGAGAGAGAGAGAGAGAGAGAGAGAACAAATGAGCTAACCATAAAAAAAGGATAACAAAAACAATGAGTGGGTGTAAGGACAAGGAATACTGAAAACTCATGAATAAAAGTTTGGCTGTGTCGATGAATAAATGATTGACGGTGTACAAGGGAGACGAGTCATGAATAATTAACGAGACTGAACAGAATAATTAAGCGTGAAGGAGGAGGAACTCTGTGAACCCGAACTTGAGGAATACTGCGACGAGACGAGTAAGAGACTACGTGTACCCATTCTTTTTTGTTGTTTAACCCTGGTCTGTTTGGCCAAGCAGACCCGTCGACCACAGGTAAGTAAATACTTCTGTTGGCCCGTCATACAGGTACAAGTACAGTTTATATATACCGTGTAGGGATCCGACGCCCCCTTGTGGCAGACAGCGCCTCGCCAGGGTCGGACCAGGATCCTTCCCACGGCAAAGAGCAGAGAAAAATGGGGAGGTATGGTTCCCAGGTGCATGCCGCAGTTGCTCCACCTAGAATGCATTGCGCCACCTCTTGTAAGCTCCCCATCAGCGGCTACTTCGAATGTAAATGCAGAATAAAAATGTGTGACGATAAAAGAAAAGAAAATTAAAAAGCGTTCCCATATTCAAAGGGTCGGGAGAATGACTGATGATAAGTGACTAGACATGATGAATGGGAGAGACGGCAATTGTGTAAATGAGAGTAAGAGTCCTTTGTGTAAGAGTGTGAGTAATGGAATTGTGACATGCGTTGGAAATGTGTGAGTGATGGGGCGTTGAATTTTGTGTGTGTGTGTGTGTGTGTGTGTGTGTGTGTGTGTGTGTGTGTGTGTGTGTGTGTGTGTGTGTGTGTGTGTGTGTGTGTGTGTTTTATCCCCTTCATTACGAGGGCTATATCCTAAGTTTCGGGTGGGGGAGAAAGATAAGAGCAGGAGTGAGAAGGATGAAAAAGCAGAGGATAGGAAAGGAGAGGAGAGGAGAGGAGAGGAGAGGAGAGGAAAGAAGAGGAGAGGAGTAGGAGAAGAGGAGACGAGAAGACATTAAATCAGGCTCCAAAGAGATCAGTGCTGCTTATAAGGCGCCTAACAAAATCCGTCTAAGGCATAAAGGAAGACTCAAAGCAAAAGGAAGGAGGCCTGGAGAGGTAATTTGGAGACTGGAGAGAGGTGGAGGGAAAGGAGGAAAGAGAGAGGAGGAGGGAAGTAGGGAAAGAAAGATGGAAGGATGGTTGAAGGGAGGAATTGTGACAGGAGTGAAAGAGGGAAGGAGGGAAAGAGTTGAATCGAGAATAAAAGATGGAGAAAGGGTTGAAGAGATGTACTGTGGGAGAAGTAGAGGGAAGAAGAGGAGGAGGAGGAGGAGAAGAAGGAAGACGACAAGGAAGGAGAGAAGGAGGAAGAGAAGAGGCAAGAAGAGAAGGAAGGAGAGAGATGGAGGGAAGCAGAGAGAGATGGAGGGATGGTTGAAGAGAGGCATTGTGACAAGAGTGAAAGAAGGAAGGAGGGAAAGAGAAGGAGTTAAGTCGAAAAAGAAAAATGGAGAAAGGGTTGGAGAGATGTACTGTGGAAGAAGTAGAGAGAAGGTGAGGAGAAGGAAGAGAAGAAGGAAGAAGAGAAGTAAGAGAGGAGGAAGATGGAAGAGAAGACAGGAGAGAGGTAATGAAAGGAGAGGGACGGAGTGGAAGAGGAGGAGGAAGAAAAGGAAGGAAGGAACGACAGAGAGAGAATAGAAGTAATGTGAGAGGAGAAGGAGGGAGAGAAGGAAGAAGGGAAGGAAGAAGAGAGGTTATAAGAGGGGTAGGAGAGGAGGAAGGAAGTAAAGGAAGAAGGAAGGAGAAAGGGAATATCAAACGCACTATGCAAATGATCTCTCCAAAGCTGAACAAGTATCGGGAAACAAAAAGCAACAACAACAACAACATAATGAGAAAATAATAATAATGATAATAAATAATGATAAATAAATAAGTAAACAAATAAACCCAGCCATCCCTTGCACTTTAACCAATCATGTCCCCCAATACGAATTTAAAAGGGCAAAATACGTCATTTGGTTGAGGGTGTGATTCCTGTCTCTCAGCGATTCATTCAGGGCAGTTATCTCCTTTAAGGCTTAAAGAGAGACAACAAAGCCACGAGTAAACAGATAAATGATTGACCTGCGTTAAAGAGAGATGCAGTGATGATCAGGC
The DNA here is from genome assembly GCF_032717465.1 of Coenobita brevimanus. Classification (NCBI taxonomy): domain Eukaryota; kingdom Metazoa; phylum Arthropoda; class Malacostraca; order Decapoda; family Coenobitidae; genus Coenobita; species Coenobita brevimanus. The sequence continues at coordinate 27,295,516 of NC_137048.1, forward strand.
TGGATTCAATCTTTTTCCCTGTGTGTGTGTGTGTGTGTGTGTGTGTGTGTGTGTGTGTGTGTGTGTGTGTGTGTGTGTGTGTGTGTGTGTGTGTGTGTGTGTGTGTGTGTGTGTGTGTGTGTGTGTGTGTGTGTGTGTGTGTGTGTGTGTGTGTGTGTGTGTGTGTGAGAGAGAGAGAGAGAGAGAGAGAGAGAGAGTCAAACAGAACGACAGTGGCGAAAATATATGACAAACTTAAATACATTCTTCACTAAGTCCAATTACATATAAACTCCCGGATTAAATTTCAGTCAAATAATTAAGAGAAATCAGAATAAGCACCACAAGTACTCCAAACACCATCCTTGACCTCCAGACGTGACCTCTGACCTGTGATGGGGTGGGGGGGTGAGGGGTGGGGGGAGAGGAGAGAGGAGTATGGGGTGAGAGTAAATTAAGTTGGACTGTGGAGGAAGAGGAGAGGGGATAGGGAAGGGGAGGGCAGGGAGTAAGGGGGAAGAGGAGAGGGGTTGGTACGTGAGGGGGTTAAGGGAGGAGGGGATGTATGGGGGTGAGAAGGGAGATCACAGGAAGAGGTAAGGTGGGGGAAGAGAGAAAGATTGGGGTGAGAGTGGATGGGGAGGACATGGGAAGAGGGTAAGATGAAAGGAGGTATGGATGTGACGGGAGGAAAGGGGGAGGTAGAAGGGAAAGTTGAGGGAAGATGGGGAGTCATGGTAGGAAGGGGAAGGGAGGGCAGATGAAGGAAGGGGAGGGGAGAGCAGAGGGAGAAAGAGGGGAGGGGAGAGGGAGAAACGGGGAAGGGGAGAGAGGTGGAGAGGTGGGAAAGGGGATGGAGAAGAGGAGGTAGAGCGAGGGTGACAGAGAAGAAGGGAAAGGGAGGGATGAAGGGGAAGTAGGAGAGGGGTTAGAGGAAAGGAGAGGGGTGACGGGAGAGGGCGGGATGGAGAAAGGAGGGGAGGAAGGGTAACTAATGTGGGTAATGGTGTCTAATGGTCGGGAGTGGACATGCAAGCGTTGGCCTAATGGTAAGGGACAGTCGGCTTCCTGACACACTTACCCACTCACCTGGTGTCCTAATCCACCATGTCCACCGCACCTGACCCACTGAGATAGTATGCTTCACCTGACTTGCACTGCCTTATATCGGTTAACTTAATTCAGGAAACTCATGATCTAACCAACCTCAATCAAACCTAATGTAACCAAATCCATCCTAACCTATCTTAATCTACACTAACCCAAAATAACTCAGACGGAATTTACTAAGCTCTACTAATCCTATCCTAATCTAACCTATTCTAAATCAACCTAATCTAACCTACCCTAACCTAATCTATCCCAGTTATATACCTATGTTCCTATCAAAACGAAGATCCTCATTCCATTTCACTCGAACATGATACAAGCACGCACACACACACACACACACACACACACACACACACACACACACACACACACACACACACACACACACACACACACACAGTCAAATATATAGTGAGAAAACCAAAAGAGTGGACAAGAGAGCTGTGTGGGTGAGGACCCAACAAAGAGAACAGAGAAGGATGGATATTCTCTCTCTCTCTCTCTCTCTCTCTCTGTGTCTCTCTCAACCAATTAATGCCAAGTCTCAATTTTCCCATAGAAGAAGACGCCACACAAGTCAACAAGGCACATAACTAGAGCACTCAACAATCCCTCAACCATCACACTGAAAACCAAGGTCCCCAATTTTCGGTCACTACATTCACCTACCATATTGATTTCCCAGGTCGAATAAGTAAGAGAGAGCGTGAATGAGTGGTACTGTGACGTGGGAGTAACGATAGCATGATACGATAGCTGGGGTGTGGCGCTGAGATATTTTGTGTAGCGTTACCTGTCGTTCAATAAACAGTCCTATCGCAGCGGAATTCCACTCGCTGATCTCTCTCTGTCTCTGTCTCTCTGTCTGTCTGTCTCTCTCTCTCTTTCTCTCACTCTCATCCACGTCCATCACACCACAATCTCTCGCTGTTCTGTTCATCTGTCTGGCTGTCTATCTAGCTGCTCGACCTACTCTCTCTCTATCTCTCTCTCTCTCTCGCTCTCTCTCAGTCTGTCTGTCTCTCTGTCTGTCTGTCTCTCTCTCTCTCTATCCCTGTCTCTCTCTGTCTGTCTCTCTCTCTCTCTCAGTCTGTCTGTCTGTCTGTCTGTCTCTCTCCCTCTCTCTCTCTCTCTCTCTCTCTCTCTCTCTTTCTCTCTCCGGGCTGAATTTCCGTCACTATTGTTCTGAACCGAGAGACTTTGATACCGTGTTTTGTTTGTGTGTGTGAATGAGAGAGAGAGAGAGAGAGAGAGAGAGAGAGAGAGAATGGGAATGGGGATGAGGGTGAAAGTGAGAGTTGTAAACGAAGGGGCACCAGACCATTGAATTCACACACACACACACACACACACACACACATACACAAACATTCTCTCTCTCTCTCTCAGGCCCTGTTGTAAATTGACTATTGGGCGTCGTAGTCTGGGGTAAAGTTTGGGTGTTTTCCTTGTCAGAGCCCACCCTCCTCTGATTCTCTCTCTCTCTCTCTCTCTCTCTCTCTCTCGTGAAAGACATGTACCCTCTCTGCTCCACTGACTCTTGCTATCAGTCTCCCTCCCCCCCTCACATCACTCGCTCACCCACTCGCTTACTTCCCACCTACAGAGAAAGAGAGAGAGTTAAGAAAAGATACGTAAAACTGCAGAAAATGTGAAGAATGAGAAAACTGAAAAAAATATCAGTAATATAATAATAATAACAACAACAAACAACAACAAAACAACAATAATAATAATAAATTAATAATAATAATAATACCACCACCACCATCAACATACACAGTAATAACAACAACAAACACACAAACACGAAAGCGAAACAGACAAAGAGAATAATAAAAACAATAAAAATCGCTTCCCAGAGAGAGACACAGAAGTAAAGAGTGAAAAGGAGAACGAGGGAGAAGCAGAGGGACAGAGAAAAAGAGGAAAGGGAGAGAGGTTGAGAGAAAAAGGAGAGAAAATGGAAAAAAATATGGGTACACAGGCGGGTGGGGAAGGAAGGAAGGGAGAGAGAGAGAGAGAGAGAGAGAGAGAGAGAGTCCAAAACGCATAAGAAAAAAACATTTCATTTTTACCACTTCTCTAAAGATAACACTCTAAAATTAACATATTTTGTAAACGGATCACTATTCTATTTGCATTATAATAACATGTTTCTCTACGCCCAGGAAAAAGGCCTTTGCTTAACACGTATCAGGGGAAAATGTGAGTGTGTGTGTGTGTGAGAGAGAGAGAGAGAGAGAGAGAGAGAGAGAGAGAGAGAGAGAGAGGGAGGGGGGGGAGGGGGGCTGTAGTGACTTCTTTTTCCTGAACCTGGCCCAGATTTTCGTCCCTTTGCGGCTTATTCCACGAAGCCTTGTGACAGAAAAGGACAATACTATAGCTCTACATCCTTTCCACAGCACTTCTTCGTGATTGGTATGATATTCTGGTGTTAATCTATTTCCACAGCACTTCTTCGTGATTGGTATGATATTCTGGTGTTAATCTATTTCCACAGCACTTCTTCGTGATTGGTATGATATTCTGGTGTTAATCTATTGTTACAGTTCAGCATGCAAAATGGAGGCATGGGAATTTTGGGCCAAGGTAAGGTGAAGAGAGTATAGCAGAAAAATAGCCAACTGGAGCAAGTATCCGGCCACAAAAAAAAAATATATATATATAAATAAATAATAAAATGAAAAATCCCCCAAAGCCACCCATCCCACAAAATAAAATCGTCAGGTGGTAGCAAGATTTAAAAAAATACGGCCAATTAATGGAAATATTTCGCCGCCAAACAAGCCTCCATCATATCCTTTAATGAAATAATAAAAAGAGAGAGGTGAGGCGGGTGTGGGAGTCGCCAGGTGAATGCATTAGCAGGAGCTGAATTAGTCAAGGATGTGAAGGAATATGACATCAGGAGTGTGGCATGTGTAGCGGGGATGAGGAAGGAAGGAAGGAAGGAAGGAGGAAGGAGGGAAGGAAGGAGGACGGAGGGAAGGAAGGAGGAAGGAGGGAAAGAAGGAGGGCGGAGGGAGAAGGATTAAAAGATGGTAAAAAGAAAAAAAATGATGAATGGATGAGCTAATTAGTCAGGGATGTGAAGGAATATGGCATCAGGAGAGGTGCCATGTATTGTGGAGATGGAGAATGGAAGAAGGAGGGAAGGAGGAAGGAAGGACGCTAGGAAGATAGAAGGAGGGAGCGGTTGAATTAGTCAGGGATGTAAATGAGTGTGCAGGTGTAGTGAAGATGAAGGATGGATGGTAGGAGGGAAGGAGGAAGGAAGGAGAAGGGAGGATGGGAGGAAGGAAGGAGGAAGAAGAAAGGAAGGATGAAAGGAGGGAGGAAGAAGGATGCAAGGAAGGAGGAATTAAATAATGCAGAGATGTGATGGAATGGGCCATTAGGAGATAGTGACGTGTGATGGAGATGGAGGAAAGAAGGAAGGAAGGAAGGGCGGAAGGAAGAAAGGAAGGAAGGAAGGAAAGGAAATGAAGGAAAGAAAATTGAGATAAAGAAAAAAGAAAGAAGGAAGGAAGGAAGGAAGGACGGAAGGAAAAAAGAAGGAAGGAGGGAAGGAAAAAACTGTTGCAGGAGAAGGTGGACATGTGCAACAGACACGACAGAGGCGGGCTGGTGGGAAGAAATTGGAGGAGGAGGAGGAGGAAATAGAAGATGAAAAACGGAAGAAGCGTGAATGAGGAGGGAGAAGGGAAAAGGAGAGGAGTGGAAAAGTAGTTGAGGAAAGGGAATGGGAAAAGAAGAGAAGAGGAAGGAAGAGAAGAAGGAAGAAAAGAAAGAGAAACAGAAAATGGGAGAAAGGAGAGAAAAGAGGTAACACAGGAGTGTTGAAGAAAAAAAATGATGAAAAAAGGAAAGAAGAGGTCGAGAGGATGGGAGAGGGGGAGGGAGCAGGGAAGAAAGGGAGGAGGACGAAGGTAAAAGGAAGGAAGAGGAAAGACAGGAGGTAAGACAGGAGGAGTAGGGAAGTGAGAGAGGGTTGAGGATGGGGGGAGGAGAGACGGAGAAGGACAAAAATGAAGCACAAGACGTAAAACTGAGACAGGTGGAGTGGGTCTCGTGGCCTGAAAGTGGAGAGGTCGGGAGTGGAAGGAAAGAAGGAAGAGTGGAGAGGAAAGAGGGGAGAATGAAGACTGCAGGAGGAAGGGGAAGAAGGGGAGGAAGAGTGGAGAGGAGAGAGGGGAGAAGAAAGGAGTGGAGGAGGAAGGGGAAGAAGGGAGAGGCAATGAAAAGGAAGAAAAAAAGAAAAGGGGGAGAGGTATGGATTCCGATATTTTACTGAACGAAAGCACTAACACCTGTCTCAAATTAATCCCTAAGAAAACAGGTGTATACAGTACTTGATTTTTTTTTTAAATCATAACACCTCTTCTTTGGCGATTTATTTTCTGAGATATGGTTAGTTAACATCCTTTTTGTACGTTATTCATGCAGTCTCTGCGATACTGGCAGAATTTAATTAACAGAAGACTACGGTCAGGTGTAATAAACAAAATAAATCGCTTAGGAAAAGGTGTTAAGGTGCTTCCTCAACTGACGAGAATACAGGTCTGGGTGTCGCAAGACGATTTCCTTCAGCAGAGAGAGAGAGAGAGAGAGAGAGAGAGAGAGAGAGAGATGAAGAGTGGTGGTGGAGGGGCTGGCAGTGAAAATAACTGGTGAGAGAGAGAGAGAGAGAGAATGAAAAGAGTGGTGGTGGAGGGGCTGGCAGTGAAATTAGCTGGTGAGAGAGAGAGAGAGAGAGAGAGAGAGAGAGAGAGAGAGAGAGAGAGAGAATGAAAAGAGTGGTGGTGGAGGGGCTGGCAGTGAAATTAGCTGGAGAGAGAGAGAGAGAGAGAGAGAGAGAGAGAGAGAGAGAGTTACATAGATACATAGAGTTACATAGATACACAGACCACACAGACCTTACGGTCCCTACGAGGTGGTCCGGCCTTAATCCTAATATAGTGCATAGGAGCAGGAGAAAAGGATAGCACAGCAGAAGGCTCTCTCCCCCACCCTCCAGACCCTCCGGCATTTGCCGTACAGGAAACAAGAGAGGAAGTAATACCTTGCAGGAATGAAAAACCTGAAGGAATTTTATAGGATCGGCAGAAAGTAGAATAATATGGAAAAGGAAAATTTGGGCATACAGCCACATACTTACTCTATGCATGCATTTTTTTTTTTTTTTTGTTAATCAAAAGATGAATAGAATGTTTATCTATTATTTATATTCTATAATATTGTTTGTGTCTAATAGACACATGAATGCAGACGCGAATATGCAATAATTGCTCCATCCTAACTAAACGATACCAATTGCGTCGAGATACATATCCAGTCTCTTTTTAAACATATTTATGGTACCACTTTCAATTACATTCCTAGGGAGTTTATTCCATTCGCTTACAACAGAGTAAGTGAAGAAGTTTTTGGTTGTATCAAGATTAGCCCTCCTTGCTTGCAACTTCATACCATTTCCTCGAGTTACAGTCTCGGCAATTACTGTGAATAGCTTGTTTGAATCAGTATTACTGAAGCCTTTTAGAATCTTAAAACATTCAATCAGTTGTCCCCTGAGTCTCCGTTTTCTAAGAGAGAATAGGTTTAATTCATTGAGTCTCTCGAGGTATGGTTTATTCCTCAGGGACGGGATTAACTTGGTAGCCCTACGCTGGACCGCTTCCAGTATTTCTATATCTTTAATTAGGTGAGGCGCCCAAAACTGCACTGCAAATTCTAAGTGTGGCCTGACTATGCTTTTGTATAGGGGGATTACAATATCTTTGCTTTTATATGTAAAATGTCTTTTGATGAAGCCTAGGGTCCTGTTGGCTTTATTGGCGGCAGAGATACATTGATTCGAACATTTCAGATCGTCTGAAATTAGTACGCCTAGATCCTTAACTAGTGAGGACTTGCTAATGATTTGGCCCTTCATTTCGTAATCATACCTTTTGTTTTTCTTCCCACATTGCAGTACCTGACATTTGCTTACATTGAAGGGCATTTGCCATTTTTCTGACCAGCTGATAATTTTATCAAGGTCATTTTGAAGGCTAATTCTGTCTTCTTCAGTTAATATAGTGTTGCCGATTTTTGTGTCGTCTGCAAATTTAGAAATGAAGTTGTTTAGGCCAACATCGATATCGTTATTATACATAATAAATAGGACTGGTCCCAACACTGATCCCTGAGAGAGAGAGAGAGAGAGAGAGATGAAAATAGTGGTGGTGGAGAGGCTGGCAGTGAAATGAGATGGTGATGCATGCAATTACGGAGAGTCGGGCAGAGGAGATGAACTCACTCAATTATTCTAAGGCTAAAGGGGAAGGGAGGGGGAGGGGGAGGGGGAGAGGGAGAGGGAGGGGGAGGGGGAGGGGGAGAGGGAGAGGGAGAGGAGGGGGAGGTGCAGGTGGGAAGAATGAAGAGCAGGGAGGGGGAGGGGAGGGGGAGGTGCAGGTGGGAGGAACGAAGGGCAGGGAGGGGGAGGGAGGAGAGGATTGGAGAAGGTCAGGGAGAGAGAGAGAGAGAGAGAGAGAGAGAGAGAGAGAATGTGCTACGGTTATTTTGTGTGTGTATTTACAGGCTTGTGAGCAGGAACGTGTGTGTGTGTGTGTGTGTGTGTGTGTGTGTGTGTGTGTGTGTGTGTGTGTGTGTGTGTGTGTGTGTGTGTGTGTGTATCGGTAGGTAAATACATGTACGTACGTATGTGCATGAAAGAATGCGTGTGCGTGTCCGTGTGTGCGCAAGTGTAAGAGAGTGTGCACTTAGGGTACATAAAGGAACCTCCCTCTCTCCTCCCCTCCTCCCTCTCTCCCTCCCTCCCTCCCCTCTTCCCTCCCCTTTCTCTCCCCTCCCTCCCCTTCATTGACGTTCACAGCACAAAGAAAATATCACCCTTTGTCGCCATTACTTTTTCCTCCCGCCTTTCCTTATTTTCTTATTTTTTCTCGTTTTTTTGTTTTTACTTCAGCTGAATGTGAAGAAATGAGACTGAGGGTGAATACTGTACCATTAGTCCCCCTACACACACACACACACACACACACACACACACACACGCAACAATGAATTCAATAACTACACAACACCAAGTTTCCCTCTCATCAATGGATACACCTAAACGCCATCCAAACACCTACACACTGTACCCTACCGCCACAGCCATTACAACACCAACACAGGAAAAAACATTAAATTTGTGAGCGAGAGGACGATCTAAATACAAAGGAAACAACGTGACTGTCTGCCTGTCTGTCGGTTTACTGTCTTGCTATGTCTGTTTACCATCTACCTGTCTGTCTGTCTATCTATATGTTTCTCTGCCTGTCTGTTTCTTTTCATAATCAATCTGCCTGCCTGTCTGTTTTCTGTCTGTCTGTCTATCTATCTATCTATCTGTATGTCTGTGTCTGTTTACCGTCTATGTCTATCTAGCTGTCTATTTACTATCTACCTGTCTTTCCATCAGTCTATTTACTATCTATCTGTCTGTTTACCGTCTATCTCTCTGCCTTTTCTTGTCTGTCTGTCTCTCCACCGCATTAAAGAAGGATTAACCTGAGACTCACTAATTAGAAAATATTGCAGTGATGTTCCCGCTGACCCCAGAAAAATCCCTTTAATCCTTTCAGTATAATTACGTACTTATTTATTCTTACCACCTCCAGACGATTTTATTCAGGTGGAGTTGAATTTGAGAACTGGAGTTGATTTAGATTCTTTTTTTTTTTTTTTTTTTTAAGCGGAGTAGATTTTTCGACGTGAGTAGATTTTTGGACTGGAGTAGATTTTTTAATGGATTTTTTGGGATCAGAGTAGATTTTTTTTGAGTCGGAGAACACATGCTTACACACGCAAAAAAAAAAAAAATGCACACAGACACAGATCCCCCACGTTCACACAAACACGCCCACACACATACAAAGACAGAAAACACACATATAAAGACAGGAAAAGAACATACGGACATCACCTTCCTCTCCTACACACACACACACACACACACACACACACACACACACACACACAAACACACTCACACACATACAAAGACAGAAAACACACATATAAAGACAGGAAAAGAACATACGGACATCACCTTCCTCTCCTACACACACACACACACACACACACACACACACACACACACACATACAAAGACAAAAACACATATACAGACAGAAAAAGAACATACGGACATCACCTTCCTCCCCTACACACACACACACACACACACACACTGCTCCCTCCCCCACCCACCCACCCACCCACAAATACAAGCACCAACAAATACACCCACCCACGCCTCCCCGTCCAACCTTCCCCTTCCCCTTTTCCCTCACACCATTTCGTCCCTTCCTCCAACATTTGTCTGTCGTGTTCTGTGTTACGTCTATCGTCCCCGGGCCAGTGTCTCCCTGGTGACCTCTTAACACTGAAATTAATTCCTGGTTAAAACAAGTGCGCTGCGTGTTGTGTTTTTAAGCACGAAAAAAAGCTGATATGGAGGGCTAATTTGGTAATTTCTCTTGGGGACTCAGAAAAGCGTTTCCTGTTTAATTACATCATGTCTCTTAAGTCCTTACTAGAAAAACGTTTTACCGCTGATCAGACCCTCTCATTCTTAACACTTACCAGGAAAACGTTTTGTTATTCGCTTAATTCCTGTGTATGAACCCTTTATGAGGAAAAAGCTTTATTGCTTATTTCCTGTCTTTAAACCCCTTACGAAGAAAACGTTTTCTTATTCACTTACATCCTGTGTATTAACCCTTTATGAGGAAAACGTTTTATTACTCACTTATTTCCTGTGTTTTTAAACCCTTTACGAAGGAAACGTTTTGTCATTCACATATTCCCCATCTCAAACCCTTACTAGGAAAACGTTTCAACGTTACATTCTATCTCTTAACTTCTCACAAGGAAACGTTTAATATTCACTTATTCCCTATCTCTTAAACCCCTCGGGGAAAAAGTTCATTATTCACTTATTTCCTGTCTTAATCTCTTCTATACGATGATGTCTTTTTATTTCTGTAGTTTATTCTTGCTGGTTCCAGACAATTTTGATCATCTTAAGACTGCACCCATGTAGTAAAGAAGTTATCTGTCTACTATTACTACTACTACTACTACTATTATTATTATTATTATTATACCGCATCCTACAGATGTATAAAAAATATGTAAGTACAAATATTACAATACAGTACTAAGTGCAGTGTACGTGTGCCTGTATATCTGTGTGTGTGTGTGTGTGTGTGTGTGTGTGTGTGTGTGTGTGTGTGTGTGTGTGTGTGTGTGTGTAACGCCACAATGAATAAGCAAATCCCCCACCTTTCTACCCTTACATCACTTAATATTGAACGCCTGAATATTAATAGGTAAAAAAGATGAAGGTCTCTGGTGTGGTGGAATGAGATACGGAGCCTGATGCTTCGAGTTAATTGGATAAAGGATGATGGAGAGGCGGCCAGTGGTTGTTGCTGTGAAGGAAGGGAGGGAAGAGGATGTGAAGAGGATGAGGGAGACAGGGAACATGAAAGTGGACGGGGAATAGGAGGTTTTGAAGGAAGATACTGGAAAGAGGAAGAGGAAAATGATGATGGACAGGCTCTTGTTGATGTGAAGGAGGGGAGGGAAGAGGAAGTGAAGAGGAAAAGGGCGACAGGGAACATGGATGAGGAAGGGGGATGGGAGTGAACGAGGAGAGACATTTAAAGGAGGAAGAAGAGGAGCTGAAGAGAAAAAGGAAAAACAATGGCGGAGAGACGGCCAGTTGTTGATATTGTGAAGATGGGGGAGCGAGTAAACAAGAGGGGAAAGTGACAGGGAATACTGATGAGAAAGGGGAAGGGCAGTAAATGAAGAGGAATATAGGAAGGAGAGGAATAACTGAAGAGGATGAGAGGAAAAATGAGTAGGAATTGCTGAAGAGGAAACGTGAGGAAAAAGAAGAACATTCTAAAGAGAGAGAAAAAAAAAAAGGAATATTAAAATGAAAACAAAATGGAAATTACAGAAAATATTTGACAGGAAAGAACACTGATAAATAAAATAAAAACGACAAAAAGGGAAAAAATGAGAGAAAAGGGAAGATTATGAATTCGAAAGAGGAAAACAGAAAAGAGTATGAGGGAGTAAAAGGAGAACAGGAGGAAGTAGGAAAAAATAATGAAGAGAGAAAAAAAAACACACAAACCAAAGGAGAATGAGGAAAAAAGATATACCGTATTATTATATAGAAAAAAATGAGTGGAAAAACGAAATACAGCTAAAAAATCGAAGAAACAGAAAAAAACTCTAAACAGGAAGGAAAATTCTGGGAAGTATTGGACAAGAAAAATAAAACTTAAAAAAGGGGAAGCTGCCCTCCTCCCTGCCTTCCCCTCACAAATACTGTTGATTAAACTGAGCAAGACTATTAATCTTCCTCACACTCTCTCTCTCTTTCTCTCTTATTCCCCTTTACAACTCATCACTGTCACTTACGAGAGAGAGAGAGAGAGAGTAATGGTACAGTTACTACTGGCACTAATGAGTAGAAATTCCCTCCATCTCGCCTCTCCTTAGCTATTCCCCTTCCCTATCTACTCTCCCTCTCTATCTACTGCCCCTCCCTATCTACCCCTTCCCAATGTTCTCTCTTCCCTATCTACACCCCTCCCTTTCCGCTACCCTTCCCTCACTCCCTACCCTCTACTCCTCCCTATCCCCTGCCTCTCTTCTCCACCTACCCTCCTACCATCCACCTTTCTACTGCCCCCCCCTCTCTCTCTCTCTGTTCTCCAGCTACCATCCTACCTCCTACCTCTCCTCTCCCCCTCCTTCCCTCCCTCTTTTTCATCTTCTGGGCTTCTCTTCCTTTCCTCGCTACTGTCCTTCCCTCCCCGCTTTATTTCTCTTCTTTTTTCTCCTTACTCTCCCTCCCTTTCTTCCCCTCTCCTTGCTCTACTCTTCCTCCCTTCTCTCCCTTCCTACTTCTTCCTCTCCCTCCCTTCGTACTTCTCAAACTCTTGTCCTCTTCCTTTCTTCCCTCCTCTCCCTATTCCCTCTTTTCTCCCCTTCCTCTCTCCTCCTCTCTCCTTCTTCCCCTTTTCTCTCCCCCCTCTCTCCCTCTTCCCCTCCCCCCCTCCATTCATCCCAAGTAATTAATGATGCACAAGACGGCAAACAGGGTCGTTGTGTGACGTCACATGATTAATTACACTCTCCAAGCCAAACAAGGTGGTTCGCCCGTTACCATTGTCTGACGTGGCCCTGTTCAAGTGACTTAGGCCTAGGGAGATTTATAACTATTTTGCCTAGAGAGATTATTATTATTATTATTATTATTATTATTATTATTATTATTATTATTATTATCATCATCATCATCATCATCATCATCATCATCATCATCATCATCATCATCATCATCATTATATTATCATTATTATTATTATTATTATTATTATTATTATTATCATCATACCACTTTCTACACCTAACTTCACCACCATCACCACCACACCACTCTTATCATATCCTTCCCACCGACAACCACCACACCACAGCACACCACACCATCCTACGTACTCCCAACAGCCCTAATGATACCACACACTACATCGCAATTACCACCACAATCACCACCACACCACACTGCACATCTCCCACCACATCACAACTCAGCCCACACCACACGCACATCCACCCCACAACGGACTCCACTGCCATCATTCCCACACCCCACACCTCTCTACAGTGCAGTCACCAAAGGAAAATGTCACCCACACCACACACTCCCCCACCATC
>NC_137048.1:27313406-27318406 GCF_032717465.1 Coenobita brevimanus
TTTCCTCTTCCTCCTGCCTGTTGGTGACTCTACACTGAATGACAGGCCAAATGGTTTCCTGTACACCAGCAAACCATTTACTACGCTGGGTGGTAAGTATATAACCAAATTTTGTCGCCTGGTGGTTTAGTGGATAATTCGGCGCTCCAATCGGATTGAGCCGGTGAAGGTTTATATCCAAGGGATGGTTGGGGTTTACTGCTCACGTAACGCCACACAGGTATGAGAGAGGCTGGTCACTCTTATCTTAAATGTCAGGACCAACTTGCCTAGCCCCGGGCTCCTACGCCCCTTATGAGGCAACGTTGGATTGAATGATGAATGAAATTATTATTATTATTATTATTAGTATTAGTATTATACTTTGTATTATCATTATACTTTCTATTATTATTATTACAATTATTATCATTATTATAATAATAATAATAATAATAATAATAATAATAGAAGCCATCTCACGATGGGATCTCATTATCCGCGTAGCCGGAAAGTTTTTCCTTGGCACATAATTTTGCACCCCCATTCCTTATTTGACGCAAATACGGGATGGAAAACACACACAAACAAAGCCAGCCAGCCAACCTCACAACTGAAAATATTACCATTCCACTTGCTTCACAAAGCGGGTGGTAAGCGAGCGGAGTGATAATATTATCAGTTGTGAGGTTTGCTGGCTGGCTTTGTGTGTGGGTAAACAAGATATATCATGTACGGCTTAAGCTGTCAACATGAAGATATGGCCAACATATTGATCGAGTTCGAAAATGGGCACTCGGGGTCAAGGCCAAGGTCCCAAAAGGTCAACTAATTGACTTGGTAGTTATTTCGGTGATCCTGACCTTGACCCCGAATGTCCATTATCGAATTTGTCCAAGACTTTGGCCATATCTTGATAGCCTGAAAGTTTCATGTCGATAGCTCAAGCCGTTCATGAGATATCTTGTTTACCCACACACAAACAACGCCAACAAGTGAAAACATTACCACTCCGCTCGCTTCGCAACGCGGGTGGTAATAAACAACCTCAAGACGTTATCGTAAAGAATGGGTTAAACTGCGGGGGTTAAGGAGCAGTTTGGAGTGATCCGACAAGGCCTTGATTAGATCTCCATTTCAATCGATGCGGGAAATTTCATCACTCGCCCAAGAGAGAGAGAGAGAGAGAGAGAGAGAGAGAGAGAGAGAACTATTGTAGCTAGCTCACAACATCAAAAGAGAGATAAAGGAGAGAAAATAAAGCAAACTGTACTTCTATCCCTTTGAGGTGATGGAGTCGATTGAGTTGTTTGTGGGAACTGGTAGAGAGAGAGAGAGAGAGAGAGAGAGAGAGAGAGAGAGAGAGAGAGAATCAAACACAGATCTAGAAATAGACTGCTTGTGTATGTACGTTTGTGTATGCGTATGTACTGTGTACATTGTATGAGAGACTGTGTGTGTGTGTGTGTGTGTGTGTGTGTGTGTGTGTGTGTAAGAGAGAGAGAGAGAGAGAGAGAGAGAGAGAGAGAGAATCAAACACAGATCTAGAAATAGAGTGCTTGTGCATGTACGTTTGTGTATGCGTATGTACTGTGTGTATTGTATGAGAGACTGTGCGTGCGTGCGTGCGTGCGTGCGTGCGTGCGTGCGTGTGTGTGTGTGTGTGTGTGTGTGTGTGTGTGTGTGTGTGTGTGTGTGTGTGTGTGTGTGTGTGTGTGTGTGTGTGTGTTCATATGTAACAGTGTGGCCATGTGTACCAACGTATCCATGTGTACACTTTATCAATGTGTACCTTTATGTGTGCTGGTGCGCCATCCTTTGTGTTTATGTGTACCAGTGTGACCATGTGTACCTGTATCCATGTGCTGGCTGGTATGATGTGGATGTGTACTAATAAAGCTATGTATACAGTTCTATGTGCATATGTGCGTGTACGTCTGTGTGTGTATAGTCACTGTGCATCAATGAAACAGTATGTCGAAACTTGTGTGCGTGTTCACAGACATGTATACCAACAAACGTGTGCGTGCATGCCACCCATGTGTACCCGTGTGGTCATGTGTATCATTGCCCATGTGTACCAGTCTGTGTGTGTGTGTGTGTGTGTGTGTGTGTGTGTGTGTGTGTGTGTGTGTGTGTGTGTGTGTGTGTGTGTGTGTGTGTGTGTGTGTGTGTGTGTGTGTGTGCGTGCGTGCGTGCGTGCGTGCGTGCGTGCGTGCGTGCGTGTGTGTGTGTGTGTGTGTGTGTGTGTGTGTGTGTGTGTGTGTGTGTGTGTGTGTGTGTGTGCCACCGGGGTTCAGGGGAGAAATATTGAAACAAGACAAAGCCCATCGATCACCCCCATGACTCCCCCTTTCCCCTCCCCCTCCTCTCTCCCCCCTCCCCTACCTTCCTCCTCCACCACCATCCGTCGGTACCCTCTGACTCCCCTCCCCCCACCCTCCCCCACTACCGTCTGTAACCACCCTTCCCATCTCTTTCCATCCCCTGACTCCTCCCTATCCCACTATAAGAAACGTTACTTGAGAATAAACGAAAATGGTCATCATCATCATCATCATCATCTTTTGCCCACCTGAGGATGGGGTGAGGTAAGGGTGAAGAAGAGAGAGAGAGAGAGAGAGAGAGAGAGAGAGAGAGAGAGAGAGAGAGAGAGAGAGAGAGAGAGAATCAAAAGCATGTCCACCGAAATGTGTAAAAATATCTCAAACAAACTCTTCCAGACAGATGGCACTCTTTGCGTTGTTTCTTTTGATAATGACTTGGACGAAGTTTTGTGCGAATTAAGTTAGCAGTTTTTCCTTATTTTCAGTAAAGCATTACAAAAACATGCATTTCCTTCGATCTCACAGCCTTTTACATGAAATATTTATGTTCTCGTAGTCTGTATGAAGAAGACATTTTGGTTTTGCAATGTTCACGTGTTTTTGTAAATGTATGTGTCCCCATATGTATTCAAGTATCTTTTTTTTAAATTTATTTATTTGTACTGTACATATGGACGTAAGTATAAAGTATGTCTATTTATGTGTTTCTATTCACGTACAATTGGAATCAGAAGTTATATTATCGCTCTTTCTTTTCCCTCCACGGGCTTTGGAAATTGGCAAGCTTAATCCACAGCAACCTACACTGATCACTTTATTTGGCCATATATCAGTGCCACCAGTGTCGCCTGTTGCGGATTCACCACATTATTTTTCGAAGACCATGGAAAAAAGAAGCAGGAGAGACGACACGACTTATGATGCTGGCAGTACAGTAGCCACCAGACAACTCTCACGTGTCCTCCTTATTGAATCAGCGGGGAATATTGGCCAGCGATGGAGCCAACAAATCGCATTCACCACTCTGACTCGCCACTGCCTTTTATTTGACTTGCTACTACCTTTTATATGGCTTTTTATTGTGCTCAACTCACTTCACCTGACCTGATCTTGAAGGGTGAGCTAGGATGACCTGGGATGATGGAGTGACCTGGGGTGATGGGATGATTTGAGATGATGGGGTGACCTGGGGTAATAGAGTGATGGGGTAACTTGGGGTGATGGGATGACATAAAATGATGGGGTGCCTTAGGTGATGGGATGACCTAAGATGATGGGGTGACCTGGGGTTGATGAGGTGACCTGGGGAGATGGGATGACCAGGTGATGGGATGTCCTGGGGTGATGGGACGACCTGAGGTGATAGGATGACCTGGGATGATGGAGTGACCTGCGATGATGGGATGACCTAGGGTGACCTGAGATAAGCCAAACAATGGCAAGATAAAAATAATTCCCAGACGTATTACAATTTCAGGACGCACACGACAGCACTATCACACATTACGCCACACCGCACCACATTCCTTCTGCCACACCACCACATTCCCACCACATACGACACTCACATTCCCAGCTCACACTACATAACTACATCATTCCACATTCCTCCTTCCACACCATAGCACTCCCACATTCTCCTACCACACCAAAACTCCCACCTGCCCCCACCACACGCCCACATTTCACCACCACATTCCCACCACACTACCGCAACAATTTCACCACATTCCCGTCACCACATAACCGGTTTCACTGCGCGACGGGTCCACTGGAATTCTATGCTGTCTCTCTCCTATTTAGTAAGGCCTCGAAGCACAGACAAACCAATCAGCCGGCAACGCTTCGGCGCCTACAATCAATCGCCTTAAATCGAGACCATCTGAATGGCGTGAATGAATATGTGAAATCGAAATGGGTGTTTATTTATATTCATTTTCTACACTTTCCTGTTTATTTATTTGTCCTATTTAACTATCTATCTATCTATCTATCTATCTACCTATCTACCTACCAGTGTCTCCATCCATCTATCTACCTATCTATCTACCAGTGTATTCATCCATCTATCTATCTATCTGTGTATCTATCTATATATTTATCAATTTATATATGTCCATATGTCAATCTAGCTGCGCATTTATCAGTCTGTCTATACCTGTGGGTCTATCTATCTATCCATTTATCCATCCATCAATCTATCCAGCTAACTCCCTGGGCCGAATCTCT
This sequence comes from Coenobita brevimanus, assembly GCF_032717465.1. NCBI lineage: Eukaryota > Metazoa > Arthropoda > Malacostraca > Decapoda > Coenobitidae > Coenobita > Coenobita brevimanus. The sequence continues at coordinate 27,317,942 of NC_137048.1, forward strand.
TCTAGTTTCTCATTAGGCTCCCGCCAGACGATTTTATTCAGCTAAGAGTGAGTCACAGGGGCCACAGGGTGTGCTGACAAGTGTGATGTGGTGACGAGAGGTGGTGTTCCTTGTCTACCGTAGTACTGTAGTTAATCAAAGCAGTTACAAAACGACTAATTCGGGCTGGCCATTGAATTCCTTGTCTCCTTCCTTTCTTTTTTCCCTTCCTTGCTTCCTTCCTTTCTTCTGTTCTTCCTTCCTTCTTTCCTCCCTTCCTTCTCTCTCCATCCCTCCCTCCCTCTTTCCTTCCTTCTTTCTTTCTTGCTTCCTTCTTTCTTTCCTTTTTCCTTTCTTTCCTTCCCCGCTTGCTGCCTACTTTGCTTGCTCCCTTCCTTCTTTCCCTCTCTGTTTCTTTCCTTCCCTCCCTCCCTTCCCTCCTCACCCCAGTTCAGATCTTACCCGAAGAATATTATACAGGAATAA
>NC_137048.1:27325906-27333406 GCF_032717465.1 Coenobita brevimanus
AGGTAAAATGACAAACAGGTAATTAGAATGACAAGTAGACAGACAGACAGCCACACAGATAGATAGACAGCGATAGACTGATAGACAGAGATAGGTATATACTGTACTCACTGATATCTATACACAAATACAAGCATACATACTGATAATGTATGGAGAGAGAGAGAGAGAGAGAGAGAGAGAGAGAGAGAGAGAGAATTAGCCGCGGGTGAACAAGGGAAAGTATTTAGTGAGAGGCGAGACAAGGAATTAGGAGAGACAGAGCAAGGAGAATTAGATTAAGAGAACGCGAAAAAAAAAAAAAAAGGGAAGGAACGAAGTCCAGTGGAACCCTTTAACACACAAAGGTAGTTTTCTAAATTCGCCTTAAATTTTCGCTCAGTTTTTGGCGTTTATTTTACCTTATAATTTTGGTGTATTTCTATTTGTATCTATCTATCTGCTATCTATCATTATTTATCCGTTTCTCTCTATCTATCTATCTACTTGTTCTCCAGTCCATCTTCTCTACATCTATCTCTGTTAATCTATTACCAATGACTTGATAATATTTACCAACCTTCATTCCACTCATTCATGACACACACTCTCTCTCTCTCTCTCTCTCTCTCTCTCTCTCTCTCTTGTCCATTGTGTTATAGTCTCATCTCTTAATTTGCAAATGCTCTTTCGGTAAATCCCCCTCCTTTTGTTCAATGGAGAGAGAGAGAGAGAGAGAGAGAGAGAGAGAGAGAGAGAGGGGGGGGGGGATGGAGACCCACCAATTACCAGCATCACCACAACTACCACTAACACCCTGGCAGTCTCTCCCCACCACCACCACCACCACCACCATTTCCCTAACTATCATAACTTTGTTGTTAACTTCACTAATCCTTCATTATAAGCACGACCACATCTACCACCACCACCAACAACCATAACAACCACCACCACCACACTAGAACCTCGTCAAACTACCACTGTCTTAAATCCACAGTACCACGGCCACCACCATTATCACCTCCCACAACTTCACTAACCACAATTACCACAAGCCCCACCACAACCACACCTACCACCATCGTTCCCATTACCACCACCACAACTACCACCATCGCTCCCATAATCACCACCACTACCACCATCGCTCCCATAACCACCACACTACCACCATCGCTCCCATAACCACCACAACTACCACCATCGCTCCCGTAACCACCACCACTACCACCACAACTACCACCATCGCTACCACCACCACCACAACTACCATAACAACGACTTTGCCTGCCATAAAGCAAACTATTTTAATTTTGCTACAAGCTCCAGGGTGACAAGCCAAAGATGCCGCCATGCCTAGCTCTCTCCTAGTCTCTCAGCCATGTCTCCCTCGTCTCAGCCATTTTTCAGTCATCTCTCAGCCATTTTTAGCTTCAATCACCTTTAAACGACTCTCAGCTGCATCTTAATCACCTCAGACATCTCTCCCTCATCTTTCAGCCACCTCACAGCCACTTCTCCCTCGTCTCTCAGCCATTTCTCAGCCATCTCTCCATCGTCTCTCATCCATTTCTCAGCCATGTCTCCTTTGTCTCAGCCACATCTCCCTCGTCTCTCAGCCATTTCTCCCTCGTCTATCAGCCACATCTCCCAGCCATCTCTAGCCCATACCTCCATTGCTTTGAGTTTTTCAGCCATCATTTCACAGCCATATACAAAGCCACAAAACCAAATTTACAGCTTAACATACTCCTTTACCAATGGCCATTTTCCCCACTGTCTCAGCCCCAGCCATCTCTCAGGCAGGGTTGGGAATTTTTATGACTTTTTTCGCGTCTCTTCAGCCATCTCACCAGTGTAAGCCCATCAGAGTACGGCTCACACACACACACACACACACACACACACACACGCAGCAGGAGATACACACGCTTTGTACGCTTATGACACTTTTCCTGCTGGAGTTTTCTCTATTTTTTTCCTTCCTTTCCTATTGAGAGAGAGAGAGAGAGAGAGAGAGAGAGAGAGAGAGAGAGGGAGAGAGATGCAAAAAAATAAGAAGAGAAAAATATAAAAATCTCTCCTCGATTCGACACGCTCTGTCCATTTTTGCTGGGGTGGATTTTTTTTCTTTTTCTTTCTCTGAGAGAGTGAGAGAGAGAGAGAAAAAGAGAGAGAGAGAGAATAAGCAAAAACAAAAAAGTTAATGGCAGGATAAGACGCAAAAAGATAGTCATTATACAGACAGACAGATGGAAAAGAGATAGACAGACTTACAGATGGAAAAGAGATAGACAGACTTACAGATAGATAGACAGACAGATAGACACAGATAGACAAAGAAAAAAAATATTAAACCTTCAATTACGTATTCTGAAACGCAACCACACCATCCCTGACAAAATCTCTCTCTCTCTCTCTCTCTCTCTCTCTCTCTCTCTCTCTCTCTCTCTCTTCTGCTTTCTTGTGTTCAGACCTCCCACGACCCTGCCTGCCACGCCTTTCTGGGGGTGTGGGCGTGGGTGGGAAGGGGAAGGAAGGGAGGGGAGGAGGTAAGAGGAGAGGGGAGAGGAAGGGAGGGGAGGAGGTAAGAGGGGAGGGGGGAAGGGAGGGGAGAAGGTAAGAGGGGAGGGGTGAGGAAGGGAAGGGAGGAAGTAAGAGGGGAGGGGAGGGGAAGGGAGGGGAGGAGGTAAGAGGGGAGGGGATAAGAGAGGAAGGGGAGGGGAGGGCAGGAGAGGGGAGAGGGGAATAGTAAGGACAAAGACCAGGTGAGAAGGACGCAGAGGGGAAGGATGAGGAAGGATTGGTGGGGATAAAACTAGTCAAGGGGAAGGGGGAAGATGAGGAGGGGGAGGGGAAGGAGGAGGGGAAGGGGGAAAGGGAGGAGGAGGGGGAAGGGGAGAGGGAGGGGGAAGGGATTGAGGGAAAGAGCAAGGCGAAAAGTAAGGCATACCAAGGGAAAGAGGTCATGGAAGACAGGGAGGGGAAGATGTAGGAACGAGGAGTGGGGAGAGGAAGGGGGAAATGGAGACAGAAGGGGAGGGGAAGAGATGGGAGGAATAGGAGAGAGTGAGGGGATTGATGAGGCAACGAGGGAAGAGGAGTGGTACAGAGGGGAGGGGAGGAGCGGGAGGGGAGGGGAGGGGAGGGGAGGGAGAAGCACAGAAAGGAAGTGACACTGAAAGAGAAATATCGTGAGAAGGAAGAAGGAAAAATTAAGAGGTGAGACATGAGAGAGAGAGAGAGAGAGAGAGAGAAACATGCTTCACCTCGTTCTCGGTTTTCCTGGCCTCCTCAACCACCCCTTTCTCATGCACTCTTCTAGTTAGTCTCTCACTCTATTTATATTACAGTGAAATAATAAAGAAAATAGGAGAAAAAAAGGTAAAATCTTGGTATGGAGGGTGTGAGGTATAGTAGGAATGCATGAGATGGAGATTAGATGAGAGAGAGAGAGAGAGAGAGAGAGAGAGAGAGAGAGAGAGAGAGAGAGAGAGAGAGAGAGAGAGAGAGCACTGTCTGGTGTGGGAGTGTGTGGTGTGACAGTGTGTATTGGTGGCAGTGTGTGTGTGTGTGTGTGTGTGTGTGTGTGTGTGTGTGTGTGTGTGTGTGTGTGTGTGTGTGTGTGTGTGTGTGTGTGTGTGTGTGTGTGTGTGTGTGTGTGTGTGTGTGTGTGGAAACAGAGATGTCGGTGAAACTCCGGGTGTTGAGTCCACAGGGAAATTTGCTGAGAGAGAGAGAGAGAGAGAGAGAGAGAGAGAGAGAGAGAGAGAGAGAGAGAGATCCTAAAAAAAAAAAGAAAAAAAATCATCACACCAACAAACCATGGCCACTTTCCAATTCATTTCCACCCACCATAACAATAAACTACTCAACAATATACGTACACTCACAGTATACCATTAACAGACCACTACACAGCATATCCTCAGAGTACACAGACCCCTACACAGCATATCCTCAGAGTACACAGACCCCTACACAGCATATCATAGTATACACACCCCTACACAGCATATCATAGTATACACACCCCTACACAGCATATCATAGTATACACACCCCTACACAGCATATTCTCAGAGTACACAGACCCCTACAGAGCATATCATAGTATACACACCCCTACACAGAATATCTTTAAAGTCTACCCTGAACTGAGAACGATAAATTATGCTCCTTTTCATAATATAGCGTTAATTGTCTTCCCGTTTCGTCCTTAAAATGCCTGAGTTACCCTGGCTTCCTACAGTGGGACGGAAAATGTTAAAAGGGTGAATGCTTTTGTATGGGTTGGGGCTGGGTTATTATTTCTGACTGCATATTGTGTGGGTCTTTGTGCTTTCTGTGTAGTAATGTGTTTCTTTCTCTTGTTCTCTGTTTGTCTGTCTCTCTGTCTGTCTGTCTGTTCTCTCTCTCTCTCTCTCTCTCTCTCTCTCTCTCTCTCTCGTGCTTGGTTGCCACTCATCAACACTCAATTCTTCTCTATCACTACTTGAAGCCTCTCAATCACCACTTAAACTCTCTTTATCACCACTCAAACCCTATCTAGCACCACTCAAACCCTCTCTATCACCACTCAATTTCTATCACCACCTACCACCACTCAAGCCCTCTCTATCACCACCTCCAACCCTCTCTATCATCACTCCAAGCCCCCTCCTTCCAGTCGTCCTTCCCTTTCTTCACTCTCTCTCATTCTCGGTCTCCCTCTCCTCATTCTCCAGAGTACATTTAGAAGGACACTAAAAAAAATTCTTCCCGTTTTCTTTGTGGTGTGGATCAAATTACACAAACTATTATATTTTTCTTTTCCTTTCAGGTAAGGCGATACTTTCTCCGCTAATTGCAGTCACCTTCCATCATCCGGAGGTAACAGAGAGAGATAGATAGATAGATAGATAGATAGAGAGAGAGAGAGAGAGAGAGAGAGAGAGAGAGATCTGACAAGGGGCAAAGATGAGGCTGAATCCCACCAAACGCCGTGCTAAAACCCACCTTGGTCCTTTCTTCCACGCCATCCTCCCTCATATTGGATACACAGATGAAAGGAACCACACACAGACCCAATTTTCTGTCAGACAAGTGATGGGGGAGAGGGAGACCGAGGACGAGATGGAAGGATAGATTAGCAGAATGACCTGGAGCGGATGTGAGGGAGATGGTGAAGGAAGTGAGGGAGACCGAGGATGAGATGGTGGAGAAAAGGGGGACAAAGGATGAGATAGTGGTGGAGAGGGGGACCCCGAGGACGAGATGGAAGAAGAGAGTAGCTAAAATGGAGTGTGGTTTGATTGGCAGAGGATGGAAAAAGGAGAGAGAGAGAGAGAGAGAGGGGGGGGGTAGGTCTCTTAAATATTACATGGAAAAGGATGACAGGGGGGGCAAGACTTAGGCCTCTCAAGAAAAAAGAGAGAGAGAAATTTAGCTGAAAGAGAGGAGGAAAAAACAGGATAGGTAAGAAATGGAATAGAAAAAAAATGCTACAGACAGGAGAAAAAAAAATAAGACTGGCGACCAAGTGGATGAGTAACGAGAGAGAGAGAGAGAGAGAGAGAGAGAGAGAATCACACTCCTTTCAATTTAACCTGGCCTATATTTTTCTTCCTTTGCAGTATATTTCAAGTAGGTTAGTGGCAGAAAAAGACAACATTATTTCTCTACATCCATTTCACCACACTTCTTCGTGACTAGCATCATATTCTAGTGCTAATCTACTCACCATACACAGCATAGAGAAGGCAAATTTAGATCAAGTTAAACACAACGCAGTACAAAAATAAGTGAAAAAAGGTAGCGTGTTGAGGGAGAAGGTAGAGGCGGGAGAATAACTGCTGGGGTCAGAGAAAGGAAGGGAGTATGTCTCACTTAGGGCAGGAGAGTGACGTGTGTGTGTGTGTGTGTGTGTGTGTGTGTGTGTGTGTGTGTGTGTGTGAGAGAGAGAGAGAGAGAGAGAGAGAGAGTCCTACTAGAAAGAGTAAAAAGAGAAAAGAACACAAAATTATGAGAAGTTAATTAAAAATGCACAAAAATAATTACCTGGATACTGCTGAGGGAAACTCCTGCCCTGAAAGAAAAAGAAAAACAATATTAGTGAGCTAGGAAAAAATCTCTCTCTCTCTCTCTCTCTCTCTCTCTCTCTCTCTCACCTTGGAGGCGTGGAAATAGATTAAGTAGGAGCGAGAGAGAAGTGGTGCGAGAGAGAGGAGTGACAGGAATGAGAGAGTGGTGGGTTGGAAAATGGAGTGGTGTGTGTGTGTGTGTGTGTGTGTGTGTGTGTGTGTGTGTGTGTGTGTGTGTGTGTGTGTGTGTGTGTGTGTGTGTGTGTGTGTGTGTGTGTGTGTGTGTGGTATAGTATGGCCGCGGGGAACCCAAAAGATGCATTCTCCTATCCTGCCTCACCACAATACCCACATTCACCACACTGTTGCACCACAATCACCACAGATTCACCACACTGTTTCACCACAATCTATACACTGTTTCACCACACTGGGAAGGAAGGAAATGAGTGAAGGGGGATGGCAATGACTAGATGAAAATGACTGGATGGAAATGACTGGAAGGATATGACTGGAAGGAAATGACTGGATGGAAATGACTGGAAGGAAATGACTGGAAAGATATGACTGGAGGGAAATGAATACTGGCCATAGATCTGGAAAGGCGGTCAGTTAGAAATGAGGTTCTGGACAGCGTGACAGATAGGAAAATGGAAGAGAGAGAGAGAGAGAGAGAGAGAGAGAGAGAAGGGGAGGGGGCTAGGACCCCCCCAAACAATAACTGAGTATAGTGATGACGCCGCCTTTGTTCTTGGGAGGTAAAATTGACGGGGCTCAGCTCAAGAACGCCCCCCCCCCCTCCAGCCCTCGAATATTGCGAGAGAGAGAGAGAGAGAGAGAGAGAGAGAGAAACTTTAAGTCACTGGAAGATTAATGATCAGTATAAGAAAGTGATGGACTGGAGAGAGAGAGAGAGAGAGAGAGAGAGAGAGAGAGAACCGTAGGCTGCTGTGTGATTAAAACTAGTGCAAAAGGCGACGTATTTTCCATAGTGCCATTAACCAAGTAATTATTCGCAGGTGACTGGCGGAACCTAATTGCATTTTTCAGTACAGATCGATTGAAAAGGAAATCTATAAAATATTAGTAATGAATCAAACGTTATATTAAGGGAGTGTTTTTAATTTTTCAGCAATTTTAGATCATGTAAAGTCCATTTCTTTAATAATAGTTAGATTTTTTATTATTACTGACTGGATAAAAACAAAATATACAAACCTGAATAATGAATCAAACGTTATATTAAAAGACCATTAGCATTATTATTATTTTTTGTGTGATTTTAGAGTAAGGAAAAAGCTGCTTGTGTGTCTGAGTCTAAGTACTGAGAGACTATCTGCAATTCTATGTAAGATTTTTAGAATGATTGATTAAATTAATCAATAATCCTGCCATAACGCAGGACCTTCCTCCGTTATCAGTTCGTAGAGATGTTGCTTCTTTAGCACTATTTTAT
>NC_137048.1:27338406-27363406 GCF_032717465.1 Coenobita brevimanus
ACCACCAAGCACTGAGAGGCACCATAAGCTACCACATCACCTCAGCTATCATCACAACCATACCATCACACCATCGCCCCATTTTCACCAGCACACCTCAATCACCCCACCACACACCAACATATCCCACCACACCACTACATCACAACATCCCACCACACCACCACATCACAACATCCCACCACACCACCACATCACAACATCCCACCACACCACCACATCACAACATCCCACCACACCACCACATCACAACATCCCACCACACCATCAAACAAGGAAAGAGACCTGTTGCACTGAGAGACACACAAGCTTCCACACCACCCCAGCTATCACCCCAACACACCCCCATCACACTCCACCATACACCTGCACACTCCACCACATCATCAAACAGAGAAAGGGACCTGTTGTACTGGGTGAGGCCACACGCGACTGGTTCTAACTGACACTGGGGTGGGCAGGTGTCAACAGGTGTTATCCATCTCACCTTACCACTACACCTGTCACCACCATCACCACCACCACCGCACCATACCACCACCACCACCATACCATACCACGATTACCACCACCACCACCACCACCACCACCATACCACACTAAAACCAAAACAGCAAACCACCTCTTCAGACCTACCATCATATTCACCATACACCCATAGCTATTAGAACCATAACAACCCCACTACTCTTATCACCATACCACATCAACGACCTCCACCAGCATACCATCACTGCTATCACAACAACTACCACAGCCACAACAAAATCCACCACAATCACCACACCTCTACAGCATCACAAGTACCCTAACCAGTACCACACCATCCTATCACCACATCACCAACCACAATAACCACAACCATCACCTTACCACCCCATCTACCTTAACAACCACACTACCCCTACAACCACAACCACCAACCACAATTCCCATCATACCACTACACTACAACCACTACCACACCACCAACACAATTCCCACCAGACAACGACACTCACATCAATACCACACCACTGCCACAATCCCGACCACACCACACCCACACCAAATACTACCACCACAATCCCCACCACACCACGACACTCAAACCACTACCACACCACCATCACAATCCCACCCACACTATAATTACACCAAAATCCTCACCACACCACACCGCACCATCACCACAATCCTGACCACACCACACCATCACCAAAATCCTCGCCATACCACACCACCACCACATAGGGAGGCCCCCGTGAGAGCGATCCATCTAAATTTGACAGGAAGATGGGCAGGTGTCAAAAGGTGTCCATCCATTTGGCGTACAGGTGTGGTGGTGCACGTGATGGTGAAATATGGCACACACACACACACACACACACACACACACACACACACACACACACACACACACACAAGGGAGGAACCTGTATCTTGCATCACACAAACACAGGCTTCTGTTTTTTCGTCTCCTGAATACGCCTCTGTGCATGGCTGGGTCGTCCACATATAGCACAACCCACTCCAGCCCCGTGTGTTGAGGGTGTGGCTCAGTCGGTGTTACCAGTGTTTATGCCGCATTATTTCCGACTGCTCTTCCCCAATTCATGTTTTATAGTGACTTTTCTTATATATATTTATTGAATATGGTTGATTATGCCCTTTTTACTCTAATTTGGCCCGGATTTTCGTCCTTTGTAGCTTGTTTCATGTAGCTCCGTGACAGAAAAAGACACTACTACTACTACTACGGTTCTTCGTCCCTTCCATAGCATTTCTTTGTGACTAACACCATATTTTAGCGTCAATCTGTTGCTAAAACTCACCATTCAAGATGGAAAGATCGCAAATTTAGGCCAAGTTAGTGTAAAAAATATAGTAATTTTACGAAGCAGAGAAAATGCATGTACTTCCCACACCAGCAGACTGAGCAGCCCTTGAAACACTCGAAACAGGAGAGAACAATATATGGACGACCCGGTACTCTGTTTTAACCAAGCACACTAATAGTCACGTTACTTAATATACATCTAACCCGAGAGAAACCAAATAAATGATGCTGATGAAAAATAACCAAATAAATCTAAAAAAAAGCGTCGCCATCTTGCAGAGAGGAAGGAAAAAATATATACGTGAGATAGGTATCAGGTCGTATGCTTCATCCCTCTTCTACCTTCCCCGGGCCATCATTTCCACCCGGCGGATCACCGTGAGGAGTCAGACCAATACTTCTCAACTCAGTCCCCCCCTCGTCTCCCCACCCCCTCACCCATCCACTCCCTTTCCCCCACCACCACCATCAGGCGTCTCTCTCCTCCTAGTGTCCCCCCCTCTCTCTCTTTCTCTCTCTCCCCTCCAGTTTCCTCTCCTTCCTTCTCCTTCTGTCCCTCTAATTGTTCTCTCCCCTCCTGTCATTTGCTCTACAGAATCCTCCCCCACTCTCTCTCTCCCAATGACGCCAGATTCCTGTGTGTGTGTGTGTGTGTGTGTGTGTGTGTGTGTGTGTGTGTGTGTGTGTGTGTCTTCCCTGCAGGTATAGCAATCTCACATGGTGCCTGTGTATGTATTTATGCGTGTATGTATGTATGTACCGGTATGTATGTATATAAGTATGTATGTACGTATGTGTATGTATATATGTATGTATGAATGTATGTATGTATGTATGTATATAAGTATGTATGTATATAAGTATATATGTATGTATATAAGTATGTGTGTAAGTATATAAGTATGTATGTATGTATGTATGTATATAAGTATGTATGCATGTATGTATGTGTATTTCCCCCATCCGAGGCTTAGCAATCTCAACTTTGTACCTTGTGAGTGGTTAAGTTCTGTATACCTTGATTGAAATGGTGGGACTTTGAAAATATCCCAAGCAAACTGCACACACAAACAACCGCAGCAAAACACGTGATGGTGGAGAGAGAGAGAGAGAAAGAGAGAGAGAGAGAGAGAGAGAGAGAGAGAGAGTACAGTGATCAATAAGATGAGAGAGAGGAGAGTAAAGAGAAGTACAAACAGAACACAGAAGAAAAAAGAGAAAAGAGAGAAAAAAAAAAGATACAAAGAAGAAAGTGATGAAAGGCAGGAAGGAAGAGAGCAAGACTCGAGATAAGTGACGCTGGATGATGTTGACTGCTGGTCTTTCTCTCACTTTTTCTCTCACTTTTCTCTTACCTTCACACTTTTTCTCTCACTCTCTCGTTTTTTCTCACTTTCTCAGTTAATCTCACTTTCCTCAGTCTTCTCACTTTTCTCCTTTTTCTTTCACTTTCTTTTTCTCCCTCACTTTTCTCACTCACTTTTTCATTCTGACCTCTGACAATTTTCGCACTTTCTCTAACCTCTCTTTTTTCACTCACTTTCTCGCTTTTTTCGCTATCTCACTTCTTTCCTCGGTCACTTTCTCACTCTTACGTCTCACAATTTTCTCACTTTCTCTTAGTCACCTTTCTCTCTTTTCCTCACTTTCCCACATTTCCTTACTCACTCATATAATTTTTTCCATTTACTTTTCACACTTTATCATAAATACTTGGCCAACTTATCTCATTTTCTCACTTTCTGGCTCACTTTAATGACTCTCTCACTCACTTTCTCATCTTTTCCAGCTTTTTCTTTTGCACACTATATTCTTGATTTTCACACTTACTTTCTCTTTTCCTGGCTCACATTTTCTTTGTTTTCCTTACTATCTTTAACTCACAAACTCACACCTTCATTATTTTCTTGGCTGTCTCTCACTCATTCACTCACTCACTGGCTCTCTTTTCTCTCACTCTCACGTTGTTTCTCCTTACCACTCTCCCTCGCTCTCACTCTTTTTCACGTTCCCTCATTCCCCCTCACTATCCCACATTCTCTCTCTCTCTCTCTCTAACCCTTAATCGTTCTCACTCGTCTTCAAGTTCATTCCCCCCACGTTCTCTCTCTCTCTCTCTCTCTCTCTAACCCTTCCTCATTCTCACTCGTCTACAAGTTCATTCCCCCCACGTTCTCTCTCTCTCTCTCTCTCTCTCTCTCTCTCTCTCTCTCTCTCTCTCACTTCCTCGTTCTCACTCGTCTTCATTCTCCTCACGTTCTCTCTCTCTCTCTCTCTCTCTCTCCTTCCCACTTACCTCCTTCTTTATTTTTTTCTCTCTCCTTTTCTTCCATTCCTACCCTTTTTCTCCCTCCCTCCTTCACTCTTCCTCTCTCAAAATCTCTCCATCATTTCAGCTGTTCCCTCACTTGCCTCCTCCTCTAACCTCTACTTTCTTCTCTTTCCCCTTCTTCCCTTCTTCTTCTCTCACTCCCTCACTAACATCCTCTCCTATCCCCTCTCTTTTTCTCTCCTATCACCTCTCTTCTTCTTTCCTATCCCCTCTCTTCTCCTCTCTCTTAGTTCATCCATCTCTTCTCTATTTACTCTCCTCTACCCCCACCCTTCCTCTCCCTCTCTCCCTTTCTCCTTTCTTCTCCTCCTCCGCTCCCCACCACCTCCAATCCGTCTCTCAGTCTTCCTGTCTGTCCTCGTCAGTCTGCCTTATTCTCTCTTTTCCTCTTACTTTCCTCTCCTTTGCCTCCCCCCCTCCTCTCTCTCTCTCTCTCTCTCTCTCTCTCTCTCTCTCTCTCTCTCTCTCACACACACACACACACACACACACAAACACACACGTCTAACCACTTCAGTCTTTCATTATTCTCCAGTACTCTCACCTACACTTCCCCTCTCTATGGGTTTCATCTGTCATTTTTTCTCAGTAGCTCTCTCTCTCTCTCTCTCTCTTACACACACACACACACACACACACACACACACACACACACACACACATCCTGCATTTCCTCCTCTCTGCTTCCCTTCCCATCTCCCACGCATGCACTTTTTCTTCCCTCCCCAAATCCTCCTTCCTCTTCCTCACCCTCCTCCCGTACCCCCTTTCCCTCCTCCCCGCCCCTCCTCACATCTTTCCTTCCCCTTCCCTCCCACGCACTCACTCTTCCTTTACCTCCCCTCCTCTTCTCTTTCCTTCATACACTCCCCTCTTCTATTCCTCTACACTCTCCCATTCCCTCCCTCCACTTCTCCTCCTTACCCCCTCCCTCTCCCACGCACTCACTCTTTTATCCTGCTGTCTTCTTCCTACTCTTCCCCCTCTCCTCCCTCCCCTCTCTCCCTCTCTTCCCTCCCTTCTCTCCCTCTCTTCCCTCCCCTCCTCTCCCCTCCCTCTCCCACTCACTCACTCTTCCACCTCGCCTCTTTCCCCTTTTACCTAATTATGCACCAGACCCCCAATATTACGGCCGCGAGAGATAGAGCTTCTCTCTCTCTCTCTCTCTCTCACGTGCTGCAGACATTCATGAAAGTTCAATCCACCGACAATTTCATCCATCCAGTCTCCTATACATTCTGCCATTATCTATCCTCTTGTTTATGTCATTCTTATTATCTTTCAATCTACGTCTATCTACCTAAATATTTATGTCTATTTATCTATCCAACTATCTATCTATATGTCATTCTCCTCTTCCTCTTCTTCCTCCTCCTCTTCCTCCTTCTCCCTCAACGCTCCCCATGCTCCTCCAGTACCATCTGCGTTTCCTACATCAGGTTTTATGCTCACGTGATCATATTCTTGTCCACTGCCCGCGAAAAAAGGAAAAGCGAAGGAAGGAAAAGGAACATATTTGAAGTTCTCTCTCTCTCTCTCTCTCTTCAGGACAGCTCACATAACGACCTCTCAAGACTCCAGCCTCACCCTGCCTCACCCTTACCCTGCCTCACCTTTGCCCTGCTTCACCTTTGCCCTGGTTCATCCCCCTGAATCACTTTTTCCTCACTCCTGCCTCACTTCCCTTGCCTCACCTCCCTGTCTCATTCCTTTGCCTTTCCTCATCACCTTGCCGACTCCACTGCATCACCTCTAACTTACTTCTTACTTCTACCTCATTCTTGTCCCTCATCCCTGCCTTACCTACCCTCCCTCACACCTGTCTCACTCCTGCCCCGCCTCTCATCTGCCCCGCCCCACACCTGCCCAGCCTTACAGCTGCCTTGCCTTACTCCTCTCCTACCTGCATTGCTTTCCTGACTGGCTAACGTATTTTACTGCCTACCTTCCTGCCTGACCGTGCCCAGTGCCTGAACGCTGCCTCACTACCTCAACCATTTCCTTCTGATGACGGATTTTAGTTGTTTATTCTTAGTGCTACCAGACGATTTTACTCAGCTTAGGAGTGATAATTAGTGAAGGGTTAATGAAGGCTGTATCTAAATCCTCCAGCTCGAAAAATCCCTCTTGAGCTGAATAAAATCGCTAAGATGCCAGGAACAGAATTTAGTCCCCTCAGTCCGACTGCGCATTTCCTATTTTCTTCTTGCTATCTCCAGACGATTTTCTTCATCTTAGAATAAACTTGGCCAGATGGAGGGGTTGGACACAGCCCTCACTAGCCACTTCACCACGTCACTGAACTGAAGGGGTTAGAAATGTCGTCGGATTGAATGGTTTAAAAATACGGTGTCTACCTAGATTTGAACAAAATAGTCACTAAACCTTTTCACTGCCTGCTTGTCTCTCTGCCAACTTGTCATCCTTAAGAAATCATGCTTGTCTTCACTTCTCTCTGCCTCCCTACCTACATACCTACCTACACACCTACGTACCTACCTACCTACATACATACATACATACCTACCTACCTACCTTTCTGCCTACCTGTCTTCCTACCAGCCTACCCATAATCCTGCCTACCTCCTTTCCTACATTCTTACCTGTCGTCCACCCTACCTGCCTACCTACTTACGGTACCTTCCTACCTGTCTACCTACTTACCTCCCTATGTGCCTCCCTACCTGCCTACCACGGTGTGTATCCACTCAGGTAGGCAGTGAGGAGTGGAGTAGTGGTCAAATTGACTCTGTGTTCAACCTGAGACTTTCTGACCTAGCCTCTCTCTCTCTCTCTCTCTCTCTCTCTCTCTCTCTCTCTCTCTCTCTCTCTCTCTCTCTCTCTCTCTCTCAGTATAAAGTTAGCTAGCAAATGAGGGAGGGAGAAATGGAGTGGCAGGCGAAAGGGGAGATGAGGAGTGATATTTAAGAAAGGGCATAGGAAGCGAAGGATAGATACAGACTGATTGAGAGAGAGAGAGAGAGAGAGAGAGAGAGAGAGAGAGAGAGAGAGAGAGAGGGCGGGGGTGATTTCGTCCTGGTCTCCCTGAATGAACTCTGGGATTAGGTGCATGTCCCTGGAGAGTGGTATCTCTCTCTCTCTCTCTCTCTCTCTCTCTCTCTCATGCTTCCTTCCTTCCTTCTTCCCCCCCGCCTTTCCTGCCTTTCTCCCATCTCCTCTATTTTTCTCTCCCTCCCTCCGCTTCTCTCACTCTTCCTCTTTCCTTCATTTCTAATTCACTCACCTCTCCCTCCTCTCTTCTTTCTTTCCTCTCTCCCTCCTCCATTCTCTCTTACTTTCCTCTTTCTCTCCTTCTCCCCTCTTCCCCTCCACTTTCTTCTCCCTTCTTTACATTTTCTCTTATTTCCCTCCTTTCCTTTTCCCAGTTTTCCTCCTGCCCCTCCATCCCCTTCCTCTTTCATCCACACCCCACCCAATTTCCCTTCCCTTCCATTCCATTTCCTTCCCTTCTCTCCCATTCCCTTTACTCCCCATCGCTCCCTTGCCTTCCTTTCCCCTTCCTTTCCCTTCCCTTTCACTTTCTTCTCCTGCTTGTGTTTCCCTCCCTCCTTCCCTCCCTCCCTCTTCTGAGTATCTCCCAACACAATCATCTCCCTAATAACTCCCTCTGGACAACAATGAAGGGAGAGAGAGAGAGAGAGAGAGAGAGAGAGAGAGAGAGAGAGAGATCATTGTTATGTGAGAGGGAGGAAGAGAAGAAAGGTGGGGAGGGAAGAGGCGAAAGAGGGAGGTAGAGGAAGGGGGAGGGGGGGGGAGAAGCATGTAGAAAGAGAGGGAGAGAGGGAAGAAGGGAGGGGAGGAGCGAGGGAAGAGGCTTGGGGAGTGGAGAGGAGGGGGATTACAGGGAGGATGGATGGGCTAGGTTGATGTGTATTAGTATTATGTTGTGGGTGGGGAGGACGATGGAGGGAGGGAAAAAGGAACGGAAGGAGGGAGAGAGTGGAGGAGAGAGGGAAGACAGGGACAGATGGAAGGAAAAAGAGAAGGACGGGAGGGAGAGGATTAAGAGGGATGAAGAGCAGGGAGATAGGCTGGGAAGAGAGGGATATGATGTCGGGGAAAAGAGGAAGGTAGGTACTTAATGAGAGTGAGAAGTGACAAAGAAGTGGGACAGGGAGGGATGAAGGGAAGGCTGATGCAAAAAAAAAAAATAGGATGACAGACAGACTGACAAACAAATAATTAGATAGATAAACAGACAGACAGATAGATAGGCAGATAGAGAGATAGACAAACAGCCTGTCAAACAGAGATATATATATATATATATATATATATATATATATATATATATATATATATATATACAGATAGATAGGTAGGGGGATAGAGAGACAGACGGACAAATAGAGGTAGAGATTAGACAGGCAGACAGACAGACAGAGATGATAGATAGATAGATAGATAGGCAGAGGCTGAGATTTGACAGACAGACAGACGAATGACGTGATGAGGTTTGGTGATGGGTCTGGGAAGGGGGGGAGAGGGTAAGGGGGGGGAAGGGGGGGATAGCATGCAAGAATGGGAGACTGAGTTAAAAATATCCTACACTATCTTGGCTCATAATGCAAATCTCCCCTCATCGAACCCCATTCATTTCCTTTGATCGGTGTGGAGGGGATAGGGTGCATGATTACTCCCTTGTGTGTGTGTGTGTGTGTGTGTGTGTGTGTGTGTGTGTGTGTGTGTGTGTGTGTGTGTGTGTGTGTGTGTGTGTGTGTGTGTGTGTGTGTGTGTGTGTGTGTGTGTGTGTGTGTGTGTGTGTGTGTGTAAGAAAATATTTATGTGCACTGCTTTTCTTTGTGCCAGTTAATTCATGCAACCGTGTGTGTGTGTGTGTGTGTGTGTGTGTGTGTGTGTGTGTGTGTGTGTGTGTGTGTGTGTGTGTGTGTGTGTGTGTGTGTAAGAAAATATTTATGTGCACTGCTTTTCTTTGTGCCAGTTAATTCATGCATCCGCGCGCGTGAGTGTGTGTGTGTGTGTGTGTGTGTGTGTGTGTGTGTGTGTGTGTGTGTGTGTGTGTGTGTGTGTGTGTGTGTGTGTGTGTGTGTGTGTGTGTGTGTGTGTGTATCTACTTACCTACCTATCTATCTATCTGTCCATCTATCTATCAATCTATCTACACTAGCTCTGTACATACATCATCATAATCCCCCACACCACCTCATCACGGTAAAGGTGGATTATCGCAGCAGGTTAATTAATAAGAGTGCCACAGGTAATCAGGAGACGGGTGATGGGAGACAGACAGGTGACAGGAGACAGGTAGACAGGTGCTAGATTTTTTTTTTATATGCGACCGACTCTGTGCATAGGTTTAATAGCCCGTTCCTTGAGGCCTTGCAGCCCTTCAGCGTACCACAATATCTCTTCATATCACCACTTTGGCACTAACACCCACCGTCCATATTGAATTCATGCCAGGGCTGTCTCATATAGGACTGGTGTAGTGGTATTAGCGGAGCAGTTTTAAATGGTGTTATTTATGGACTATTATGGTGCTATTTATGGACTATTATGGCGTTACTTGTGGACTATTATGGTGCTATTTATGGACTATTATGGTGTTATGTACAGTATGGACTACTATTATGGTGCTATTTATGGATTATTGTGGTGCTATTTCATGTTCATGTGGTGCTATTTCATGTTCATGTTAAACGGGGAGCGGATATTGGTAGTGACCATCAACTCAGCATTGCAAAAATAAGGTTTAAACTTAAAAATCAGAAGAAGGAAAAATCTGGTGTTGGTAGATACGATATTGTTAAGCTTAGAAGGGAAGAAGAAAAGGAGGAATTCAGATTAGAATGCAGAAATAGGTTTTTGGTGTTGGAAACGTTGGAAGAGGGGGAGAGAAGTGTAGATGAGAAGTGGGAGGATGTGAACAAAGTTTTGCATGAGACTGCTGAATGTACGATTGGAAGGAGACATAGATTCAGGAGAAAGAAATGGATATCAGAGGAAACGTGGGATATGATAAAAAAAGAGAGGTGAGGCTAAATTGAGGAGTGAGATGCAATGCGTTGATGAACGAGAGATTGAATTAGCAAGAGCTGCGTACTGGAGTTTGAATTCAGAAGTAAGAAGGTTAGCTAGGAGAGATAAAAGAAGATGTGTGGATGAAAAGGTTGCAGAGACTGAAATCTTAATAAACAAAAATGATGGACAGAGTCAAAGAATAGCATATGAATCGATTAGAGAACTGAGTGGTAATGCAGGTAAACGCAAAGAAATACCAGTTAGAGACAGGGAAGGAAATTTATTGACCAAAGATGGAGATATTAAAAATAGATGGAAAGAGCATTTTGAGACAGTTCTTAATAGACCAACACCACCAGAAGAGGATATACCGTCTGCTCAGGAAGATTTAAATATAGAAACAGGAGAGTTGAGGCTTGCAGAAGTGGAGAAAGCAGTAAAACAGTTAAAGAATAATAAGGCACCAGGGGAGGATGGTTTATTTCCGGAAATGTTTAAAGTGGAGAGGGATAGATTAATAATGATCTTGACCAAGCTATTCAATAAGATATGGGTGACGGGGTTACTACCATCAGTTTGGAAGAATGGTGTAATTGTTAAAGTTCCGAAGAAGGGAGACCTGAGTGAATGTGGTAATTGGAGGGGAATCTCTTTGTCACCGATAGCTTTGAAAGTTTTCAGTAGAGTGTTGTTAAATAGGTTGGAGCCGGTGGTTGAGGGTATTCTGAGGGATGAACTGGCTGGTTTTAGAAAGGGACGTGGTTGCAATGATCAGATCTTTATAGTTAGGCATTTGATGCAGCAAGTTAATGAAATGAGAGTACCGTTAAGTCTTTGTTTTGTTGATTTTGAAAAGGCTTTTGATAGTGTTTCGAGAGAGACTATGGGGAAGATCATGAGACATTATGGAATACCAGAGGAGTTTGTGAGGGTCATTATGAACATGCATGATGGTTGATGGTTGTCTGAGTGATTCGTTTGAAGTCAAGTCCGGAGTAATTCAAGGTGGTGTTCTATCGCCTTTACTATTTATATTGGTCATTGATTACATTATGAAACGCGTTGGAACAGAAACCGGTGCAGGTATACTTTGGGGAGAGAACAGGAAACTTTTGGATTTAGATTATGCAGATGATATAGTTTTGATTTGTGATGGGCCAGAAGAGATGCAGAGAGTGTTGGACTGTTTGGTGAGTGAAGGTCGCAAGGTGGGTTTGGTTATTAATTGTGGAAAAACTGAAATAATCAATATGAATATGGAAAATGCGCAGGAATGTGTAATTGGAGGTATGGTTGTAAAGCAAGTTGATAGGTTTAAATATTTAGGTACTTATTTAGCCAAGGATGGTTCTTTGAACTTTGAATTCGAGGAAAGGTTAAAGAAGGCTAATCAGGCAATGGGAATGCTTAAAAATATTTGGAATAATAAAAATTTTTCTGTGCATACAAAAATCAAACTTTATAAGGTAATGGTTAGGAGTATCTTAATTTATGGACACGAGTCTTGGTACAGCACAGTGACTATGGAAAATAAATTCTTGGTGTTTGAAAACAAAGCACTTAGAAGAATATTAGGAGTTAAGTGGTGGGAAAGGATACCAAATAGTAGAATTAGAGAAATAACGGGAGTGCAGCCGGTCGATGAATATGTTAGGTTCTCACGATGGAAGTGGCTAAGACATGTTTATAGGAGACAGGGAATAGTACGAGGTACACCAGGGTGGGTGGCACTTGGTAGGAGAGGTAGAGGAAGGCCAAAAGAGACGTGGGTGAGGACAATGAGACGGGAAGATGGAGATGAGTGTTGGGGAGATCTTGAGGAGTTAGCACAAGATAGGATGTGGTGGTGTGAGTTCATCGAGGCCCTATGCATCCCCGAGGGTGCCACAGGAAATGATTGATTGATTGATTGATTTATGGACTATTATTGTGCTATTTATGGACTATTATGGCGTTATTTATGGACTATTAGGGCGCTATTTATGGACTGTCATGGTAGTATCCAAGGACTATTATGGTGCTATTGACGTGCAGTTTATGGAGTATTATGGCGCTATTAAGGTGATGGGAAATGTCAAAGGCTAACTGGAGAGAGAGAGAGAGAGAGAGAGAGAGAGAGAGAGAGAGAGAGAGAGAGAGAGAGAGAGAGAGAGAGAGAGAGAGAGAGACCATTAAACAAAAGAAAAATATCACCCCATAATTATCATTTATTTAATCGATTCCTTCTACCTGCTCAAGATTTTACTGAACCTTGAAGGGCCTCTCGTACTGAAAGGGTTAAGGAAGGAGCCAGGAGGAATGGGGGATTTGGAGGGGAACACTGGATCCTGGATTAGGGTACCCGGATTAGCGGATTAGACATTCGGAACTGACCAACTCAACGACTGATTGGCTTTCTATATCTGAAGTATAATGTCGAGTCTGGATGCCCGGGTTGTATTATCCTTTCAACTACTTTTTTTTTCCTCTCTCTCTCTCTCTCTTCCACTTCCTCCCTTCAACTGCTTTCCTTCTCTTGTCCCCCTCCCTATCCCCCTCTCTCTCTGTCCTACATTCCCTTTATTCTGCCCCTCCCTTTCCCCCCCTCACCTCCACCCACCACTCCCCTCCGCATCCCCTTCTCCTCCACCCTCTCCCCATCCCCCCCTCTCTCTGTCCTACATTCCCTTTATTCTGCCCCTCCCCCCCTCCCCCCGGTAATAGTCTCCAAAGAACCAGGATGCAATTTTGAGTCGTAATAATTTTAGCTGCCAGTTAGCAATCGGAATTCGATGCTGCTCAGAGTTGGCAAAAATGTACAACTTTTGCCTGAGTACCCCCCTCCCCTCCCCTCCCCTCCCATGACCTCAAATACCCCCCTCCCCCTCACCCGTACCTAATACACCCTCCCCCCACTCTCCCTTACCTCATACCCCCTCCCCAATCTCCCTTGCCCCACCCTTCACCATCAACTCCATGTACCCACCACTTCACTATACCAATACTCATAACCCCTACCAACCATATCCCCTCATCCCCTCACCCCTCACTCATACCCCCTCATCCCCCCACCCCTCACCCATACCCCCTACCTAGTCCTCCTTACTCCATCCATCACCCCCATCTCCCTGTACCCTCCACTTTGCTATACAAATACCCATAACCCTCACCATCCATACCCCCTCATCCCACCAATCCCGTCATACCATTCCCCCTCCCTCCCAGCAGAGAAAAGTGAGAAGCAGATGTGAAATATTCGGAAGAGGGAAGTGAAAAGTGACAAATATTATCAGGAAAGTGAAAAACAGAGGTGAAATATTAGGAAGATGGATGAGAATAGCAAACGTGGTGAAATATCAGGAACAGTGAAATGAAAAGTAGAGATGAAATACAAAACGTAGAAAAGGTGAAATATTAGGCACGAAGAGGTGTGAAGTACATGAGGTAAAAATTACTCAGAGGAAAGTGAAAAGCAGGAGAGGTGAAATACTAGAGGGAAGTGAGAGGTAGAAGAGGTGAAATATCAAGCAAAAGGAAGTGGGAACGTAAAAAAGGTGATATATTAAAAGCAGAAGAGCTAGGACACTGAACACAAGGGAAATAAAAAGGGAAAAGATGGAACATTAGTAAGATGGAAGGTGACAGGGAGAAGAGGTGAAATATCAGTCGAACCTATGTCCCCTATCACCCCCTATGCACTCATACCCACTGCTCTAACCCAGGGAAACAGATAACTACATAAAGGAGCCCCGGATTACAAGAGTCTGTCCAGAAACTCGGTGGAGGGTGAAAATTGGTGGACAGGAATTTTCTGGGATTTTGGGATGGAGAGAGAAAAAAAAAAGTTGGTTCTGTTGATTCTGCGCTCGTGGTGTGGAATAATTGTTTCTCTCTCTCTCTCTCTCTCTCTCTCTCTCTCTTTCTGACACGACCGAAGCCAGCCTCCCTTACAAACTGCGACAGCTTGGATCACACTCTGGTAACTCAAACACCAGTCAAACATCAACCAAACAACCAAGCAAACACCACCCAAACAACCAACCAAATACCAATCAAACAACATAACACTAGCCAAACAGCAACTAAACACCAGCAAACACAACCAACCAAGCACGACCAAACACAACCAAGCATCAGCCAAACAGACAGATTAGCCAAGAAGCCACCTCACAACACACTAAGTGCCACACCCTCAACACGCTGCCTCCAATCCTGCTCTGCCTGCCTGCCTACCGACCTGCCTACCTGTCTGTCTGTATGCCTGCCTCTCTGCCTGTCTGTCCGTGTGCTCTCATCCTTCTCCCTCTCCTTCTTTTTTCAATTTCTCTCTCTCGCTCTTTCTCCTCCATTTTCTCTCTCTTCTCCGGCTCCCCCTCTAGTCACCTCTCTCCCTCTTTTTCTTCTATTTCTCACACTCTCCCTCCCTCTACCTCCCCCCCCTCTCTCTCTCGCCCTCACTCTCACCCTTGTCCTCTCACTTTCCACTTTCTATGCCACACCCTCCCCCTCCCCCTCCCCCCCTCTCTCCCATCCTGACTCATCCTCTCTCTCTCTCTCTCTCTCTCTCTCTCATCCCACGAGACACTCCTCTATCCAAACATCATCACCAAAACCCATTTTCCCTTCTCTGTTTCTCTTCTTCCCCCCCTCCTCTCTCTCTCTCTCTCTCTCTCTCTCTCTCTCTCTCTCTCTCTCTCTCTCTCTCTCTAATCCCTCAAGGTCACGGTTGTAGAGCCTGGGGATTGGAGGTCGGCGATTGGCTGTAGGTTCCAGAAATTATTGTTGAAAAAAGAGACTGGTGGATTCTGGAGATTTATTTCTGGTTGCTGATGTGGTTGCCGGAGTTGGTGATTTATTGCTGAAGTTGCCGATAAAGAGAAATAGCTAACATCATCATCACCATCATCATCATCACCCTAATTATCATCATCACCACCCTCGTTATCATCTTCATTTTACCATCATCACCACCATCGTCATTAGCCTCCTCATCATCATCATCATTATCATTATCATCATCATCATTATCATCATCACCACCATCATCATTAGCCTCCTCCTCCTCCTCATCATCATCATCATCATCATCATTATCATCCTCATCAAACACGTCCTCCTCCTCCTCCTCCTCCTCCTCCTTCTTCTTCTTCTTCCTCCAGTATCGGAAGAACTGCCAAGGTTTAAACACCGTCGTAAATTCATCAGTTGCCAAAATCCCGTGGCAGTGAGAGAGAGAGAGAGAGAGAGAGAGAGAGAGAGAGAGAGTAATGGGGGAGGGGAAAAAAGTCACGAGGAAGAGAAAAAAGGTAATTGGGTGGAGAAAAAAGTGATGAGGAGGAGGGAGGAACGTTAAGGAGGAGGAAAGACAGAATGGATGGAGGGAAGTCGAGGAAAGTGGGTAGAAAGTGGAGGAATGACTGAAGGGATGGATGAAGTGGAGGAAAGTAGATGAAAATGGCCGGAGGGAAATGGAAGAAAGTAGTAGGAAGGAAAGTGGGTGGAAATAGGAGGAAAGACTGAAGGGATGGAAGGAGTGGATAGAAGTGGATGAGGGAAAGTGGACGAAGGGAAATGGAAGAAAGTGGATGAGAGGAGGTGGAAGAAAGTAGCCTAGGTGGAACTGGCGAGTGTGTGGGGAAGCAAAGGGTTATGGTGGCTGAGTGGGTGGAGTGGGGGCGTAGGTGGGAGCGGGAGGGAGGTACGGTGGAGTGTTAGTGGGGGGTATGAGTGAGGTTGTGGAGGGATGTGGTGGTGGAGTGAGGAGGTAGGGGCAGGAGTGGAGAAGTGAGTGGAGATATGGAGTTTTTGGGGTGGGAGGGTGGAGTGGGGAGGAGGGTGGGGGAGTGGAGTGGGGAGGAGGGTGGGGAGGTAAGAGAGCTGCTAGATCGATACCCCTTCCTCTCCCCAACAACCCTTCAACATTTCCGATTAATAATTCTATAATCCGTTCATATTAACGTGGCGTAAAATTGTCATCTCTCCGAATGAAGGGCTCAGCTATGGCAAGAGATTAGTACTAAATTAGGATGCTAGTCACGAAGAAGTGCTATGGAAATGATGCACATTAGTACTGGTGAGCTCTAACAGGATATAAACATTAGAGTATTGTGCTAGTCACGAAGAAGTGCTATGGAAACGAAATAAGCTGCAAAATGACGAAGATCTTAACTACAAGGGTACCATTATCACCCTTTCATCACTATCCTTCTCCACTACCATATCTACCACTACCATACTACTACCATATCCACCACTACCATACTACTACCATACCTGCCACTACCATTACTACCATCACATCTACCGCTACCATACTACCATCATCTTTAATCATTACGTCCTAATTATATCAGCATTATTATCGTCTCCCTTACCACTACCACTACTTCTCTCTCTCTCTCTCTCTCTCTCACACACACACACACACACACACACACACACACACACACACACACACACGACAATAACACATAAATTACCTACAATATTCATGAACTACACGACACACACCCACCCACCCACACACACACACACACACACACACACACACACACATCAACTACGTCACACATCGACAGCGTAAAAAAAAAAACACACAAGGAAAAAATAGGAATAAAAACATCCACACTCTCAAACTTTTTTTTATTTCTGACCTACACAAACAAGACCCACGACCCTGTGAATATGGAACACACACACACACACACACACACACACACACACACACACACACACACACACACACACACATTTAATCCACGCAAGACTAAAACATAATCCCAATATTTTCCCGCTTTCTTTCATAAATAAAATGATTCTCTTGTAAGCTCTTCAGTACAATGACGTGTTTCTTACTGAAGCTTAAGGAATAGGAGACAGAGAGAGAGAGAGAGAGAGAGAGAGAGAGAGAGAGAGAGAGAGAGAGAGAGAGAGATAAAAGAACTAAGGAGAAGAGGGGGAAAGAAAGAAAAACAGAAGTGAGAAAATGCGAACGAAAGAAAGGGGGAAAGACAAAAGAAAAAGAAAAAAAGTGAAAGATAACAAAGAAATACAAAAATGTGAGGATAAATTGAATGATGTCAGGAGGGGAAGAGGAAAAGAAGAAAAATTAGGAAGAATAAAGACAGCAAAGAAAGAAAAAGGTGAAAAAGAGGGGGAAGGAAAGAATGAAGAAGAAAGAGAATGAAAGGGAATGAATGAATGAAGGAAGGAAGGGATTGGAAGGGAGGGAGGGAGGAAGGAAGGAAAGATGTAAAGGGAAGGAAGGAAGGAGAAAGGAAGAAAGGATGGAAGGAATTTAGGAAGGAGGAAGGAAGGAAGTGAGAAAGAAATGAAGGAAGGAAAGAAGAAGCAAGGAAAGAAGGAGGAAGATGCAAAGAGAAAGGCAATAAATTTCAACTCCCCCCCCACTTCCCTCTCCCCCTCTCCCTCCCTCTCCCCCATCCCTCTCGTTTTTACCCTCCCGACCCCCTCACACTGATAGATAAACAAACAGATAATTGGTAGATAGATGCAGGTAAACAGACAGGTAGACAGATACACACAGATAGACATATAGACGGAAAGACACTAAGAAGAAAAGATAGACAGATAGACAGACAATAGACAGAGAGACAGATAGACAATAGATAGACAGATAGACAGACAATAGACTGAGAGACAGATAGACAATAGATAGACAGATAGACAGACAATAGACAGAGAGACAGATAGACAATAGATAGACAGATAGACAGACAATAGACAGAGAGGCAATAACTAACTAGATAAACTGACAGACAGACAAACAGACTAACAGAAATATTGATAAAGAATGTGAAGAAAAGATAGAAACAATGGTAAAGAATGGAGAGAGAGAGAGAGAGAGAGAGAGAGAGAGAGTAAAGGGGAGACAACAACAATTTCTTCCTCCACTTCCCCCACCCCTCCCGCCTTCCCCCAGACTCCAACAATGTTTTTCTTGGCCTAATCTTCCACTTCCAATACCCCTCCCCAACCTCCTTCCCCTTCCCCCTCCCCCTTTCACCCTCTCCCCCACCCCTTCACCCTTCCACCTCCCTCGCCCCTTCCCATCCTCCACCCTGGCTCATGTGGAGAGAAAATGATGCCTCCCTTCTTCCTATTCTTTTACCCCTTCCCCTGCCTCTCTCCCCTCCAGTCCCCTTCCTCACCCCTCTCTCCCCTCCTTTCCCCTTTCTCACCCCTCCCTTTCCCCCTTCCTTCCTCTCCCTTTCCCTCCCCCATCCCCCCTCCTAGCTTCATTCACCTAAGACTTTTCTCCATCCCCCTAAAACTCCCCCCTCCACCCACATAAACCCCCATTATTCCCTTCCCCTCTCTCCTAATCACCTCCCCATTCACCCTCTCTTACCTCCTCTCTCTCCCCTTCCACTTCCCCGTCTCATCCCCTTTCAGCTTCTCCTCTTCCCTCCCCCCCCATCCTTACACACTGACTAACCTGGAGAAAGACTGCCCCTGCCTTCCCCTCCCTTCCCTTCCCTTCCCTTCCCTTCCCCTCCCCTCCCCTCCCATCCCCTCCTCTCGGCACACCTGTTGAGTTTAATTGGTTTGGGGAGAACAGGTGAGACGCCACAAGAGCTTGCACGATCTTGCTTTAGTGCTACTCTCTCTCTCTCTCTCTCTCTCTCTCTCATTCCACTTTCTCCATCAACGCTTTCTCCGTCAAGACAACCATCCTTCAACGCTTCTCTTCTTCCCCAGTTGTTATTGCAACGCTCCCTCCTTCCTTCAGTGCCTCCTCCTTCCGTCAATACTCCCTCCTTTCTTCAACTCTCCTTCCTTCAATGCCTCTTCCTTCCTTCAATACCCCCTCCATCCTTTAATACTCCCTCTTTCCTTCGAAGCTCCCTCCCTTTTTCAACTCTCCTTCCTTCCTTCAATACTTCCTCCTTCCTTCACCGCTCCTTCTCAACGACCCTCTTCATGGCCTCATCTCGCTCTCGTAATTCACCATTTCTCCTCCTCCCATCTCCTTCTCCCTCCTCCCCCTCCCTCTCTCTTCCTTCTCACTTCCCCTCCCCTCTCTCTCCCTTCTCCCTCTCCTTCCCCTATCCCTCCTCCTCCTCCGTTTCTTCTCCTTCCTCCGTCTATTTTTTCTCTGTTCTTATTCCTCACTCTCCCTTCCCTTCCTCATCATTTCTCCTCCTCCCTCTCCCCTTCCTCTCCCCCTTTCCCCCTCCCAATTTCCCTTCTATCATCCTCCGTTCCCCACCTTCCTTTTCCTTTTTCCCTCTCCTCTCTCCCTCTTCCCAACCTTCTCCTCTCTTCCCCCCTCCCTTTCCCCTCTTCCCCCTCCCTTTCCCCTTTTCCTCATCCCTCTCCTTCTTCAACACTTTCCCTTTCCTTCCCCTGTCACTTTCCTACTTCCCTTTCCTTTATCCATCTCCTCTCGTCACTCTTCCCTTACCGCCTCTCTCTCTCTCTCTCTCTCTCCTACGACCTTCAAGTGTCGCTTTAATTCTCCATTCGTCTTCTAACTCACTTGTTTTCTTTCTTTTTCCTCGCTTTCTTGTTCTTTGATTTTTCTTATATTTTTCTTGTTTTTTACCGTTTCTTTTTTCCATTTTCATAGCATCTGTGTCTTTTTCTTCACTTCTGTCCACTTTTCTTGTTATTGTCTTGCATCATTTTCTTGTTTCTCATTTCTCCTCTATTTCTTTTGTCTTGCAACTTTCCTAATCCATTTTCTTGTCTTGAAATTTCACTGCCTTCATCTTTTCTCATTTTCTTGTTTTAATTCATTTGTCTTGTCTCCTCTTTTTCTTTTTCTCCATATATCTTGTTTTGACTTTTATTTATTTTCTCGTCACTTCATCTTCTTGCTCTCTCTATTCCACACATTCTTTTCCCCCATTTTTCTTCCTTTATTGTATTTGCCGTTATTTTTTTAGGTTTATTTGCTTCTCTGTCTTCTCTTCATCTTCATTTTCTTTTCACTTACAGGTTAGTCTTTTGTCTTCTCCTCCTCCTCCTTCTTTTCTTCGTTTTCTTCCCTCTTCAAATCTTAATTCTTCTCTGTCTTGTCTTCTCCTCCTCCTTCTTCTTTTCTCCGTTCTCTTTCCTCTTAAAATACATTCTCTCCTCATGGGAACTAAAACAACTCGGCGAGACAGCCAATAGAGCAATTTGTCTTCATGCTCTTTTGTTTTCGTCCCTCCCTCTCTCTCTCTCTCTCTCTCTCTCTCTCTCTCTCTCACACACACACACACACACACACACACACACACACACACACACACACATTCCCCTATCTCCCTCCCTCCCTCCCTTCCTCCCCTCCCCTCTCTCTCTCTCTCTCTCTTTAAGCCATAATTTCCCTCTCCCCTAGTCCATTGTGTGTTATAAGGAAAATGAGATAACTTGACCCTGCAGCTTCAAGGCTCAGTTTTCATTCAGGTCTGTGCTATGAATGAACCCCCCACCCTCTCTCTCTCTCTCTCTCGTCTTCTAAAAGGTTAAAATTTATAGGCTGGATAAAAAAGGTGTCTTGCTAAGAAAAAAAGAGAGAAGGGAAGGGGTGGAAGAGAAAAAGGTGGAGGGGCAGAAGAGAGAGGTGGAGGGGTAGAAGAGAGAAGTGGAGAGGTGGAAGAAGTAGACGGGTAGAAAAGAGTAGAATGATGGAAGAGAGAAGTGGAAGGGTGGAGGACAGTAGTGGAAGGGTGGAAGGGAGAAGTGGAGGGGTGGAAGAGAGAAGTGGAAGGGTGGAAGAGAGAAGTGGAGGGGTGGAAGAGAAAAGTGGAGGGGTGGAAGAGAAAAGTGGAGGGGTGGAAGACAGAAGTGGAGGGGTGGAAGGGAAAAGTGGAGGGGTGGAAGAGAGGTGAAGATGAAGAGAAAGAGAGACAATGGGAAATGCAGTAGTGGATGGGTGAGAGAGAGAGGAGAAGAAAAGAGTGGATGTACAGAGAGCACATACAGTACAGTACAGCGGGCCTCGTGAACTATGTAACAGACGTCCATGTACCTGACTGTTACGGAACCCTGCCAATTTTCACACCAATTTCAGTCACCAATTTCCAGATCCAATTACAAGATTAATTTTCTGGCTTGGTAATTTTTAGCCCCAATTTCCAACCACAATTTCTAGACCCAATTTCTAGCCCAAACTACTAACTCCAATTTCCAGCCCTAATTCTAGCCCAAAATACTAATTCCAACTTCTAACCCCAATTTCTAGCCTAAAATACTATCTCCTATTTCAGCCCTAATTTCTTCCATCAATTTCTAACCTCAGTCAAAACTCTCAATTTCCAGCTCCAATTTCTAGCCCCAATTTTCAGCCAAAATTTCCAGTACCAATTACTAGCTCCAATTCCAGCCGAAATCATCCGCTCCAATTTCTTACCGCAATTTCTAGCAACAATTTCCAGTCCCACTTTCTAACCCCAATTTCTAGCTACAATTTCCAGCCCCAGTTTCTAACCCCAATTTCTGATTACAATTTCCAGCCTCAATTTCTAACCCCAATTTCTAGCTACAATTTCTAGCTACAATTTCTAGCTACAATTTCCAGCCCCAATTTCTAACCCCAATTTCTAGCTACAATTTCAAGCCATTCACAAGTCTTCAATATTTTTCACAATAATCTAATTTAGTTGCTAAGTTTTTTTTTCTTTCAAGTTTTTAATTTTTGGAGAAGGGAGGAGGAGGAGGAGGAGGAGGAGGAGAAGGAGAGAGAGAGAGAGAGAGAGAGAGAGCTATGAGGTGGGATGGGAAGCGGTAATTCTGTTGTTCTGCCCTTTGATCTTTTCACTCCTAGGCCTACTCTCTCTCTCTCTCTCTCTCTCTCTCTCTCTCTCTCCTATCGTTATTTTCCTTCTGGGTTCATTCTGTTTTTATAACACTCCCTTTCTCTGTCCTTATCGCTCAATTTCACAAGTAGGTGTGTGTGTGTGTGTGTGTGTGTGTGTGTGTGTGTGTGTGTGTGTGTGTGTGTGTGTGTGTGTGTGTGTGTGTGTGTGTGTGTGTGTGTGTGTGTGTGTGTGTGAGAGAGAGAGAGAGAGAGATTGTTTCCAGGTAGGCCGCCGTACTGGATGAATAATTTACTCTAATTTAGGCCTACTCCTAATCAATATCTGTGCTTCGTACTGTTCCCTCCCTCCCCCCCCTCTATCTCTCTCTCTCTCTCTCTCTCTCTTTCTTTCTCTCTCTCTCTCAATGAAACAACATAACTACACTCACCTCTTCAGCCTGCCTTCATTTTCTCAGTATTGTCTTCCATTCCCCCCTCCCTCCCTCCCTCTCTCTCTCTCTCTCTCTCTTATATTTACTCCTTCTCCTCCTCCTCCTCTTCTTTCTCTTAGTCCTTCTCCTCCTCCTCTTCCCTCTCCTCCTCCTCCGCCTCCCGTTTGAGAGTGGGAGGTGTGGGAGGAAAAGAATAATGAAGATTTAACATTTTCTTTTTATAATTTTTACTTTAATTTGGGCCCGTATTCTCGATCGGTATGGAGGCTCCCTAGCATCTCTTCCTTAGCGATTTATTTTTTGGATATGACTGTTTAATATCCTTTTGTACGACATTTATGTAGAATATGGCGATATTGGAAGGGTTCATATAAGACATAAGGCAATAATGTGTAATAAACAAAATAAATTGCTTAGGAGAAGGTATTAGGGAGCTTCCTTAACCGAAGATTATACGGGTCGTCTTGATCTAAACTTGACACCTTTTCATCTTGAATGCTTAGCTGTACCAAGATAATAAACATACTGCTAGTCACGAAGAAGCGCTATGGAGATGTAGAGCCGTAGTGCTGCCGTATTCTTCCACTAAGCTACGTGAAATAAGCCAAAAACGATGAAATCTGGGCCAAGTTAAGGTGAAAGACCTAAAGAGCCTCTTCCTTGATGATATATATTCGGTATTATGCTTATTTGTCTCCCAATATCTTATTTATAGTCTTTTTTCCTTTATCATATTTTGGACAAATATAATAAGAGAATATTACAGAGACAGACGTGGAAATAAATCAATAAAATAAATTGTTAAGATGTCAGTAAGCTTAGAGTACCTCCCTAAAAAAAATCTGCCCTAGAGTGACAAACAGAAAACGGTGTGTGTGTGTGTGTGGGTGAATTAAATAGTGCTACATGCCCGCCTTAAAGGGAAGGCGCCCAGTCAGGCAGTCCAAGAGACGGGGGTAGAGAGAGAGAGAGAGAGAGAGAGAGAGAGAGAGAGAGAGAATGGAAGACTAAAAACGACGCCGAAGGATTAAGTATAAGAATAAATAAATAAATAAAAAAACAGAAAAGACAGGCAGATTCTCTCTCTCTCTCTCTCTCTCTCTCTCTCTCTCTCTCTCTCTCTCTCTCTCTCCTACACACACACACACACACACACACACACACACACACACACACACACACACACACACACACACACACACAGCCAAATAAAAACGTTCAGGTATCACAGGCGTTAATGAAGCCAGTGACTCAATTACATCATCAATTAACTAATAAAGTGCGTGTGAATGCTCCACTTCCGCACTCGCAAAAAGATATGATTTCCATGTACAAAAATATTCATAACACATTTAGTACCGTGACGTGTTTCTCCCCACCTGTGTGTGTGTGTGTGTGTGTGTGTGTGTGTGTGTGTGTGTGTGTGTGTTCACTCTCCAATGTTTTATATCCATCTATCCCTAGTTTCCTCTTCCATCCTCATTCTACTCTCAAATTTTCATCAATTTTTCTTTATCTTTCTCCTCCTGGCACTCTCTTTCTCTACCTTTTCTGTCAGCAATCTTTTCTCTCTCTCTCTCTCTCTCTCTCTCTCTCTCACTTTCCTCTTCTCCCTCGCCAGTTTTGTTACCATTTTTCTGTTTTTTTATCCTAGTTCCCTCTTTCCCTCCCCTCCTCTCTCTATTTTTCCTCACTTTTCTCCCTACCTCTACTTTTATCTCCCTCCATTTTCTATCTCCATTTTTCTCTCCTCTCTTCATTTTCTCTCCTCCCTCCTCCATCCCTCTGCCTATCTAGTATCAATTTTTTCTCCATCTCTTCCCCTTAGTTTCCCCCTCCTTCCATTTTTCTTCCATCTTACTTTTCTCTTCCAGTTTTCTCTCTCCAGCTCTCTCTCTCTCTCTCTCTCTCTCTCTCTCTCTCTCTCTCTCCATTTCCTTCCTTCCTCCTTCCCTCCGATCTCCACTTTCCTCCAGTCTTTCCCCCTGAGACGACCTAAGAAGTTTCCCTCAAGGACATCCCCATTCTTCCAAGACTCGCCTTTTCCTTCACCTGGACAAGGGTTGAGGTAGATAATTATTTACCTGTTACCTATTACCTCTTATCCATTTACCTATGACCCATTTACCCATTCAGTTCGATGACTTGTATGATAAAGACTTATTATATACTGTGTGTGTATCTCTGTTTCTGTCTCCTCCCCCCCTCTCTCTCTGTCTATCTGTCTCTCTCTCTGTCTCTGTCTCTGTCTGTCTGTCTCTCTCTCTCTCTCTCTCTCTCTCTCTCTCTCTCTCTCTCTCTCCTGTTTCTATTATATCTCTTATCGTCTTCTCTTTCTAAATCTCTGTATTTCTACCTTATGTTCCTCTCAATCTCTCTCCCTTTAATTTTCTTTCATTCTCCTCTTCCTTTCTTCACTCTCTCTCTCTCTCTCTCCCTTTCTCTCTCTTCCTCCTTTCTTCCCTCTCTCCTCCTCCACATCTCTTCACAAAATACCTCGTCTCTCCAACTTCCACTCCTCTCCACTCTCCTTCCCATCAAACTTTTCACTCTCTCCCTTCCTCTCCCCCCTCCCCCACTCCACCCCTCTCCTCCTGCCTCCCCTCCCTCCCCCTCTCCCTCAGTCTCCTCTCCCCCTCCATTCCCTCCTCTATTCATTTCTCATA
>NC_137048.1:27368406-27400906 GCF_032717465.1 Coenobita brevimanus
ACACACTACACTACCCCTTCCTTACCTATACATAAATATCTGTCATCCCATTTACCTATCTATCTATCTATTTATCTATCTATCTATCATCATCACACCACACATACCACCATCAGTACATACCATTACGTATTCTTACACTTCACAATCATTACAGTGTATACGAAACATCACTACGCATCACCACACTCATCACCAACTCCATGTCTGCCATCATCATCATCATCATCATTATCACATATCCTCCTCATCATAATAATATCCATCATCATCATCATCATAGTAATAATATCCTTCATCATCATCACAATAATAATAATCATCATCATCATCATACCCTTCCTTTATCACTCATTACCATCATCACCATTACTATATTCATCAAAGGCATTAAGGCATCCACACCTACTGCCATCATCATCATCATTATCATCATCATCAAGGCCCCACTACCACACCCTCATCATTCTTTATTACCCTCATCAAATTTGCCTGAATCACCAGTCATCACCACCCACTTCCAAACTTAGAGATGTTGTGAAGTGATGTGGAGTGGTATTAGTGTGGAGTGGTGTGGAATGGAGTGGTATTGGTGTAGGGTGGTGAGCGGCGGTGTGAAGTGGTGTGTGATGGTGTGGAACTGGTGTGGTTTGATGTGGTGTCGTGTGGTGGGAAGTCATATCGAGTGGATGTGGATGATGTTAAGTGGTGCAGAGCTGTAATGTGGTGTGGAATAATTGTGGAGTGGTGTGTGGTATAAGGAGGTATGTAGTGGAGTGGACTGGAGTTATATGTGGAGTGGCACTGTGTGGCTTGGCATGGGATGGTGTATATTGGTGTGGGTAGCGTGGAATGGAGTATTTCTGGAATGGTATGGGGTGGTGTGGAGGGGGCGTGGACAGGCATGTGGTGATGCAGAGTGGTGTGGGTGGTGTGGTGGAGAGTGAATTTGCTATGGAGTGGGTGTGGACTGGCAAAGGGTGGATGAAATTAGTGCTGAGTGGTGTGGAGTTTCTACAGAGATTGTAGATTGATGTGTGTGAATTGGTGTGAAGCGAGAAGGATATTGCATGGGGTGAGTGTAGGAATGAATGGATGTGGAATACGTTACTACGGTGTGTGGTGGCGTGGACTGGGTGAATATGAAGTACTTTGGAGTGGAGTGTAATAGTCTGGAGTGGTATGGTGTGGAATGAGTGAGACTGGAGCGAGTGTCGAGTATTCTGAAGTGGAGTGTAGCAGTCCAAAGTGATGTGGAGTAGAGTGCAGTAGTGTGGAATGAAATTGAGATTGTGGAGTATATGTGGAGTGAGTGGATAAGAAGATGTCGGAAGTGGAGTGTTGTAATTATAGGTGGTGATGAATGGAGTGAGGGTGGAGTGGGACAGAGTGAATATGAAGTAGCGTGAAGGTGTAGAAGGACATGGAGTGGCGTGATGTGCAAGTTGTGAGCATGGAGTGAGAGTGTGAGGAATGGTGTAGGGTGGAACGATACGTGTGGAGTGGATGTGGATTATGATGACGTGGAGTGTAGTTGTCTAAAGTGGTGTGGAAGAGAATGGAGTAGTGTGATACAGTGTGGAAGGAAATGGGGTGCTGTGGTAGAAAGTGAAGTGATGAAGAGTGGGTATGGAGTGCGGAGTATGCTGGCGTGAAGTAGTATAAAGTGATGTGGAATAGAGTGTAGTCGTGTGATATGGTGCGGAAGAAAGTGGAATGATGTGGGGTGGATAAGAACTGATGTGGAGTAGTGTGGAGTGATGTGGAGTAGTGTGGAGTGGTGTGGAGTAAAGTGGAGTAGGCGTGAGAGGAGCCATAAACTTAATGAAGAAGTCTGCCAGGGGGGAGAAAGAGCAAGGTAAATAACAATAATACCTCTCGCTCAATTAT
The DNA here is from genome assembly GCF_032717465.1 of Coenobita brevimanus. NCBI lineage: Eukaryota > Metazoa > Arthropoda > Malacostraca > Decapoda > Coenobitidae > Coenobita > Coenobita brevimanus. The sequence goes on from NC_137048.1 coordinate 27,370,297, forward strand.
ACTCTCTCTCTCTCTCTATTTATCTATCTGTCTATCCATTCATCATCCATCCATCTATCCATAACTCAATCAATAATTCTATCATTCAATCTACCTATTAATCAACCTAACTATTTATTCACCCACCAGTCTATCCATTCATCCATCTATCTATCTATCTATCTATCACACAAGCTGATACTCCTGCAAGTCTCCTTTATATCACAAAATCACCTCAACTACTGCCCTCTGTTTCATCGTCCACTTTAACTCTCAGGCTCCATGACTCGCCCTCAGCTGAATAAAATCGTCTGGCTTTAGCTAAATAGAATACGAGAGTTGTCCCCACAGTGAGTGGGTTAAGGGTACCTGTATCAACACTCCCAGGCTTCTTTATTCATATCTATGCTGAAGAAAATCGTCTGAAGGCAGCAAGAAGATAAAAATCGTCTTCCAAATGAGAGCGCTAACCTCCTCTTTTTTTTTAATGCTGAGTTATTATTTAGGTGATGGAGATGGAAGCCTTCACGCGTTGGTACAGGTATGAAGGGGAGGTGGAGCTGCCCGGCTGTACATATGTCCCTCAGTTCCCCCCCTCTCTATCCCTTGAAAGGAGGATAGAGGACTGCAGAAAAAGGGGTAATTTCGGCCTCAAGTCCTTTTGAGGGATTGGGAGGTCAAGGGCCTGGGAGGTCGAGGGATAGAGAGGCCAAGGAATAGGGAGGCCAAGGGACAGGGAGGTCGAGGGATTGGGAGGTAGAGGGATAGGGAGGTGGAGGGACAGGGAGGTCGAGAAACAAGGAGGAAGTTCAGGGACATAATTTTGTACAACGGGGCAGTGAATCCGTCCAGTCACATCGGGGCCACTACGTGAAGGCGTCCCTCTCCAGCATCAATTCCATCATCAGCAAGGAGGCTACTGAAGAAAACATTTTACCCTTTTCAAACAAATCTCTTCAAATTTATATGAAAAAAAATCTATAGAAACCAAAAATTTAGAGCAAAAAAACCTAAATTAATTTCTAGTTTGTGTATCGGTATTTTATTTTTCACATTTAATCTTAGGCGAGAAAAATAATCCCACTCGAAATTAATATCCTGCTACGTCAAGGGCTATTTGTGTAGTACGCCTGGATCTCTTAATTAAAACGTGTGTGTGTGTGTGTGTGTGTGTGTGGGTGTCTGTGTGTGTGTGTGAAAGAGAGAGAGAGAGAGAGAGAGAGAGGAAGTTATATGAGAGAGGAAGCTGTAGAAAGGAGGCCATCTCTAGAAATGGTTGTCAGCTTGATTGCCTATCCCTCCTCCCCACTAGAGAGAGAGAGAGAGAGAGACACACACACACACACACACACACACACACACACACACACACACACACACATGGGGTACTTGCGGATATTAGCTGTTATGGGCCAATGCTCTGACGTGACCTGGGTTTATCTCTTTGGGTTACCGCACAGGCGTGAGGTGTAGGTGTAGCGGAGATGTGATAGGGTGTAGTGGGGTGTAGGGAGGTGTGGTGGGGTGAAAGGGGGGTGTAGGAAGGTGTGGTGAGGTGTGGACAGGTATAGTATGTTTTGGTGGGGCTTGATGGTTTCTGGTAGGGTGTGCATGGGTACAGGAAGGTGTGGCTGGGTGTGGTGAGGGTGTGCTTGGGTATAGAAGGGTGTGGCAGGGTGTGGTGGGAGTGCGGTTCGGTGTAGAAGGGTGTCCTGGGGTTTTGGATGGGTGCAGAAGGGTATGGTGGGATGTGGATGGGTGTACACGGGTAAGGGTGTGGTAAGTTTTGGAGGAGTGTGGTGAGTTGTGGCAGGGTGTGGGTGGGTGTAGAAGAGAGTGAAAGGGTGTGGGTGGATGTAGACGAGGGTGAAAAGGTATGGGTGGGTGTAGACGAGGATGAAAGGGTGTGGGCGGGTGTCGACGAGAGTGAAAGGGTGTGGGTGGATGTAGACGAAGGTGAAAGGGTGTGGGTGGGTGTAGACCAGGGTGAAAGGGTGTGGGTGGGTGTGGAAGAATTTGGTGAGATGTGGAAGGGTGTGGTGAGACGCAGAATGGTATGACTGTGTGTACAGGGGTGTATGAGGTGTAGTGGGAGGTGAATGGTGATGAAAAATTAATATAGTGGGCGTAAGTGATCGTGGCGATGTGTATGGTGTGTTGCGGTGTGCTGTAAAGGGATGTCGTTAAGGATGGGGATGAGTATGGTGAATGTTTAGTGGCGCCGTTAGGGAGTGAAAGGTGGAGTGTGATGTGCCGTGTAGTGTGGTGCAGTGTGGTGTGGGTATGAGAGGTCAGGTGTGGAGTGGAGTAGGTGATGTGATGTGATGTGGTGTGGTGTGGTGTGGTCATGGAGTGGGTGGTGTGGTGTGGTGTGGTGTAGTGTGGTGTGGTGTGATGTGATGAGGGAGTGGGTGATGTGATGTGATGTGGTGTAGTGTAGGAGTGGATGATGTGGTGTGGTGTGATGTGGTGAGGGAGTGGAGTGGTATGGTGCGGTGTGGTGTGGTGTGGTAAGGGAGTGGGTGGAGTGGTGTGGTGTGGTGTGGTAAGGGAGTGGATGGAGTGGTGTGGTGTGGTGTGGTAAGGGAGTAGGTGGAGTGGTGTGGTGTGGTGTGGTAAGGGAGTGGGTGGAGTGGTGTGGTGTGGTGTGGTAAGGGAGTGGGTGGAGTGGTGTGGTGTGGTGTGGTAAGGGAGTGGGTGGAGTGGTGTGGTGTGGTGTGGTAAGGGAGTGGGTGGAGTGGTGTGGTGTGGTGTGGTAAGGGAGTGGGTGGTGTGGTGTGGTGTGGTGTGGTGTAGGAGTGGGTGGAGTGGTGTGGTGTGGTGTGGTGTGGTAAGGGAGTGGGTGGAGTGGTGTGGTGTGGTGTGGTAAGGGAGTGGATGGAGTGGTGTGGTGTGGTGTGGTAAGGGAGTAGGTGGAGTGGTGTGGTGTGGTGTGGTAAGGGAGTGGGTGGAGTGGTGTGGTGTGGTGTGGTAAGGGAGTGGGTGGAGTGGTGTGGTGTGGTGTGGTAAGGGAGTGGGTGGAGTGGTGTGGTGTGGTGTGGTAAGGGAGTGGGTGGAGTGGTGTGGTGTGGTGTGGTAAGGGAGTGGGTGGAGTGGTGTGGTGTGGTGTGGTAAGGAGTGGGTGGAGTGGTGTGGTGTGGTGTGGTAAGGGAGTGGGTGGAGTGGTGTGGTGTGGTGTGGTAAGGGAGTGGGTGGAGTGGTGTGGTGAGGTGTGGTAAGGGAGTGGGTGGAGTGGTGTGGTGTGGTGTGGTAAGGGAGTGGGTGGAGTGGTGTGGTGTGGTGTGGTAAGGGAGTGGTATGGTGCGGTGTTGTGTGGTGTGGTTAGGGAGTGGTGTGGTGTGGTAAGGGAGTGGGTGGGGTGGTGTGGTGTGGTGTGGTAAGGGAGTGGGTGGGGTGGTGTGGTGTGGTGTGGTAAGGGAGTGGGTGGAGTGGTGTGGTGTGGTAAGGGAGTGGGTGGAGTGGTGTGGTGTGGAGTGGTGTGGTAAGGGAGTGGGTGGAGTGGTGTGGTGTGGTGTGGTGTGGTAAGGGAGTGGGTGGAGTGGTGTGGTGTGGTGTGGTAAGGGAGTGGTATGGTGCGGTGTGGTGTGGTGTGGTAAGGGAGTGGTGTGGTGTGGTAAGGGAGTGGGTGGTGTGGTGTGGTGTGGTGTGGTAAGGGAGTGGGTGGAGTGGTGTGGTGTGGTGTGGTAAGGGAGTGGGTGGAGTGGTGTGGTGTGGTGTGGTGTGGTAAGGGAGTGGGTGGAGTGGTGTGGTGTGGTGTGGTAAGGGAGTGGGTGGTGTGGTGTGGTAAGGGAGTGGGTGGAGTGGTGTGGTGTGGTGTGGTGTGGTAAGGGAGTGGGTGGAGTGGTGTGGTGTGGTGTGGTAAGGGAGTGGGTGGAGTGGTGTGGTGTGGTGTGGTGTGGTAAGGGAGTGGGTGGAGTGGTGTGGTGTGGTGTGGTGTGGTAAGGGAGTGGGTGGAGTGGTGTGGTGTGGTGTGGTAAGGGAGTGGGTGGAGTGGTGTGGTGTGGTGTGGTGTGGTAAGGGAGTGGGTGGAGTGGTGTGGTGTGGTGTGGTGTGGTAAGGGAGTGGGTGGAGTGGTGTGGTGTGGTGTGGTGTGGTAAGGGAGTGGGTGGAGTGGTGTGGTGTGGTGTGGTAAGGGAGTGGGTGGAGTGGTGTGGTGTGGTGTGGTTAGGGAGTGGGTGGAGTGGTGTGGTGTGGTGTGGTAAGGGAGTGGGTGGTGTGGTGTGGTGTGGTGTGGTAAGGGAGTGGGTGGAGTGGTGTGGTGTGGTGTGGTGTGGTAAGGGAGTGGGTGGTGTGGTGTGGTGTGGTGTGGTAAGGGAGTGGGTGGAGTGGTGTGGTGTGGTGTGGTAAGGGAGTGGGTGGAGTGGTGTGGTGTGGTGTGGTGTGGTAAGGGAGTGGGTGGAGTGGTGTGGTGTGGTGTGGTAAGGGAGTGGGTGGAGTGGTGTGGTGTGGTGTGGTAAGGGAGTGGGTGGAGTGGTGTGGTGTGGTGTGGTGTGGTAAGGGAGTGGGTGGAGTGGTGTGGTGTGGTGTGGTGTGGTAAGGGAGTGGGTGGAGTGGTGTGGTGTGGTGTGGTAAGGGAGTGGGTGGAGTGGTGTGGTGTGGTGTGGTAAGGGAGTGGGTGGTGTGGTGTGGTGTGGTGTGGTGTAGGAGTGGGTGGAGTGGTGTGGTGTGGTGTGGTGTGGTAAGGGAGTGGGTGGAGTGGTGTGGTGTGGTGTGGTAAGGGAGTGGGTGGAGTGGTGTGGTGTGGTGTGGTAAGGGAGTGGGTGGAGTGGTGTGGTGTGGTGTGGTAAGGGAGTGGGTGGTGTGGTGTGGTGTGGTGTGGTGTAGGAGTGGGTGGAGTGGTGTGGTGTGGTGTGGTGTGGTAAGGGAGTGGGTGGAGTGGTGTGGTGTGGTGTGGTAAGGGAGTGGGTGGAGTGGTGTGGTGTGGTGTGGTAAGGGAGTGGGTGGTGTGGTGTGGTGTGGTGTGGTGTGGGAGTGGGTGGAGTGGTGTGGTGTGGTGTGGTGTGGTAAGGGAGTGGGTGGAGTGGTGTGGTGTGGTGTGGTAAGGGAGTGGAGTGGTATGGTGCGGTGTGGTGTGGTGTGGTGTGGTGTGGTGTGGTAAGGGAGTGGGTGGAGTGGTGTGGTAGTGCCTAGCGAGGTGCAGTAAGCGTGGCAGGAGTGGAAAATGTGGAGCGGCCTGGAAGAAATAACCAGAAGAATGTTAAGTGGATAGACAGAAGAGCAATGTACTCGTATATCTGTCTGTCCGTCTATCTATCTATCTACTTACCTATGTGTATCAATCTCTCCCTCTTTGTATCTATCTATTGCCTAACGCAGCATCTTGTGAGGAGTGGCCAGGAGAACAGTACCTCCAAGTTAGTTTGTCCCTACCCAGAGATGTCGCCATACATATAAACTCTAGCATAATACATACATACATACATACATAAATGCATACATATAGCCCTGGTCTCTGCAGTATCCTTCATTGAATATTCTCTCTCTCTCTCTCTCTCTCTCTCTCTCTCTCTCTCTCTCATACATATAACACAGTGCCCTTCCCAGCAATACCCGTAATGGAATATGCCTCTCCTATGAGAAAGATGGCGTGGGAGGGAGTACTCTAGATGTAATAACCCCGAGTAGCACATTTTTACCTGTATGTATTACCTCTTTCACACACACACACACACACACACACACACACGTGAAGGTGATAAATGTTGCGAAAGTGTGTGTGTGTGTGTGTGTGTGTGTGTGTGTGTGTGTGTGTGTGTGTGTGTGTGTGTGTGTGTGTGTGTGTGTGTGTGTGTGTGTGTGTGTGTGTGTGTGTGTGTGTGTGTGTGTGTGTGGAATTTAAGATGGAGTGAGATCCATCTGTCCACTCTAATGCCAGGCCTGCCCTTCAGAGAGAGAGAGAGAGAGAGAGAGAGAGAGAGAAATTCATCCTCCACCCCCACAGGATACCCAGCGGCAGGTAGTGGCTTGGGTGGGGGACCTGAAGAAGATAATCACGCTAATAACTCCATCATTAGTGAATTTAATGGAAGCAATTAGGATGGGATGACATCAACAGCCTCTCTCTGGGCACAAACACTGACACACCTACATCAAAGGGATTATAAAGGCAATTTAAACCTTTGACAGACTCGATCTCATTCAGCGCAATAAAAATCACATGAATATATTACCTAACCTGAGTTGATGTTACGTAACCTCGATCTGTTTGACCATGTATAGGTTCCTTGTCAGAGTCCCTAACCTCACAAAAGTCGTGTAGTGTCAGCATGGGTAAAATTCTTAAGTGTCCGTAGCTCAGAATAGGATAATGGAATTGCTGTTTTCCTTCAGTTGAATAAAACTGTCTGGTGAAATAAAAAGAACCTAATGAAAATACATCCTCGGAGTGGAGAGTGGAGTTTTCAATGCTTATATTTCCTTCAGCTAAACAAAATCGTCTGGAGGCAGCCTGAATGATGCACGTCAACCTCATTTATATTAGTAAAAAATACGATACAAAAATTTAAAAAAGGTTAAATCAACATTGCTTTTAATCTTTTTAGTATGTCAGGGTGTTCTGGTGATTTCTTCTTCCTATTCTCAAGACGATTTTCCTCATCTTGGGATAGATTTTATGTGCTGGAGGGGCTGGATATAGCATTACATTAACCCTTTCAGTTCAGAGGAAAATAAATAATCATCCGGATATCTCGAAAAATTAAGAATATATATAAAATGCTTGGAAATGGGATGCAACTATGCTTGGAAATATAAGGGAAAAAACGTGCAATTCTGTAGGTATATTGAAAAATTATAATCTCTCTCTCACACACACACACACACACACACACACACACACACACACACACACACACACACACACACACACACAATAACAATAATAATACCTTAATACTAATAATAATAATAATAATAATAATAACGATGCCAAGAAACTAGAAGAAGGAATGACTGGAAATACAGGAGGAAAATTATATAACCATGAAAATACGTAAAAAAGGTCATATAAAAAAAGATATCTCGTACCTATAAACTAAACAATAACAATGTCATATCTAGAAATTAAAAAATATATACTGAATGTAGAAATCTAGAGAAAAAACACTACATTTAGAAATCTGACAAAAAAAACTATGCCCCCAAAAAATGGATGAAAAAATATTGGTATTACAAATGTGAAGGAAAAAATACTGCATCAAGAAATGTGAGGAAAAAACAATATGACAAGAAATATGAAAAAAATAGTGTAACTCGAAATGGGAGGGGAAGACGACTGCAAACATGAGAGAGAAAAATCCTGAAGACAAAAAACAGAATATAAAAGAAAGAATCATCATATACAAAAACTGGAAGAAAAATAATACAATGGCTGGAATTAGAAAGAAAAGTACATTACACAGAAATTACAAAAATAAAAAAAAATATCGAAGAGTAAGGACACAGTACAAATATGAGAAAGAATAACAAATACATCTCAAAAGAAACATAGAATCTAGAAAATGAAAAACTGTTATATCTAGAAATGGGAAAGGAAAAATGACTATACTCCTTTTACTCTAACCTGGCCTAAAACTGCCATCCCTCCATAATGAATGCTGAGATATAGCAACAGATAAACATTAGAATATGGTGCTCACGAAGTCGAGCTGTGGATGTGAGTCGAAGTATCATCTATTTTCGCCATAAAGAAACGCGAAATAAGCTACAATAGGATGAAAAATCTGGGCCATGTTAGAGTATAAAAAGACTAAATACAAGACAGAAGGAAGGAAGGAATAATGAAGAATTAGCACCGAGTCATAATATGGATATATGGCACTGCAGGAGTAGACGGACAATAAAGGACGAAAGAAACACGGAAATATCGAGAAAGAGGTAGGACAGAAGAGCAGAAGAGGAGAGAAAGGAGAGAATGACTGGAGACAAAATGGGCCTTTTTAGTCGCCTCTTACGACAAGCAGGGACACTGGGAAGTATTCTTTCTCTCCCTTCCCAGGGGTACACGACAAAATAGCAAGGCAAATGTAGTGTGTAGGCAGCGGGTGTGAAATATTCTATCTGGCCTGAGGAAGCTGTGTAAAGAATATAGAGCCGTAGTATCATCTTCTTCCACCAGCGTGAACTAAGCTACAAAAGGAAGAAAAATCCGGCCCAAGTTGGAGCAAAAAAAGTTGAGAATACAAGAAAGAATAGCGAGGCAGATGTAATGTGTCGGCAGCGGGTGTGGAATATTCTATCTGGCCTGGGGGGAGTTGAGCTGACAATGGGACACAAGTAAAGGATCATCTGGTGGGGAGATGGGATGGTACATGAGTAGGCAGGGTCTTCGATTTTCTGGGTTCTCTGTCTTGGTTCTCTTCCTTGTCTTGTGTGGTTCCTGATTTCTTATGTAGGTTGGTGGGTGGGTGGATGGACGGATGGAGTTTTTCTTCAGATAAATGGATGGATGGATGGATGGAAGGATGGATGGATGGATGGATGGATGGATGGATGGATGGATGGATGAACGGACGGATGGGGAGATATATTAAATGCATACATACAGAGAGAGAGAGAGAGAGAGAGAGAGAGAGAGAGAGAATATCTGGCGCTAACTTAAACATCGTCCTGAATCACACTCTTTCCAGAAATATTCACCGTCTTCCAGTCCTCCTCTTTCTCTTTCCATGTTTACTTTTTTATTCATCTTCTTCCACTCAATTTCTTAGTATTTCTCGGTTTATTCTTCATTTTATTCGTTTACTCCTCCAGTCACCTCCTCTCTGCTCTTCTTCCTCTTTTTTAATGATTCTTATTTTGTTTATTTAGTTCCTAACCTTTTCAGCATGTTAATTCTTTTCCAGTGTTCACCTTCGTGTTTCCAGGTTCTTTCCATGCTATGCCTTCCAGTTTCGTCTTATTTTTTCATCTTATTTTCCCTTCTCTTTATTTTATTTTAAGGAGACAGAACGAGTTTGAATCTTACTCTTTCCGACATTGTTCATCCTCTCTTGTCTTCCATTTCGTGTCTCCAGTCTTCCAGTTCCTTCATACCTTCTTCCTCCTTCCTTCTAGCTGTCTTTCTCGCTCTTATCCTTCCTCCTATCCATCCTCTCTTCCACCCTCCTCCATTTCTTTCTCCTCTCTAGTCCAAGTCATATCTTCCTTCCTCTTCCCTCCCCAAAACACACACACACACACACACACACACACCTGTCTCTATTGATTCACCTCTATAGATAGGGTCTCACTGTCCCCCCCTCATCCTTCCTCTCTCTCTCTCTCTCTCTCTCTCTGCTATTCCCAGGAGGCCTACAGAGTGGGACATTAGTGAAGGTGAGGTTATGAATGGAGTAGGGATAACACATACCCCATAATCCCACTACCATTACCATACCATAGCCTCACTACCATACTCTACCATAGCCCTAGCCTCTCTCCCATACCTTACCATTCAGCCCACTACCATTACCCTACCATAACCTCTCTAACATACCCTACCACTGGCACTCCAATACCCCACCTTTACGCCCACTACCATAACCCTACCATAGCCTCTCTACCACATCCTATCTTCCATACTCTGCCATAGCCTCCTCCATGCCCTACCATTAAGCCCACTACCATAACCCTACCATAGCCTCTCTACCATACCCTACCATTATAAGTATATACAGCAAGGGATGTAATTCTCTTCATAAGACTGTACAATACGATCTACCCCTAAGACTAACGTAAGTAACTTTGCTCTCTCTCTCTCTCTCTCTCTCTCTCTCTCTCTCTCTCTCTCCCCCAGTACTACTACTACTTTTCCTACTATTACTTCTACCACCACCACCACCACCACCACTACTTCTACTACTACTACTACTAAGAATAAAGTACCGTATTCGATTACGTTCTCGAGTTTCACGTACCAGAGTAAAGCCATTATCAAAACAACCCCCCCCCCTCTCTCTGTCTCTCTCTCTCTCTCAAAAAGGTTACACAATGAAAGCCCTAGGTAATAAAATAGAGATAAATAGTATAAAAAAAAATAAAGGATACAGGTAAAAATAAAAGCAAGTAAATCAATAAAATCCCTTTAGCTTCAACGCATCAGTCCCTCCGGCAGGTAGTGCAGGGACGTAATGGTAAAAGTTAAGTGATTTAATTTGAGGTAATTTTAATTCACTGGTGCTCTCATTTCTCTCTGTGTCTGTCTGTCTGTCTGTCTCTGTCTCTCTAACTGAGGAAATGACTAACTGGAAGACTGACAAATTTTTACTGAGTAATCATTCAGCTGAGACAAAATAATTCCGAATTTCAAGAACCGGAGAGTGTACATAAATTCTCTCTCTCTATCTCTCTCTCATTAACTTTTTTTTCTTTTTTTAAACAGGGTGAGCGACAGTGACGGGTCGTGGTTGGAGCAGTTCACGTCGCTGGGGTGGCGCCATAACGAAACCATCCGATCCATAAGAGCACAAGGCAGACAGGGATCGAGAGACATGGCACCAGACATCTTGGCATCACTTATGAAGAATGAATTTAGACTGACGAAGGCTGAGGTAAAGATTCTCTCTGTCTATCTCATATATATGGAGTGGACATTCAAACGGCTAATAAGATGAGATGATATATATAGAGAGAGTGTTTATGTGTTTGTATGTACAGTATGTATTTACACATTTTGTCCTAAACAAATGCTCCGCAGAACCATTCATATTTAACCCCCCCCTCCTGGCTGTCGCATAAAACTCCTATCAAACATTCACAAGCCCGGCGGAAGAGAGAAAATATATATATATATATATATATATATATATATATATATATATATATATATTAAAAAATCGCTTGGGATTCATTTCCCAACCTTATATATGCCCAAGTGTGTTTAATAGGATTTTTTACTCCTACAAGACGATTTTATTCAGCTCAGTTTTTTTTTTTTAAGGAGGGGTTGTACTGAATTTCAGTAAACCCCTCCAATCTGAAGCTTTTCCTGGGTTGATTAAAATCGTCTGATATCAGTAACTGGAAACTGAAGGGAATCACCTTAAAAAATAATCATGGAATCATTGTGGTATGCGCATCTATGTGACACTCTCTTACATGTCTTAATTATATATATATATATATATATAATTAAGACATATAAGCCTACTCCATGAACAACCACAAAATAAACATGATATTAATCCCTGCAAGCCTTTTTTCTAGAGTCAATAAAATATGGAAAAAGAGAAACCTAATCTGAAAATTAAATTGCGATATATATGACAATTTTTGAGTAATATCTGTTTTTGAGTCACCCCTAAAAAAAAAAAAAAAACTAAGTAATGCGTAATATGGAAATGAATTTAGGATATTAGATCCGTAGCCATTTTTTATAATTTAGAAAAAAAAAGAAAATAGTGTAACAGAGGAGGTTAAAAAAGGATGAATATTTTGAAGGCTTGAACGATGAGTGAATAAAGGTGTATGGTTCACAATGTTCACTGGGTATGGTGATGGTAGTGCTCCTGCTTGTGTGTGTGTGTGTGTGTGTGTGTGTGTGTGTGTGTGTGTGTGTGTGTGTGTGTGTGTGTGTGTGTGTGTGTGTGTTTTCAGGACTCAACTCATTCACTCACCCACTCACTCAATCGCTCTGCCCATCTGTCTGTCTATATATTAATTTATCTATCCATCTATCGGTCTGTCGGTCTGTCTGTATTCTTGTTTGTCTCTGTCTATGTTTTTATCTGTGTGTCTGTCTGTTGGAATCATCATCATCATCATTTATTTTATGCAAGAAAGAAGAAACCAAAGGCTAAGAGCCCACAAACTGTTCCTTCCAAGAAAAACAAAAAAAACAAAAACAATACAAAAGGGAGCCAAATTCAAGATCCATTCATTTCTAGACGCCAGGACATACTGCGTTTGAAAGACTGGAGATCATATGAAGCAGGAAATACAGACAGAGGGAGTCAGTTCCACAGTAGACCAGTTGCAAATATGAAGGACTGGGAGTAAAGGTTAACTCTTGCATCAGAGAGTTGCACAGAAAAGGGATGAGAGTTTGCTGCTAGACGGGTGCTACGCGCCCGTCGTAGAGGTGGAGGGATGCAAGCAAACAGTTCAAAAGAGCAGTGACCATTAAAGTAGCGACAAAAAAGAGATAATGATGCAACAGTGCGGCGAAGAGACAGAGGTTGAAGGGAACCAGTAATGGGATGAGAGTTAATGAGACGAAATGCCTTTGACTCCACCCTATTAAGAAGAGCTGTATGTGGGGAGCCTCCCACACATGAGAGTTCTACACAGGGGCGAATAAAACCCGTGTATAAAGTCAACAATCGTGCAGGGGTAAAGAAGGTACGGAGTAGGCATTAGCAGACTACCTATGGAGGAGGAGGAGGAGGAGGAGGAGGAGGAGGACCTACAACAATGATTCTATAGTCAATTTCGCAATACGGAAAGCAAAAAAAAGACAAAAGTGAAGTTAATATAATAATAATAATAATATATGATGATGATGATGAAATAACGCGTGAAGAGCAAAGGTTAGATTAGGTTAGGTGAACAAAGGGAAGCTGGTGCGAAAATTTGAAGAACATGAAGAAAATGATAGGTGAGAGAGAGAGAGAGAGAGAGAGAGAGAGAGAGAGAGAGAGAGAATAATTGAAAGGATTGGAAGGTCTTTTGTAGTGGACAGACTGGATGAACTCCGGGATTAGGTGTGTGGCGATGGATGAAAGGATAGAGTTGGTGTGGATTTGACGGGGGAGAGGTTTGTGGGGGAATGTTAACAGGATGGGGTGAGAAAGGAGGATGTGGGAGAGGATGGCGTGAGGTGGGGGGAGTGAGAATAGAGGGTAGGGGCCGAGTGGGGGGATGTGTAAGAGTCTGGAGAATGAGCTGTGCGTGTGTCAGATCATTTTAGAGTGAGATGTGCATGTGCAGTTTGGTTTTAGAGTGAGATATACACATGTAAGTTTAATTCAGAGAGAGGAGTACATGTGTAAGTTTATTTTAAAGTGAGATATACATGTGTAGGGTTATGCTGAAATGGCTGTGTTTGTAAGAAAGGGTGCACATGCCAAAAATTGCACCCCACCTCGACTGAACCTCAAACAGATGAGTACATAAGAACACATAATGGGACAGTTTACTACACCCTCTTGAATGCCAACCCTCCACTGGGACTGAACCCAGGTTAAGAGGATTGGTCGACCCGCAGACTATTAACCCGACCACTAGCTATTCCACAGAGGAGGTGAAAATGAAGGAACAGGGAGGAAGCAGGAAGGAGACTAGGAGGAAGTACGGATGTGGGTGGGAGGAGGGGATAGACGCAGCGGGGAGGTTAGGGGGGTGGGGAGGCAGCCAGATGGTCACCCCTTGCCAGCTTAAGCCAGGCACTGAAGGACTAAGCCATCTCGTCTGTCGCATGGCATCATCAGTGACGTGGACTAATGGACAGGGTGTGTGTGGGCGTGTGGTATTTATTTGTGTTCCCCTTACAGTTGTCACCCGTCTTCTTTGCATTATTTTTCTTGTGATAAGAGAGAGCAAAGGAATTTGAGAATCATTTGCTGTGAAGACCCTGACAGACAGATAAACAGATATATACGAGCAGATAGAAAGAATAATAGATAGACAGACAGGCAGACAGATAGACTGACAGAGGCTCCTCCATGCCTGAGAAATGGAGGGACAGGAATACACTGCGACAGAACATGAGCACTGTAATCACTACGGAATCCTTTATGGACAATTTTTCTATACTGAGTCACCGCAAGTCTCTCCTAAGCTGAATTAAATCGTCTGAGGCAAGCAAGGACACAACCCAACATCAGTGTCCTCAGTTGAATAAAATCGTCTGGCGTCAGTTTGGGAATAAAATGCTAGAGTTATCCCCACCACTGAAGGGAGGGCTAAAAATTTTCCTCCAGTAATTCCAAATCTGTCCTCCTGTGTCCGGCGTGGCATTGGGTGCAAACAGGCTGTGAGTCGCTCTTTCAGCTCTGACGGAGTGGGAAGACGGGGTGGAGAGGAGGAGGGTAGGGCGGAGGGGTGGGGGTTAGGGTGGAGGGGTGGGGAAGTGGAGTGGTGAGGGATGGAGGGGTGGAGGGTGGGGGGTGATTCATGGGCTGTGATTCGGTCTTTCAGCTCTGACGGGGTGGAGGGGTGGGGGGTAGGTTGGAGGGGCGGGTTGACGGGGCAGAGGTGTGGGATGGGGTGGGGGGTAGGGTGGAGGGGTGGGTTGACGGGGTAGAGGGGTGGGATGTGATGGGGGGTAGGGCGGAGGGGCGGGTTGACGGGGTAGAGAGGTGGGATGGGGTGGGGGGTAGGGTGGAGGGGCGAGTTGACGGGGTAGAGGGGTGGGATGGGGTGGGTGGTAGGGTGGAGGGGTGGGTTGACGGGGTAGAGGGGTGGGATGGGGTGGAGGGATGGTGGGGAGGTGGAGGGGTGATTCAAGGGCTGAGTGCTGCATTCAGGGCGGCACTATCACACGTCACGGCTCAGGTCAGCGGAATAGAGGCTGAGTTCTGGGATCATCATACTAACCATCATCATACTAACCATCATCACACTAACCATCATCACACTAAACATCATCATACTAACTATTATCATGCTAACCATCACCACACTAACCATATCACACTAACCATCATCACACTAACCATCATCATACTAACCATCATCACACTAACCATCATCACACTAACCATCATCATACTAACCATCATCACACTAACCATCATCATACTAACCATCACCACACTAACCATCATCATACTAACCATCATCACACTAACCATCATCATACTAACCATCATCACACTAACCATCATCATACTAACCATCACCACACTAACCATCATCATACTAACCATCATCACACTAACCATCATCATACTAACCATCATCACACTAACCATCATCATACTAACCATCATCATACTAACCATCATCACACTAACCATCATCATACTAACCATCATCACACCACCATCATCATACTAACCAGGATGTCCGTCCGTAACCAAAATTCCTCCAATAACACTACTAGTTGTATGTACGAGTATATACAGTATATTGTCAATCTGGAAAATTTCACTAGCAAGTAAGGAGGGCTTCATGCAAATATTTCACCTACTTGCACGTGACTGAAGGAGGATGGATGGGTGGACGAACAGACTGATGGGTGGATGAATGGGTCGATGGATGGATGAACGGGTCGATGAATGGACGAGCAGGAGGATGGCTGGGTGGACGAACAGATTGATGGGTGAATGAATGGGTCGATGGATGGACGGATGGATGGATCGATGGAAGGATGGATCGATGGATGGACGAGCAGGAGGATGGCTGGGTGGACGAACAGACTGATGGGTGGATGAATCGGTCGATGGATGGATGAATGGGTCGATGGATGAATAGGTCGATGGATGGATGGACGAGCAGATGGATGGACAAACAGATGGATGAACACAGAGGTAAATGTATAGGCAGACGAGTTGATAGACGATTGGATGGATGGATGGACGTATAAATAACACAGACGGATGCATGACAGAATGGACAAATGGATTTATAAATAAGCTGATGTCAGTAAAAAAAAAAACGAAACACGAAATTTCCCAAACACTTTCGTGCATTCACATTTTTAGGGGAGAGCAAAGGACGAGTAACTAATGCTATGTTTCCCACTTTAAGCTCTAAATACACGAAAACGCTCGAGAAATTTCGTGTCTGCCTTTTTCCTTATGGGCATCATTATATATACTCATTATAATATTCATCACATTTACTAAAACATACAGCTGTTCATCACTACACTCATCACTCACCATCCTACCTGCGTCATCATTTTACTACCACGCACCTGGGAGGGAGGGAGAGAGAGAGAGAGAGAGAGAGAGAGAGAGAGAGAGAGAGAGAGCACCGTTCCATGGATATTAGCTGAGAAAATATGAGTAACAGGTGTCGTTATCCCCCCCCCTCTCTCTCTCTCTCTCTCTCTCTCCAGCCAGCCAGCCATCAATCTCCAGAGTCATAATTTATACATACCATCTCGTGGACCCAATTAGCCCAAACTACCACTAATTACCCTTCAACCACCCATAACTTACGCTTAGACTAAATTGCCTTCCATATTACCTTCATCCACACTGCCACCACACCCACCCCATCCACAACCCTTCCATCCTTACTATCTACATCCACAACAACACCATAGGCACAACATCCAGCCCTATATACGCTCACTACCTACCTACCTACACACACACACACACACACACACAACAAACCCCACCCATCCACCCCATACCAAGCACCCCAACCTCACCCAATCTTCAAAACGCAGATCATCTTCCAGTATACCTCATGCCTCACTTTTCTTTTTCCCAACACACACATGTAATCCCCAACTTACTACACTTCGCCTCTAGAGCTTAATTAAAGTTGCCTGGACAGTTTTACAAGACTCAGCAGGCAAACTTTAACCTGGTGGAGTAAAAATATGTTGCTTGGAAGTTGAGAGAAGAGGAGGAGGGGAGCTTAAGTTTGTCGCAATCACGGGACGCACGCAAAATGTCTTCCCCCGCCCCCTCGCCACGTTTTTTCACTTGTGTTAATAAGGTGGTGGCTGAGAGAGAGAGAGAGAGAGAGAGAGAGAGAGAGAGAGAGAGAGAGAGAACAGAAAATCTAGGAAGGACATCTGTCGAATCGCAACGTCTTTTCTTATAATAATAATCATCATCATCATCATCACCATCATCAACATGACCATCACCTTAATATCCTAACATCCACTGCTCCTCAGAACTGCAATTACAAAAGTGAATAGAACGAAAAATATTGAATCCCTCTAACTGAACGATTAAAAACACTCACCTAAATATTACACGACAGTATACTGAAACTCACCATCTGAAAAAAGACAAAAAAAGATTCATTATTTTCACTAGGTAAAAAAAAAAAAAAAAAAAAAAAAAAAAAAAAAAAACGTTATTATCATGCTGTCTGTCTGTCTGTCTGTCTTTCTCTCTCTCTCTCTCTCTCTCTCTCTCTCTCTCTCTCTCCAAACAACCATCAATCTCCAGTCATAGTTTATACATACCACTCTGATAAGATTTACTATCAGTTTATCTACAGCCAGACGCCACAATATTTACTTATGTACTGATATGCCTTTAATAATCTACTTATATACTTAACAAATACTATTTACCTGTTTATTCGAATGCTTGTTTTATTAGGTGTCGGGAATTAGGTGTCAAGTATAAGGTATGAGGTGTCAGGTATCAGGTGCTAGGTGTCAAGTATCAGGTATTAAGTAATGAAAATCAGGTGTATTAGGTACCGTGTCAGGTGTCAAAAATGAAGCATCAGGTATAAGGTGTCAGATATAAGGCGACAGGTATAAAGTACTATGTGTAAGGTGTCAGGTATAAGGTGTCAGATATAGGGCGACAGGTATAAAGTATTATATGTAAGGTGTCAGGTATAAGGTGTCGGGTACAAGGAGTCAGTATAAGGGGCTGTGTCTTCTCACCGTCTTGTCCAGCCGTCAGAAACACCCTTCTTCTTGCCTGACCTTCACTCACCTCTGCCCTTTCACACACACACACACACACACACACACACACACACACACACACACACACACACACACACACACACACACAAGCAAATCCAGTGCAAACACACATGCACATCCTTAACGACCAATAACACAACGAAATACAGCTCCTGACACACACACACACACACACACACACTTAACGACCAATAACAGCATCTCCCACGCACACACATATTACCTACATAACCTCTCACAAACACACACACATATGGCCTCCTTCCCCCCCCCTCTCTTTCTCTCTATTCCATTGTATCTACTGCTTCCTCACTCTCTCTTGTTTTCTCTTTCCCCTCCCTCACTCATAGATATTCATTCCTTTTTTTTTCCTATGTATTTTTCACACACACACACACACACACACACACACACACACACACACACACACACACACACACACACACACAAACCCTCCCTTCCACACACACATAATCATCCACTATAATAAAGTAGATACGCATCATTGACACCATCAAAAATCCAATGCCCTGCCCTACACCCGTCCCTATAATATTCATAAAGCTATTAATATTATAAACTTAGCTACACCGTCCATAATTAGACTACAAAATTAATGACCATATGCCTGTGGAAATTCCTGATGCTGTGATAACCCCGGAAGCCATGTGTGATACCATGATTATATTGTTAGTTATTATTATTATTATTATTATTATTATTATTGTTGTTGTTGTTGTTATTATTATTATTACTACTACTACTACTTCTATTATCATCATCATTATCATTATTTATTCCTTTTACTCACCCATATACTGTATTGTAATTTATTTTCACAGTTTTTTCAGTCTTAAGCACACTCAAACTCACCCTCTTTCTTAGTCTCCCTCACTCTCTCACACACAATATCTCACTCTTACACAGGCTCTCACACTAAAGCATACACATCTATTTTACACACACACACACACACACACACACACACACACACACACACACACACACACACACACATTTTATCTTCCTTTCACAGACGACCACTCTTTCACTCAAGCACTCACACTCACTCAAACACTCACTCTCTCTCTCACTTTCTCATTCCTAATCCCGCGCTCTCAGACAGGCAATGCATACACACTCTCAAATACCACCCGATCTAATCTGACAAATCTCTTTACTCTTTTCACATGCTCTCTTCTCTTTCACTCTTTTTTCTCTCTCGTTTAATCCTTCCTTTCTTAAGACATTTTTCTTGTTTTCGTTCCTGCTTCTTAATCTATCCTCTTCGGTCAGTCCTCTTCCGTCTCCTCCTTCCTTCTTTTATCGTCAATGTTTTCTCCTTTTTCCCTTTCTTGTTTCTTCTCTTTTCAGCTTACTTTTTCCCTTCTCTTTCCATCTTCTTATATACCTCTTTTCCCTCCATTTACTTGTTCTTTTATTCTTTCTTCTCTCTTCACTTCTATTTCCCATCCTAGCTTTTTAAATCCACTTCCTTCTCTCTTCTTCCATCCTTCCATTCTTCCTCACCATTTTCTTTTCTTCCTTTCCCTTTTCCTCTTCCTTCCCTTCCCTTCCTCTCCCCACCTCCCCTCTTCTCCCCTCCTCATTCCCCAAACTTCCCCTCTTTCCCCTTCCCATTCTCCAAACTTTCCCCTTTCTCACTCCTCACTTGCTCTCTTCCCATATCATCATCCTCTTTGCTCATCTCCTTTTCCAATTCCCTCCTCATTTCCCTTATCACCCACCTTTTTCATCCATTCTCGTGTCTCCCCTTCTCCCCATTCTTTCCCGTCCTCTCCTGCACTCCTCTTCCCCAACCTTCCCATCTCCCCCTCCCATTTTTCTTTCGCTTTTTTCCATCTCCTGTTTCTTCCATTTTCCTTCCGCTCCTCCCTCTCTCTTCCCTCTCCCCTCCCTCCTCCCCTCTCTTCCCCTTCCCCTCCCTTCCTCCCCTCTCTTCCCTTTCCCCTCCCCTCCTCCCCTCTCTTCCTCTCCCTCCTTCCTCTCTCCTCCTTTCCCTTCACCTCATCCCACCTGTTCTCTCATTTCTCTCACCTCTTCCCCTTCCCCTCCTCTTTGCCCCCCCTCCCTTCCTCCCCTCTCTTCCTCCCCCTCTTCCCATCCTCTCAATCCACCTGTCCTCACATCTCTCCCCTCCTCCTCTTCCTCTAATCTTCCCCCCTTCCCTTCTCCCCTCTCTTTCCCCTCCCCCAGCCTCCCCCCGCTTCACTCACGCGTTCACATCAGTGCTCCACAGATAAAGATAAGGCTGTTTTATGCTTTTATCTCAGCATCTGGCTCTCCTCTCCGCTTTCAGGCCTTTTTATCTTGCTTGAAAACACACGCGTACTGCATATCAGCATTATCATCTCC
Source organism: Coenobita brevimanus (assembly GCF_032717465.1). Taxonomy (NCBI): domain Eukaryota; kingdom Metazoa; phylum Arthropoda; class Malacostraca; order Decapoda; family Coenobitidae; genus Coenobita; species Coenobita brevimanus. The sequence continues at coordinate 27,390,209 of NC_137048.1, forward strand.
ACTGCCGTCATCATTATCATCAAACATTATCATCATCATCATTACTGCCATCGTCATCATTTTCACCACACTCATCATCATCATTTTGGTATTCAGAATGGGAGAAGGAAAACGCTCCACTAAGATAACTATAATTACAATGCTCATTTATCACCATCATCATCATCATCATCATCATCACAATATTTCATACTGCTATAAATGGAATGGGCATAGTTCAGCACACACACACACACACACACACACACACACACACACACACACACACACACACACACACACACACACACACACACACACACACACACACACACACACACACACACACACACACACACACACACACACACAAGAACTACCATCAAACTGTCCAGGAAAATGAGTTACGGCTTCCATTCTGCATACAAGTCTTCGAATTTCTAGGTTACACGCAAACACACACTTTTACTCACTCAAACGCACGCAAGCACATGAGGACAAACCAAACAACCACTGAGATCATTCGCGCACACACACACAAACACACACACACACACACAAACACACACACACACACACACACACACACACACACACACACACACACGCAACGCACTCATTCTCACGCTAACCTGCCATTTTCCTCCCTACCTGTCTACTGTGGTCCCGTTTTGTCGTTGCTCTTTTCCACTTGAGAGAGAGAGAGAGAGAGAGAGAGAGAGAGAGAGAGAGAGAGAGAGAGAGAGAGAGAGAGAGAGAGAGCATGAAAAGGGGGAGTTGGAAGATATACACACACACACACACACACACACACACACACACACACACACACACACACACACACATCTCCCTCACATTAAACTACAATAACCGTAAAAATAATAACCCAAAAAATGTACTTCAGAATTTTTGACTCTCGCTCCGGTTGAAAAAAAAAAAAAAAAAAAAAAAAAAAAAAAACAGGGTAATGACATTTTAGAGCGAGAGGTAAAAATTCTGATTATTCTCTTGGGTAATGAGAGAGAGAGAGAGAGAGAGAGAGAGAGAGAAAGAGAGAGAGAGAATCACCTGTTGCGTTGAGGGGGGACATTTTCAACGGCAGGTAGATAGACAGTAGATAATTTTTCAGAGCTTAGTTGAAAGGCAGTAAATCTTCAACGCTAAGTAGGTTCAACGCCACTTCTTTTAAATCCCTGTAATTTTCAACTCCAATCCATATTATTCCACGCCACTCCGCTTTATCAAATTTCACTGTCAAAAAATTTTACCCCATATCAGTATTTTTCTCCTCTAATTAGTCATGGCCAGGAAAAACATAAATCCTTGGCTAAAACTCCCTCTCCTCTTCCTCCCTCTCCTACCCTCCCCTTCTCCCTCTCCTCTCCCCTCCCCTCTTTCCTTTCCCACCATTTCTCGTTTCTATTCTCTTCTCATCTACTCTCCTCGTCTTTCCTCTCCTCTCCCCTTCCCCCTCTCCTCGCCCCATCCCCCTCTCCCTCTCCTCTCCCCAAACCACTTGCACTTCCACTTCTCCTTCCCTCCTCTCCTTCTTCTCCTCTCCTACCCTCTCAACCCTCTTCCCCCCTTATCCTCCCTTTCACCACACCATTTCGCCTCTCCCCCTCTTCATACCTTTTCTTCCTCCCCCTCCCTCTTTTCCTCTCCCTTCTTCCCCATCCCTTCTCCATCTCCCCCTTTCCCTCTCCCCTCATCCGCTACACATTTATCGCCCTAAAACGCTACATTTCATTATACCAGCCTTTTTTACCTCTCCGTTATTTACCAGAGTTAGGAATTTCATTACCTCACACTCTCCTCTTTTACTGTCCCCCCCTCCCTCCACCCCCTCTCATTCCCTCTCCCTCTCTCCCTCCCTTGCTCTCCCTCTCGAGCTCTTTCTCTTTTCACATTTTCTATAATATGGCTTTTACTTTCATTTTGCTTTTGTTACCTTCAGGCGATAGTGTTCACTATATGGGAGACTTATTTAAAAAACAAGGGGTTGGTTATGTATATATATAACTGCATGTGTTCTCGCCCTGTCGATTCTACTGATGGCATTATACAGATTCTCTCTCTCTCTCTCTCTCTCTCACCATTTTTCCCTTACCGTCTCTCTCTCTCTCTCTCTCTCACCATTTTTCCCTTACCGCCTCGCTTTCTCTCCCCTCCCCTCCCACACCCGTTATCATTTAATACTCTTTCTCCTACCTTCTCTCTCCCCCTTCTCCCAATACCTCTTTTCTCCCCTCCCCTTCTTCTCCCTCCCCTGCCCCTCTCCCCTCCCTTTCTTCCTCCTTCCCCTCTCCGTCTCCTCTCCCCTTCTTCCCCCTTCCCCTCCTCTCTCCCACTTCCCCCACTGGACTGTAATCGCTCGTTTTCCTCTGCTCGTTACCCACAGCTAAACAGGCGAGGTAACGTGGGCATTAGCCGTTACCTGTTATGCTCCATTATCACACTGTTTACCGCTATGCTCTCTCTCTCTCTCTCTCTCTCTTTCTTAATCTATCTGTTTATAATCCATCCAACCATCATCCATCCATCCACCCATCATCCATCTATCCATCCATCTATCTATCTATCTATCTATCAAAACAAGTGGTCAGCCTATTGCAACACCATCGCAACAAAGCAGGATTCGTTTCTTCGCCACAGGCGCTTCTAACCGCAGTATTTCCCTGATAAATTACCAACAAGAGTTTAGTACTCGTGTTCAGTAAGTCACACAATCCGCTCCCCACCCAAAATAAAAAAACCATTCCACAGACCACAATCACACAACATACCACTATCATTTCACCAATAAGTATTCAGTCTATCCCAGAACAAAATCCCACAAAATCCCAGAACACAAATCTAGAACGAAATCCCACGACATCCCTCAAATCTAGAACTAAATCCCCCACTATTCCACAACACTTATCCAGAAAAAAATCCCACAATATCCCAGAACACAAATCTAGAACGAAATTTCCTCCCACAAGCACAAATCTCACCCACACTTCACCAACAAGTGTGCAGTACATTATCAGCTCCCCGGCTCGCCTCGCCGCACTGTGTTTGTGGCCACGGCTGCTGGTGACGCTTGCTTTGCCCGCTCGCTCGTCGGAAAAATTGGCAGTGAACAAAATACGCTGGCAATGCGGAAGGATATTTTGTGGCGGTCTGGGCGCTGGTGGTGGTGGGGTGGTTCAACGGCGGGGTGAAATTTAAGACTGGATTGGCTTATTTGCGGTCACGGGGTGTGTAAGTGACAAGGGAAGAGTGGGGGAGGGGGAGACCGAGGATGTGGTAGAGGGAGGCCTGGGAAACCGTGGATGAAATGGAAATATGGGGTAGAGAGATATGTGAATGATGGCAGTGTGAGTTGGAGTGGGAGAAGGAGGAGGCCGAGGATGATGTGGAGGGACACTATGAAGTAGTATGTGAATGGAGGGGGTGTGAGATGGGAGGGGAGGAAGAGACCGAGGATGAGGCAGAGGGATGGGTTGGAGAGGTATGTGAATGATGGTGATGTGCGCTGGAGTAGTAGAAGCCTGATATCTAAGGACTGGGTGACACTGGCCGATTTGTCTGTGGCGCCCCATACAGAATTAAGGCGTCTGGATACAAGTAAATGGAACAGGAACATTAGAACATAACCTGTATAAGTTGGCTGGCCCATCCCAAGCAGAACCTGTGAAAGAATGACTAAACTAAAATAGGACATGGATAGCGAAGAAAAAGGCCCTCCCGTGCCCAACAAGCCCTCCAGCAGAGACTAGATTTAAAAGTAATACCACGCAGCACTGAAAAACGGACATGGAAATTTTACAGGAAAGAGCGGAATGAAAAGCTTTAGAGAACCTGGAAAAAAAAACATTAAAAACACAAACTCCCATCCATCTTTCCATCTCTCCATCCATCTTTTTACCAATCTTTCCACATTTCCATCCATCTTTCCACCGTTCCATCCATCTTTCCATCCGTCCATCCATCTTTCAGTCCTTCCATCCATCCGTCCATCCACCTTTCCATCTGTCCATCTATACCTTTCCATCCGTTCATCTATCTTTCAGTCCTTCCATCCATCCATCCACAAACATGAATATATACAAAGATCAAAGAGAATGATAATGATAAACAAAAGACCAAAGACAATAATGACGATACAAAGACCAGAGACGATGATGACGATGAAGATGGAGAGAGAGAGAGAGAGAGAGAGAGAGAGAGAGAGAGAGAGAGAGAGAGAGAGAGAGAGAGAGAGAGAGAGAGAGAGAGAGAGAGAGAGAGAGAGAGAGAGAAATCTGGTGAGATATTTTATGTAAGAGAGAAAGACAGACAGTTCAATTTTCCACTCATGAAACACAATAACAAAGTTCTTCCCGGTAACCGTACCCTGTGGAGAAGCCGGTATTGCGATGATGATGATGATGATGATGATGATGATAAGGAGGAGGAGGAGAACGACGACGATGAGGAGGAGCAGGATGGAGGATGTTGCTGCTGATGATGATGATGATGATGATGATAATATTAACGATGAACATAACGATAAATAATAAGGAATGACTACTACTGACGACAAAAAGAAGGATAAAAAAAGATGACGACGGTTGATAACGATGATGATGATGATCTAGTGATGAAGAGAAGATTAATGACGATAACGCACATACCCAACAACGGGGCTCAGGAAATGAATAAATAAATAAATAAACAGAGAGATAGATAAATGAATAAATAAGAATCCTCCGTCAATTTATCGAGTGAGGGAGCACAATAACATAATTCTTTCCTGCAGCATCCAGCCTGCAAGAGTCAACATGTTTTTACTCTATACAATTCTCGTCTCTATGTTTTTACCCTATAAGATTCTCGTCTCTATGTTTTTACTCTATAAGACTGTCGTCTCTATGTTTTAACCCTATAAGATTCTCGTCTCAATGTTTTTACTCTATAAGATTCTCGTCTCTATGTTTTTACCCTATAAGATTCTCGTCTCTATGTTTTTACCCTATAAAATTCTCGTTTCTTTGTTTTTACTCTATAGGATTCTCGTCTCTGTTTCTGTTCTGCAAGATTCTCGTCTCTCTGTTTGTACTCTGTAAGATTCCCATCTCTGTGTTTCTCTACATGCAGGTTTTTGTCTCTATATTCTACAGTACACCATTCATACAGGAATCCATACTATCATACCAACTTATACTATCCCCGTCACAAATACCACTACACCAACATAGAAACACTTATTCCATGTCTAACCACATTCTACACCACTAATACCGGGGTCTGTACTCTAATACCACTCTACGTCGTCCACACCTCGTCATACCAGTTTACTACTATACCACTACCGCCACACCACCACCACCTCATTACACCACGCCTCTACTACACCACCATCATATTACTCCATACCACCACCACAACACCACATTAGAACTACATCATTACACCACAGCCACACTACGACAAAACACCATCACACAGAACCATATCATAATATCACACCACACCGTCACACCACACCACAACCACAACAAACCATCACCACAATATCACACCACACCACACCATAATACCACACCTCATCACAACCACAGAACAGTGCACCGCCGCAACCACAACAATCACCACACCACAACTTCACCACAAAACCACAATAAACCATCACCACACCACAACCTCACCACAAAATCACAATAAACCATCAACACACCACAACCACAAAAACAGCACCACAATCATACCACAGCCACCACCACACCACAAACACCGAAAAAAACTCCCTCGTCGTTTTCTTCCTCCTCGCACTCATTATTATTCCTGGTCCGTGCTTCTCATTATTCCCACCAAAAGGCTGCCTCAAAACACATCCACCCACCATATATAATTTCCTTTGTGTTTCTGAGTCAAGCGTCTCTTAGAAGTCGAGTAGAGCACCGTTTCGTTTTCATTTATTTATTTTTAGCATACTTGTAAACTCCCCGATATGACGTGGTTTTGTTTCTTTCTTTGCACTGATGGATTGATAATGCCACGTAATTACCTGACACCTGACACACCTGACACGTGGCTATGTCAACTTGTCAGCTATGTAAATCTGTCAGTTGTTGGTATTTCTGTCAGCTACTTACATCTCCCAGTTACGTGAATCTGTCAGCTACGTAAATATCAGTGTGGTAAATCTGTCAGCTACGTAAATCTGTCAGTTTGGTAAATCTGCCGGTACGTAAATCTGTCAGCAACGTAAATCTGTCAGTTAGGTAAATCTGTCAGTTAGGTAAATCTGTCAGTTAGGTAAATCTGTCAGTACGTAAATCTGTCAGTTAGGTAAATCTGTAAATATCTGTAACGTTAATAAATCACGTAAATTCGTCAGTTACACATATTGCTCCTACACTGCCATGGCTGAGGTCGTGCAGTGCCTTGCCAGACGCTCATTGTTAGCCAGGCAGGAAACAACACCTCGCAGGCCAAGTCAGTGGGAACAATTACACGGGGACAACAGCAAGACGGTGCAAGAGGTACACAGCAAGCACTCTCCTCCCCCACCCCCACCTCCTCGCTGTACATATTTCACACTGCCACTGAACTACTGTAGACTGTGGCAGCTCGTGGCAGAACCTGAACTAACACCAACCAATAACGTGCATGCAGGTTAAACTACTACTACTACTACCACCACCACAACCACCATCACAACTACTGCTACTACCACCACCACCACCACCACCACCACCACCACCACCAAAATCCTGCTACCAACACGCCACTCCCGCGTCAAACAAATTAAAAAGCTTCCACACCTGACACGTACTACAACACACCCCACACCACACTGCCACATCCCACCTACAGCGTGTGTCAAAATGCTACCCAACACCACTGCACTCTACTGGCAGATCTGTCCTATTTTGTTATCACCCTGTCAGTTTCGTGGTAACTCAATTTAACCCTTTCCGTCCTACCCAAAAGTTCAATACAATACTCTACTGTACACTGTTCTACCTCACACTATCACCACTCACTTACTGTACACTATTCTATCTCACACTATCACCACTCACTGTACACTGTTCTACCACACTATCACCACTCACTTACTGTACACTGTTCTATCTCACACTATCACCAATTACTGTACACTGTTCTATCTCACACTATCACCACTCATTGTACACTGTTCTATCACACTATCACCACTCACTTACTGTACACTGTTCTATCTCACACTATCACCACTCACTTACTGTACACTGTTCTATCTCACACTATCACCACTCACTTACTGTACATTGTTCTATCACACTATCACCACTCACTTACTGTACACTGTTCTACCTCACACTATCACCACTCACTTACTGTACACTGTTCTATCTCACACTATCACCACTCACTGTACACTGTTCTCTCTCACACCATCATCATACACGATATTTATACCAGCAGTGCAATACCACAATACCACCACTATCACCAGCACACACCACACACCAGACTACCACAGTGCTATCACCAAAATATCTCACTGTTACTGTACCACACTATCACAATTACATATCACCACACACCTTAGATTAGAGCCACACTATCACCGAGCTATCACCATATCCTAACACTACTACCACACTGCCTTGCCAAAAGTGTCGTAATTTTAGTGAGGCTGGAAATGCCGTAACACCTCATCCATAGCGATTTATTTTACACTTTACACATTAATATTTTCTTGTATGTAACTGATTCAAACTATGTCGACAATAAAACGAAATAAATTAAACCTTATACCTGAGAATGCAAAGCTGTAATATGCAAAGTAAGTCGCTACGGAAAAGGTGCAACGAAGCCTCTTAGAATATTCCCCATTATACCACCGCCAGCACTATACCAGCACCGCACTTACACCACCACCACAATAGTTACACCACCACCACAGTTACACCATCACCACAGTTACACCACCACCACAGTTACACCACCACCACAGATACACCAACCACCACAGATACACCACCACCACAGTTACACCACCACCGCATTACCACACCGCCACAACCTGGTCTAAATTTGCTTTCCTCTGATGTCACCAAAATATCCTCACCCAAGCCACACCACTGCCTTGACAACACCACCATTCCTTCGTCCTCATACCACTGCAATAATGCCATCAATACCACCTTTACACCACCGACGCAACACAACACAACCAGACCGCTCGAGAAGATTGCAAAGAACGAACACCACTGCCTTACAAACACCAATATTCTTTTGCAAATAAAACACCACCACCACACTACCACCATCGCCACACCACACCACCACACCACTACCACACCACCAGTACCACCACACCACTATCACACCACCACAACACCTCCACCACACCACAGTTACCACACCACCATCTTCACCACACAACCACTATCACACCACCACCACACTATCACCAAACCACTACACAAACACCACAGACCTGCACAACCAAGTCACCATCATACAATCACGCCACCATCACACTATCAAACCACCACCACACCATCAAACTACCGTCACACCATCAAACCACCGTCACACCATCAAACCACCATCACACCATCAAACCACCGTCACACCATCAAATCACCACACCATCAAATCATCACCACACCATCAAACCATCACCACACCATCAAACCACCGTCACACCATCAAACCACCATCACACCGTCAAACCACCATCACACCATCAAACCACCATCACACCATCAAACCACCATCACACCATCAAACCACCGTCACATCATCAAACCACCATCACACCATCAAACCACCATCACACCATCAAACCACCAGCACACCATCAAACCACCATCACACCATCAAACCACCATCACATCATCAAACCACCATCACACCATCAAACCATCAAACCACCATCACACCATCAAACCACCGTCACACCATCAAACCACCATCACACCATCAAACCACCATCACACCATCAAACCACCGTCACATCATCACACCAGCACAGCAGCAGAGCAGACAGCAATAAAGTGGAGCGAGGCTGCCACTTGGCCTGTAACATGTTGAGAAAGGCGGCAGATATTGCACATTGTGGCCCTCTTCCCCCTAACGCCAACCACTGATGCAATCGACTTGATAGTGTTGGGGGGGATGTGTGGTGTTTGATGTGGCGTGACCGGGCGGGGCAGGGGGAGGGGGGATGTGTGATGGGGCAGGGGAGGGGAAGGGAGGATGTGTGATGTGTGATGGGGCAGGGGAGGGGAAGGGGGAATGTGTGATGGGGCATGGGAGGGGAAGGGGGGATGTGTGATGTGTGATGGGGCATGGGAGGGGAAGGGGGGATGTGTGATGTGTGATGGGACAGGGGCGGGGAAGAGGGAATTTGTGATGTGTGCTGGGGCAGGGGAGGGGAAGGGGGCTGTATGATGTGTGATGGGACAGAGGAGAGGAAGGGGGTTGTATGATGCGTGATGTGGCGTGATGAGGCAGGGGACGGGAAGGGGAGGGGGGGCAGATGTTGGAGGGAGTAGAGAAGAGAGGGAGTGTGAGGGTAGGAGAGAGATCGTGAGGTGTGGCACTGTTATTGGCTATACAGTACATACATATACATAAATACATAAACATATACGTATATTTGTTTCTCTGTACATGTATATTCCACTGTACAAATGTGCCACAGTTTACCTCTGCACATGTATTGTAGATGTGTATATCATATATGTTATGGGAGGTCACAATCATCCATTCAAAAAGCACACGTACTTTTATTGTGAGTCCCGGTATATGAACTACACCTGTTATTTTTCACGCCTTCGATACGATAAAAAAAGAAGCATAAATCGAATAAACCTAAATAATCCCTGTCACCGAGAACCTCCCCCCGCACTACTTTCCCTCCCTTAGTACCCCCACAACTCCCCCTCCCATAATCCCCCCAACCATCCCCCCACCCCCTCTCGGCCCTACTCCACCCAACCAGACATCCATCACTGCTCCCACCCCGCACAAAAACACGCACAGGTCCACCATAACAAGTGTCACCTGAGAGGACGGCAGGGCAAGTGGGGTGAGGGTAGCACGAGGTTGTTAAGGAAGGGAAGGAGCTCACTGGGGAAGGGCGTGGGGTCGGGTGATGCTATTCTCCTTTGTTTCCTACAGTCCCATCCCTACAATTGGGGAGCTGGATGGATGTGGGATTGTTGAGTGTTGTGTCCTAGGGGAAAATTGTGACCTGGAATAGCTGATTGTCTTGATGATTGTGAAGCTGACGGGGTTTTTCATTCTGAGCTTTATTTCAGGTGTTTCTCTCTCTCTCTCTCTCTCTCTCTCACACACACACACACACACACACACATACACACATCCCTGCCCTTCTCTCACGTCTACACACACTAACCCACGCGCACGAGCACCCATCCCCAGTACAAACACAGCCACTCCATTGCAGCCCTGCCCATCTATAAAACACACACACACACACATCCCTCCTCTCACCTCTTGCCGTGTTAACATGCATATCCACCTGGAGCTGAGAGATTACACAAATATTGGCCCACCTCCCACATCCCCATTTTTCCACTCACCACTCACCCACTCATCCACTTATATACTCACCCACTCATCCACTAACCCAATTATCCACTCACCCACTCGCCCACTCACCCACTCATCCACTCACCAACTCATCCACTCATTCACTCATCCACTCACCCAATCATCCACTCA
>NC_137048.1:27403406-27423406 GCF_032717465.1 Coenobita brevimanus
TGTGTGTGTGTGTGTGTGTGTGTGTGTGTGTGTGTGTGTGTGTGTGTGTGTACGAGTATGTAAGCCTATGATGTGGTATTTTGAAAGTATGGACAAAAAATTGTGATAAAACATATACTGTATATGATGTGAAAAAGTAGGTCGGATATTCAGGGGTGTCCGAGAGAGAAATGTGTTTGGAAAAATATTATATACATTTTTTTTTCTCCTTTTTTTTTGGGGGGGGGGGGGGATTCTAGTCAATACCTGTAATCTGTCACACCTGTTGGTTCTGCCTCTCACTCTCATTGCTCACTCTCTCTCACTTTTAACTCACATTCATTGCTTACTCTCACTTTATGTTCACTTGCATGGTTTACTCTCTCTTTCTCTCACTTCCCATTCACTCTCATTGCTCAGTCACTATCTCACTTTACACACTCTTTCCTTTCTCACTCTCTTGCCACTCACTTTACACTCACTTTCACTATTCATTCCTACAACCCACTCTCAATTTTCCATTCACTCTTGCCCGCATTCTCAAAATCTATGTTCACTCTTGCCACTCTTATTTTCATTTTTCCTGTTCGTTTTTGTCATCATTCACCACCCACTCCTATTCACCACTCACCCCCACTCACTACTCACCGCCCACCCCCACTCACCACTCACCCCCACTCACTACTCACCACCCACCCCCACTCACCACTTGCCTCCACTTATCAATCACCACTCACCCCCACTCACCCCCCCCACTCACCTCTCCTACTCACCACTCACCCTCATACCTCTATATTTATCATTTGCCCCACAGCCTGCCCTCATTATTGATCTCTCGACTCTTCCCTTCCTCTTCCTCTTCTTTTACTTCTTGCTTCTTCTTTTTCTTCCTTTACATCCTGTTTCTTCTTCTTCTTCTTCTTCTTCCTCTTCCTTTACTTCTTGCTTCTTCATGACCCTATTTTTACGTCTCTCTTCTTTCTCTTTGTTTCTTGTTTCCTCTTGATTATTCCTCAAAGCATTTTCCTCCTTTCCCCTTTCCACTTCCTTTTGTTTGTGCTCCTTCACATTATCGTTTAACCTTCTCTTCCTCCACCCTCTCCTTCACCTCCTCCTTCTTCTCTTCCTCCACCTTCTCCTCCTCCTTCTTCTCTTCCTCCACCTTCTCCTCCTCCTTCTTCTCTTCCTCCACCTTCTCCTCCTCCTTCTTCTCTTCCTCCACCTTCTCCTCCTCCTTCTCATCATCATCATAATCGTCATTGTCATCATCATCATCGCCATCCTCCTCCTCCTACATACCACACTCATCATTCATACCACTTACTCTCACCACTCATCCATATCAGCCAGCAGTCCACTGGGTTCAAGTGTTAGATGAACCTGGGGCTTCAGCAAAAACAAACACTCATCCATTACCCTCTTTGTTCTCAAGTGGCACTTAAAATCATCACTCAGACTCACCACTCTCTCGCCTTCACTCATACTCACCATGAAAACCTACTCTCCAGTCATGTTCGTCACTCACCAATCATACTCATGGCTCATTACTCATACTCACCACACTACACTCATCACTCACCACTCACACCACACACCAGTCATACTCACCATTCTTACTCATCACTCACGCCTCATAATCACCACTTACCACTCAGTACTCACCCAGATCCCCACTCACCACTCATTCACCACTCACCCCCACTCACCACTCACCCACACTCACCCCTAACCCCCACTCACCACTCGCCCCCACTCACCACCCACCTTCATACCTCCCTACATTTATCATTTGCCCCACAGGCTGCCCTCATTATTGATTCTCTCTCTCTCTCTCTCTCTCTCTCTCTCTCTCTCTCTCATTTTTGTATTTTTCTTGGCTTTGTCTTTACATTCCTTTTCTTCCCTTCTTTCTTCTTCTTCTTCACTTCTTTCCTCCTTCCTCCTCCTCCTCCTCCTCTTCTTCAATCCAAATGCACCTTCCACCACCCGATTCCATCCCCTCAACAACCTCACCTTACTTCTATCCTCTTGAGCTGTCCACTTCACCTCACCTCAAACCAACCCCACTTCACAACTCCAAACAACCTCACTCCATTCTTTCACAACCCCACCCCATCCCATTCAATCCCTCAGCAAACACCACACAACCTCACCTCCTCCTAATGCTCAACTCCACGAACCTCCAAAAACCCCACTCTGTCTACAAACCTCACCCAACCCCAACCTGTCCAAATCCACAACCCCACTCACTGTATTCTTAAATAACCCCACCCCACCCCACACCACCCGACCCGCTAACCCCTCCCTCACCCCGGTAACCATGGCAACGACACTAACCTCACCCCCACCCCACCCCATCCCATCCTACCCCATCTTCAACCTGCATTCTTCCCCCTCCTTCCCCTGAATATTTCATCACTTCCACAAACTTGGGCACAAGGGTGAAAATGCGCCCCAGGGTGAAAGGGTAGTGTGTGTGTGTGTGTGTGTGTGTGTGTGTGTGTGTGTGTGTGTGTGTGTGTGTGTGTGTGTGTGTGTGTGTGTGTGTGTGTGTGTGTACCGGTGTTATAACGTGTACTCAGTATGGTACTCAAATTCCAACACACACAAGTGACACCCGGGGCATAGTCCATGAAATACGACTCTGAGGCATAGTACACATTTTAAAGAATTTAGGTCAGGTTGAGGAAGAGTAAATGGGGCTTTGAAGGTGTGAATGGGCGTGTGAGGGTAATCTGCTCGTTTTAGGTCACGATACAATGAATAGCTTATATTGAATGGGAAGTATATGTAGAGTGAAATATGGAGCTTTACGTGTGTGAATGGCCATTAAGTTAAATCTGGTTACTTTTAGCCACTCTACAATGAATAAACTGAATAAATTATAGTGTATGGTATGCGATGAATGGGAACTGTGTAAAGTAGGGTAAGGTGCTCTGACTGTGTGTGTGAGTGAAAAAGGATTACGCTTGATGAATGGGAAGTATGTACTCTCCGGGTGTATAGTGAGGTATGGTGCTGGATTGATGTGAATGGGCATGTAGATAAAAAAATACTTATACTTCAAATATCTATGTATATCTATCTATAGCCACATCTTATTCCCACAAAGTACGGTAGAAAAGAAAAGTAGACTGACTTAATCTACCCTAGCTTTATTTCAGGTTTTAAGTATTTACATCAGGGGTAATTTTTCCGGAGAATGGGTCAGTTTTCTGTACTAAAAAACTGATCCAATGATAAGAGTTCCATGTGATTAGGCTTCTATATGACAGTCTTCATGTCATCCTGTTCTAAGCCATCTAGCTGCCATCTCTCCAGTTCACAACACCCTCATTCAAATCCTATCACGCCACTCTATCCCTCCACTTCACCTTCGGTCTCACCCTCCCCGTCACCCGCTCCAACTCACTCTCGGTCTCCCTGCCCCCATCACCCCCTCTGCCTCACTTTTGGTCTCTCCGTCTCCGTCACCCCCTCCACCTCACTCTTAGTCTCCCCTCCTCATCACCCCCTACACCTCAACCTTGGCCTCCCGCTTCCCGTCACCCCCTCCACTTCACTCACATATACTCTCCTAGTCGATCCCTAAATCTCCATTCTTTCTAAACTACACCAATATACATAAGGAGACAAAGACGACACACGATACTAGTACACACTAAGACTACTACAGTATTACCTTACATTAAACATTAACTAGTCTAGAATGGGGCTATCGATGTGTACGTGACCAGCGACCATAAAAGGAGTTAATGTGAGTGTAAATAGTGTATATGTAGGTCAGACATGCATGTGAATAGAGTATAAGTGGACAGTATGTGATTTGGAGAGCAGAGGTTGGGTCTAATTTCACTGGAGTAAAAGGGATAATATAAGGGAGAATATAAGGCGTACGAGGGAGGATAAGGTGGGGTATATGAGGGAGGATATAAGGTGCAGTAAAGGAGAGATATTATAAGGTGGAATACATGAAGGAGATTATAAGGTGTAGTATACTCGTATGAAGGAGAATATAAGGCGTATGAAGGAGGATAAGATGGACATACGATGGAGGATATAAGGTGGAGAAGCATAACATAAGGATATAAGGAGGAGCTGGATATAAGGAAGAATATATGTCAGAGAAAATTATAAAGGAGAAGGCGTTATTAAAGACCAAATAAACCCTGAAACAAAAAAACAAACAAAATCAACCAACAACAAAAATCACAATACAACCACACTACCAGTTTTAGCCACACAGATACACACACACACACAAACAAATCACGTATCCATATATTCAGGCTTTCACTCCACAATATCTTTTTTCCATAGCTTTTTCTGTATCTTTTTTCACTCCACTGTGTATCTGTTTTCACTATATCCTTTTCTCGCTGTATCTTTTTTTTTTCACTCTTTTTTCATTGTATCTTTTTCATCATCCTTTTTCCACATTATCTTTTTTCACTATCTTTTTACTGTATCTTTTTCTGTAACTTTCTTTCCACGATCTTTTTTTTAGTTGTATCTTTCTTCACTATCTTTTCACCATCCTTTTTCCATTGCAATTTTTTTTTTGCTACCTTTTTTCACCATTTTTTCACTCTTTTTTCCACTAACATTTTTTCACTATATCTTTCTCCACTGTACCACACCAAAGGGAGGTTACCAGACCCATAAACAGGGCAACAGGTGTCGCGTCCGAATCCCTTACTCTAGGCGACAAAAAAATGAAGAAAAATACAAAAATGCAAAAATAGGAGAAAATCTGACGGCACTTGCTATGTTCAAAGGTCCCCAAGGGAAGGGAGTGATATGAAGAGCAGGTCCAAGCCCCTGCACGCTCGAGACAACTCCCCCATCAGCAGAGACGACGAAGGGGAAGCCAATCACTCAGGCGGACAAACGGACGCACTGTTTATTGATCGCTGTCACTGAATCCCGTCAACGCCGACACATGTCACTAGGGAAAAAACTTCGCCCTACCTCTCCCCCCTTTCCCTGTTTTTTCCCTTACCCCTCCCCCTATGGATTTTTCTCCCCTAATATTATCACTGGTCATTTGTCTTTCTAGGAGCTTTTTTCACAGTTTTCCCCTCCCCATGTTAAATTTTTCCTCCCAAAATGGTCCCTTGTCATCTGAGTTTGCGGGAGCCTTTTTTCCCTCCCCCCAACAGGTACTTTTTCCTGATATTTCTCTGGACTGTTGTGTTTATGAGAGACTTTTCTTTCCTTATTTTTCCCTTCCCTCTACAGATTCTTTCCCTAATATCATCCTTGTTTTTTTATGTGTTTGTGGAATCTCTCTCTCTCTCTCTCTCTCTCTCTCTCTCTCTCTCTCTCTCTCCTGGATGGTCGTGGGGTTTGGGGAATTTCTCTGCCTTTCTCCCCTATTATTTTCCCTTCCCCTATAGATTTTTCCCTAATATTATCCCCAGTCTCTTGTGTATGTGGGGATATTTTTTTCTTTCTTCTTTTTTTTTTTTGGCTCTTCCTGGTAGTGGTGAGGATTTAAGGGCCATGGATTTTTGGCGGCTTTCCAGGCTGGGTACGAATTTTTATTTTAGTTTTGACTTTTTTGTGAGGGACGTTTGTTGGCTGTAATATCGTTCTTTGTTTACTCTGCTGAATATTGTGGTTTTTGGCAGCCCTCCCTGTGTGTGTGTGTGTGTGTGTGTGTGTGTGTGTGTGTGTGTGTGTGTGTGTGTGTGTGGTAATGATGGTGGTAGTTGTAGTGATGGTGGTGGTGTGGTCTTTATGGTAGTGGTGGTGGTGGTGATAATGATGGTAATAGCCTAGTGGTGTTGGTGCTAGTGGTGGTGATGTCTGTAGTAGTCATGGTAGTAGTTGTAGTGATAGGAATGGGGTCCTTGTGGTAGTGATGGTGGTAGTTGTGGTAGAGATGGTCGTCTGTATGTTAGTGTGGTAGTGGTGGTAGTTCTTGTGGTAGTAAAGGTCATGGCGGTAGTGGTTGTGGTGATGGTAGAGGTGATAACGGTACTGATGATGGTAGCAGTGGTGGTAGTGATGGTGATGATGGTAGCTGCTGTAGTAGTAATGGTGGTAGTGCCGTGTAATGTTGGATGGTGGTGGACACGATATGGCCCTGTGTTAGTGATGGTAGTAGTAGTAGTAGTAGTAGTACTAGTAGTAGTAGTAGTAGTAGTAGCAGCAGCAGTAGCCGCCACGGTATATGTAAGGGCTGTGGTAGCCGTGGTAATGATGATGGTTGTGATAGAGGTGGTGGTAACAGATACGGTAATAGAGGGGGTGATGGTGGCAGTGTTGGAAATGATAGTGGTGGTAGCGATGGTGGTAGTGTTTATGATGGTAGTGATGAATGTGGTAATTGTAGTAGTTAAGAAGATACGAAAGGTAGTGGTAGTAACGAGTTGATGTTGTTACTTATGGTGGTTGTGGTGGTGATGGAGGTGGCGGTGGTAGTGGTAGTGGTCGAGATGGTAGTAGTAAAGTAATGGTAGTGACGGTGATAGTAGTAGCAATGACAGTGCATGTGGTGGTAGTTGTGGTACTGACAGTGGTGGTGATGGTGGTGGAAATGGTAGTGGTGTGACTGTGGAGATGGTAGAGGTAGGCCTAGTTGTGGTGTGGTAGTAGTGGTGGTATTTATAGTGTGGTAGTGGTGTTGATGGTTATAGCCTTGGTGTGGCTGTGGTGATGGTGATGGCAGTTATAGTGGCAGTGGTAGTAGTGGTGGTAGCAAGAGGTGATGTTGTTAGTGGAAGTAGTAGTAACGATCATAAGTAATGGTAGAAATAACAGTAATAACAGTAACAGAATTTATGATGATGGAGATGAACTGCCTGTTATTATTGGAAAGAGAGAGAGAGAGAGAGAAAGAGAGAGAGAGAGAGAGAGAGAGAGAGAGAGAGAGAGAGAGAGGAAGGGGAGGGGAGAAAAAGAATAACAAGCTCTGATAGTAGTATTCAAAGGCAAAGAGAAAGAAAGAATAAGGCAGATAGGAGAGTGGAAAGAGAATAACCAAGCACTGAGAGAGAGAGAGAGAGAGAGCAACAAGTGCCAGTGCAGCCTGTTGCTTCCCCTGGGCTGGACCCTTTGTGCTGAGGGCAGAAATTGATGGTTTAGCCCTCCCCCTCCTCCGCTTCTCTCTCTCTCTCTCTCTCTCTCTCATTTCCCCTCCTCTCTTTTCCTTATCTTTTTCCTTTTATAGTCCTCCTTCTCTCTCTCTCATTCCCCTCCTCCCTTTTCCTTATCTTCTTCCTTTCATAGTCCTCCTCCTCCTCTCTCTCTCTCTCTCTCTCTCTCTCTCTCTCTCTCTCTCATTTCCCCTCCTCCCTCTTCCTTATATAGTCCTCCTTCTCTCTCTCTCTCACTCTCATTCCCCCTCCTCCCTTCTCCTTCTTCTTTTCATAGTCCTCCTCCTCCTCCTCCTCCTCCTCTCTCTCTCTCTCTCTCTCTCTCTGTGGAATGTATCCCTCTTCCCTCTTACCCTTTCTTGGAGTATTGCAAAACTCGTTTCTCTTTCTTCCTGTCTTTATGCGACTCTTCCGCTTTCTCTTTCTTCGCTAAGCTCTCTCTTTTTTCTCTGACTTGTGCAATCTCTCTGTCTCTGTCTGTCTGTCTCCCTCTCTCTCTCTCTCTCTCTCTCTCTCCTTTCCCCGTCTCCTCAATCAACATGGATCGTTCTCCAATTTTGTCAACAATGGGAGTTCTTCAATTTGCCAAGTTAAAATGAGTGAACTTTTAAGGTATGGCTGGGTACGGCATCCAGGTAGTGAGTTTAGAGGAAGAGTGTGTCCTGTGTGGGTGCCAAAGTAAACAGAAAGTGAGGGAATATTGCGGCGAAGGGAGCGATATTAAATTGAGGTACAGAGAGAAGGGGAGCTGGTAGAACGAAAAGCTTTTGTGGTTAGATAGATGAAGAGAGTGATATTAGAGTGAGTGAAAACAGTGAAAAATAACTGATATAACGTCCAGCTTTTGTGGTCATTTAGAAAGTGATGTAACAGTGCGGAGAAAGGAGGGATACTAAAGTGACCTATTCTGTTGGCCTTGTTACAGAGAGGAAGGGAGCTTGTACCACGAAAATCTCTGTGGTTAGAAGGAGAGTAATGCAACACTGCGGCGAAGACAGGGATATTGAAAAGAATTAGCGACAGGACGGATGCTAAAATAACGAAAAACCTTTGAAGCCAGTGAGACAAAACTAGTGCACGTGGGAGGTTATGTGTTGTATTGGTTTGTCAGGTGTGTTTGTGTCTTTTTTTTTTTTTTTTTTAATGTGTTCGACTCTGGGCATAGGCTTCACAGCCTGCTATCAAGGCCCAACAGTCCTCCTACATACCATATACCTCCACATGTCACCACTTCGGCGCTAACACCCACCGTCCATATTGAATACATTCTAGGGCTGTCTCATACAGGACTGGTGTATTGGTATTAGCGGGGGTATTTTTACGACATGTCGGCGGGTCTTCTGGTAGATCAGTAAAGCTTGATTTAATGAAATTCAAATCCTTAAACTGTTCCCTGACCCAGCGGGGATTTGAACCTGGGTCCGTCAGAACGGCAGGCCACCTCTCTACCGATTGAGCCACGCCTCCCCCTAGATGTTAATGATATCTTTAAAAGCCAATATCCTGTGAGCATATACTATAGACATTTTACCTTAAGTTGGCTCAGATTATCGTCATTTTGTACCTTATTTCACATC
Organism: Coenobita brevimanus; assembly: GCF_032717465.1. Classification (NCBI taxonomy): domain Eukaryota; kingdom Metazoa; phylum Arthropoda; class Malacostraca; order Decapoda; family Coenobitidae; genus Coenobita; species Coenobita brevimanus. Next base: position 27,412,066 of record NC_137048.1, read on the forward strand.
GCTCAGTGGAAGGATACGAATCGTACTGTGGCCCTACATCCTTTTCACAGCACTTCCTTATGATTAGCATCATATTCTAGCGTTAAAATCTCCTTACTACCAGGCATTCAAGATGGTGAGATGTCAATTTTGGGCCAAGTTTGAGTAAACCAGGTATAGTATATGAAAGGACATACTACCAATACCTGCTTTAAACGTCCACGAAGACTTGATTCATACTCAGGGCATCGCAGGTCAGTGTGAGTAGATTAGGTCAACTTAGATTTGGGTACGTAAGGTATGGCGTGGTTGGGTTAGATCAGGTTAACTTAGGTGTCTTTAGGACAGATCTCGTTAGATTCGATGAGGTTAGATTAAGTCAGGATAGGTCTGGTTAGTCTAGGTTAGGTTATATAAAATTAGATTCAGTCAAATTAGGTTTCGTTAGGATAGGTTAGGTTAGGTTAGGTTGGATTAGGTTAGGTTAGGTTAAGTTAGGTTAGGTTAAGTTAGGTTAGATTAGGTTAGGTTAGGTTAGGTTAGGTTAGATTAGTTTAGTTTAGGTTAGGTCAGGATTGGTCTGGTTAGTCTAGGTTAGGTTATATAACATTAGATTCAGTCAAATTAGGTTTCGTTAGGATAGGTTAGGTTAGATTAGATTAGGTTAGGTCAGATTAGATTAGGTTAGGTTAGGTTAGGCTAGGTTGAGATAAGTCAGGTTAGGTTAGGTAAAGTAGTGGGTAGCGTTGTGGATGCTCTGGGTGGAATTTGTGTGGATCGAATGGGAGTAGATTGGCCAGGTGAGAGCCAGACTAGGCTAACGTATATTGAAAGTCCTTGAAAGCCGCTTAACGATATTGCACCAAGGATGAAATTTTTCCCACGCGTAATGGCCACACACATTTATATTATATTTATCTATTTATTTATACATTTTTTATTTTTATTCGACATTTACAATTTGCTCACTTCATTTTCCTTCGCATATTTTTAACTTTATTTTCTTAATCTCTTCGTCTTTCTTCTGCTCTAATTTCTTCTGTGAGAGAGGAATGTGGAAGTAAGATACCCGTGAAATTGAAGACACGTGGAGACAGAGAGAGAGAGAGAGAGAGAGAGAGAGAGAGAGAGAGAGAGAGAGAGAGAGAGAGAGAGAGAGAGTTAATAAGGAAGCAGGAGAATAAGGAGCGATGGTGAAAGGATGTGAAGAAAAAAAGGATATTACGAGAGAGAGAGAGAGAGAGAGAGAGAGAGAGACTGTTTACTCACCATTCTCTCGACAAAATTTGTAACACAGAGCGACCCTTCAGCTTTAGGGGGGAGGGGGAGGGAAGGGGAAGGGGAGGGGAGCGCGAGGAGAGAAGAGTAAGGGAGAGGGAAAAGGTAGAGATAGAGATAGGGTGAGGGATAGGGAAGGAGAGAAGGAGGGGAGGAGTGGGAGGGGAAAGGAGAAGACAAACAAGGAAGGAAGAAGAGAAGAAAAGGTAGGAGGGGAGGGAAAAAAGAAAGGGAAGAGGAAATGACGAGGAGATATAAAGTAGAGTGTGTGTGAGAGAGAGAGAGAGAGAGAGAGAGAGAGAGAGAGAGAGAGAGAGAGAGAGAGAGAGAGAGAGAGAGAGATCCGTAGCACCTGTGAATTGGATATTTACTCTCCCCACTCTCGCTCAACAACGATCGCGAGTTTTTGTATGCTTTCCTGATCTCGATAGAAGTGATTTGTTGTCCGTGAAATTGAAGGGGAAATGGAGCGAGATGTGATGATGATGATGATAATGATGATGATGACGATGATGATGGTAACGAAGATGGATCCAGTTGTGTTACTGATGATGATGATGATGATAATGGTGGTGGTGGTGGTGGTGGTGGATCCCGACGATTGATGATGATGGTAGATATCGTTGTCTTGATGATGATGACGATGATGATGATGATGATGATGATGATGATGGTGGTGGTGGTGGGTGTGACGAAAATGGATCCCTTAGTGCTAATGATGATGATGACGTAAGAGTAACCAAGACTGCCAACACCACCAAGGGAATGCAAGATGGTCTCCACACACCTACACTACACTACGATCCTTCTGTATACATTCCCATTACGATTAATAAACACAAAAACACAGGATAAAAATAAATGTGTGCTTACATGATATTAATTTGAACTCCACACATCCCTTTAAAACAACCAGAAATAAATAACACTAAATAAATAAAAAGGTGTCTGGCTTCTAGTGGCCCAAAGAATAATTGTACTAAATATAAAGAAAACTGGCGAAGAATTATGGGAATGGCGACAAGACAGTAAAGTGTTTGGAAGAACGACGAAAGATTATGAGAAAATACACTGACGCTTCAAGAAAAGGAAATTAATCGACAAAGCAACACAAAGGAATTTCAGAGTGATTAAAATATGTGAGAGGAGGGAAAGGGATGGAGGAAAAGTGGTAAAGGGAAGGGGAGGAGGGGAAAAGAGAGAGAAAGAAAACATGGAGGAAAAGGGAAAGGGCGAAGGAGGGAAGAGAAAGGAAGGGGAGATGAGGAGAGAATAAGAAGAGAAGGAGAGAAGAAAATGAGGAGAATAGAAGGAGAGAAGAGCAAGTGAGACGATAAGAGACAGAAAGAGGGGAGGAGAGAAGAGAAAAAGGTTGATGAATGGGAAGAGATGAATGGGAGGGAAGGGGAACAAGAACAGAGTGGATGATGGACGATCTGTTTGTTGTAGGGGTTGAGAGAGAGAGAGAGAGAGAGAGAGAGAGAGAGAGAGAGAGAGAGAATGTGTAAGCAGAAAAGGTCATCGAAAAATTAAAGTAAATGCAAAGAGAAACAGACCACGATGAAAATAATAAATGGTTAGGCAGACAGACAGGTAGAAAGTCAGACAGATAAAGATATAGATGGATAGACAGACAGATAGACTGACAGAGACACACAGATAGACAGATGGACAATAGATAAATAGATAGACATATAGAGCCTGAATAACAGAATAACTGGTTGGAAAGTGAAACAGGATAGGGGTGATGTTTGATTAGGTGTTTTTGATGAGATTGGGGTGAAAGAGAAAGGGTGAGGGTTTATATATAACTAGATAGATAGACAAACAGATTAATAGATACACAGATAGATAGATAGATAGATAGATAGACAGGTAGGTAAACAGATAGATGGTGAGATGGATAGACAGAAGTGTAGATAAATGGATGGATAGATGGATAAAGAAATGTAGACAGATAGATTTAAAGACAAACAGACGGATAGACAGAAATGTCCATACATCGATTCATACACCTATCTACTGTATATATCTACCCATACCTATCCCTCTGTCTATCTACTTACCCACTAAAATATGCATCTATCAATGACTCTAGACAGATAACTCTACACCTTTCTATCTATAGTTCTGTTCATCAATTTATCTATCTACCGATATAATTTATCTATATATTTTTATCCATTTATCTGCCTACATGATTCTCTCTCTCTCTCTCTCTCTCTCTCTCTCTCTCCCGGCTGATGGCAATACTTCCTTTTCCTTGAATTAAAAACGCTTTTCTACTTTCCTTTGAAGTGATCTCGCAATTCTGAGCGGGGAGAGAGAGAGAGAGAGAGAGAGAGAGAGAGAGAGAGAGAGAGGTGATGAAGTGAGGAGAAGGAAGGTGTGTAAGTGTGTCTTTGTGTAGGTGTGTGTGAAGTGCGTAAGTGTGACAGTGTGTATATTTGTAAGTGTGTTTGTACCTGTCAATGTATGTAGGTGTGTCAGTGTGTAGATGTGTAAGGATGTTAAGGATATATAACTGTGAATATGACAGTTGTGTGTGTGTGTGTGTGTGTGTGTGTGTGTGTGTGTGTGTGTGTGTGTGTGTGTGTGTGTGTGTGTGTGTGTGTGTGTGTGTGTGTGTGTGTGTGTGTGTGTGTGTGTGTGTGTGTGTGTGTGTGTGTGTGTGTGTGTGTGTGTGTGTGTGTGTGTGTGTGGCATATTATGGCCAGTATACAGTTCAGTGTCAGAACCAGCTGCCTCTTCACAGACCCCACCACCACCACTAAGACTACTCTCCCCCTCTACCCCCAACTCCCACCCCCACAAGCACCATAACTACTCCCCCTACTACCTTAACTCCCACCGCACCACCACCACCACCACCTACACTCCCCTCCAACCCACCAACCTCCCCATCAACACTATTCCCACTCTCCAACTCTTCACCCCTCACCTACCCCCCACCCACCCATTACCACTACCACCACCACTCCCCAACCCTTCTCCTTTCACATACCCCCTCCCCACCTCCCCCACTCTCCTACCCCTTGCATTATTATCCAGTGCTCTGATGTTTCTCTTTCCACCCACCAGCTTCTCCTCCACTTCCTGTTTTTACCTCCTCTAACTTTTCACATTTACTCACTGATACTGCTGCATCGAAAGGATCTTATCATCTCCATATATTTCTAATTCTCATTTCCCCTTACATGTGCACTCACCAAAAAAAAAAAAAATCTGAACACTGTAATCATCTTAGACTATGGCACAAATGAAAATTTCTGAAAACTATCTTTCAGAATTGCAAACATATAAAACTGCGGCACTCTGAGCCATATTCTGCTTACGGATTTATTTAAATAATATTAATATACACGATATCTGTAAACAGATATGATTCTGAAGACCCCGGTGATGATGATGATGGTGATGATGGTACCATTTCTCATCTCCCACGAAACGATGGAAGGTGATGATGATGATGATGATGATGATGATGATGATGATGATGATAATGATGATGGCAGCTTCGTTTCTTTTTCCTGTATAAATGGAGGCTCTGTTCGTCAAGTTAGTGATGATAATGATGATGACGATGATGATTATAATGATGATACCAGCTTCTCTCCACTTTCCTTCACAAATGCATCCCTGTTGGTCGAGTTAGTGATAATGATGATGATGATGATGATGATGATAATAATAATGATAATGATGATGCCTGGTTCTCTCCATTTTCCTATACAAATGAGTCCCTCTTCGTCGAGTTAAAGATGACGATGATAATAACAATAATGATAATGATGATACCAGGTTCTCTCCATGTTCGTGTACAGATGGAGGGGCTGTTCGTGGAGGTGCTGTACACGGTGTTCCACAAGGTCGGAGCGCAGTGCCACCCCGACGAGAGGGAGATGACCGAGGACCTACCCCACTACGCCCAGACCGCCTTCCACCTGGACCAGCAAGAGAACTCCAGACTCGTGGCCATTGCGCAGGAAGAGAAGGTGAAACAGACAGATAGATAGATAGATTGATTGACTGATAGATAGGTAGACAAACTGATATACAGTATATATAGATAGAGAGATAGACTGATAGACATAATGTATAGAAAGACAAAACAGAGAGATAGACGGAAACAGTCACAGATAAGAGACAGAAAAATGGATGGATGGACAGACAGGTTCAATGGCTGAGAGAGAGAGAGAGAGAGAGAGAGAGAGAGAGAGAGAGAGAGAGAGAGAGAGAGAGAGAGAGAGAGAGAGAGAGAGATAACCCTCAACCATTTTACACACACTTCCATTAATCTCTCTCGCACGGGGGAGGGGGGGGGCGAGAGGAGGTCAAAACACATAAAAAATAGTGAGGAAAAATCAGAAAATGAAAAACCATGGAGGAATGAAAAACAGTTTTATGGAATTACGTCTACCTCCACTGCCACTGTATCTAGATTTAAAGGGGTGAAAGAGAGAGAGAGAGAGAGAGAGAGAGAGAGAGAGAGAGAGAGAGAGAGAGAGAGAGACGACAGGGGAAAGTGAGGGAGAGATAGATAGAAGGAGGGAGACAGAGGCAGATAAACTGAGAAAGGAAGTCAGAGAGAGAGAGAGAGAGATAAATGGGTAGGTAGTCGAGGTAATGAAGCGAAACTGGAGCAAATAAAAATTAGAATAATGATTGACAGGCAAGGCAACAGGTACGAAAGGGTGAGGGTGAGGCAGAGTGAGGGTAAGGCAGAGCAAGGTGAGGCAGGGTGGGGGTGAGGCTTTGTAAGGTGAGGCAGGGTAAGGTGAGGCAGTGTAAGGGTAAGGTTGATGAGAATGAGGCAGGATGAGGGTGAGGCGAATGAGGGCGAGGCAGGGTGAGGGTGCGGCAGGGTGAGGGTGCGGCAGGGTGAGGGTGCGGCAGGGTGAGGACGAGGCAGGGTAAGGACAAGGCAGGGTACGGGCAAGGCAGGGTAAGGGCGAGGCAGGGTAAGGGCGAGGCAGGATGAGGGCGAGGCAGGGCGAGGGCGAGGCAGGATGAGGGCGAGGCAGGGTGAGGGCGAGGCAAGGTGAGGGCGAGGAAGGACGAGGGCGAGGCAAGGTGAGGGTGAGGTATGTGAGGGCAAGGTAGGGCGAGGGTGAGGCAGGTGAGGGTGACGTAGGGTAAGTGAGGAAGTTAAAGGTGAGGCAGGTGAGGGTAAGGCAGGAAAGTAAGGTAGGTCAGTAATGTTTACCAGCAGGCCATGTATCATCATCATTTTGTGTGTGTGTGTGTGTGTGTGTGTGTGTGTGTGTGTGTGTGTGTGTGTGTGTGTGTGTGTGTGTGTGTGTGTGTGTGTGTGTACTGTTACGCATATGCACATAGATCCTTTACCATGCACACATACAAATCCATTGAGCATAATACACACACACACACACACACACACACACACACACACACACACACACACACACAAAGGCATGCACCCCCACTAACATAAATCAACTCTCACACACACACACACAAGCTACATGTACACATCGATAAATTTATGCCCACAAGAATACACACATTTATTACAGACACCTGTATACGTACACATCCATACTCCAATTGACATACATACATACATACACACATACTACTAAACTACATACATGAAAACATAAAGAAAACACACTGAAGCACTTTGGTATACATTAAAGAACATAAACGCGTTCACATCAACACACACACACACACACACACACACACACATACAGGCTCACCGGACGACTAAGTGCTTTTCCGGGTGGGAGGTGATTGTGTGTGTGTGTGTGTGTGTGTGTGTGTGTGTGTGTGTGTGTGTGTGTGTGTGTGTGTGTGTGTGTGTGTGAGAGAGAGAGAGAGTCCAGATGGGAGAAGGTGGACAAGTTTTCGACATTTCAATTGGAGACGAAAAAATAAAATAAATAAATAAATAAAATAAAAATAAGAAGTTCCACACACTGTCCCTCTCGCCGCCCCCCCCCCCTCGCCCGGCAAAGTTCTGTAATAAAAAAATTCTGTGCATACTGAGGACGTTTCAGGTGTTTGAGATTAAGAGGATGTGATGGATTGATGGGAAAATGAAGACACAGGCACGCAAGGCCACACACACACACACACACACACACACACACACACACACACACACACACAAGCATATAGGTTTTTCATACACAAATAGACCTTTCTGACTAGTTACCTTTCTGTCTATTTATCGCTCTGTATAAGCCAACTACTTTCTACCTCAGTCTCCAATATAACAGAGAGATAGATCCTTGTACGTATGTAAACAGATAGATAAATATACCTTCCTACCCATCTATCAACCCATCCATTTATTTATTTCACCTAATCCCTCTCGCTGCCTAGCCTCCCATGAGCTACACACATGCATCTTACTACCTTTCTATCTACCCATGTATCTATCTAACCCAGCTTCTCGTTCTCTCTCTCCCTCTCCCAGCCTCCCATACTGGTACTGAACCTGGTGGTGGTGGAGGCAGAGAATCTAGAGGCCAAGGACCCCAATGGTAAGTAGTTAATTATTAAGTCATTAGCAAGGCATAAAGCAATTAATAGTTTGATATAGTGCTTAAGTAGCTGAGATAAAGTTGCTAGGTAGTGATGTATAAGGCGATTAGGTAGCTAAGTATAGAGCTAATAGGTAGTCAGAAGTAGTTAGGTATAAAGCACTGATGTAAATATAAAGCCATCAATTTGTACATCTAACTTTTGTGCTCCTTTCTTCGTTCTTGCTTTACCTTTCTTGTCTTCCTTCCTTCCTTCTCCTTTTCCTTCCTGTCTCTATCCGTTTCACTTCCTTCCTGTCTCTGTCCATTTCACTTCCTTCCTATCTCTGTCCACCTCGCTTTCTTCCTTCCTTCATGTCCCTGTCCACATCACTTCCTTCCTTCCTTCCTGTCTCTGTCCACTTCACTTCCTTCCTTCCTTCCTGTCTCTGTCCAATTCACTTCCTTCCTTCTTGTCTCTGTCCATTCCACTTCCTTTTCTTTGGCTTGTGCGTATTAGATCTATCTTTTGTCTTCTTTCTTCGTTCATGTTTTTTCTTTCTTCATTCCATTCTCTTTCTTTCTCTTTTTTATTTATTTTTTTATTATATCTGATTCTAGTGTTTCTCTCCTGCTTCTTAATTTTCTTCCTTCCTGTATGTCATTCACGCTTCTCTCTCTCTCGCTCTCTCTCTCTTCTCTCTCTCTCTCAAGACTTCATTAACCCTCTCTCTTTTTTTTCCCCTTTTTACCTCTCATTAAGTAAAACTCTATGATGTATTCGCCTCTTATATCCCTCAATCGTTCGTTTAAATAATAATAATAGTAATAATAATACTGTAATAATAATAATATGCTTCTGGAATTTCCTCAATAATTTTCATATCAACTCTATCATTTTTTCCAATTTACAAACGCATAAAGTATAATTTTAAATCCACCATCAAATTTTTTCGGCTTATTATTTTCATACATAATTTTTTAATATTTTTTTTTCAGGATTCAGAATATGTATATACATTTTCCTAAACTATTTCACTACGAGGACGTCTTTTAAAAGTTTATGCTTGCTACCTCTATACGATTTTTTTTTAGCTAGCAAATCTCTCTCTCTCTCTCTCTCTCTCTCTCTCTCTGGGACTAAGGTCGAAAGTCCAGGTTTTATAGATGTAATTCTAGCCTTTACGTGCTTGTTTTTTATTCACTTTTTTTTTTTTTTTTTTTTTGCAAAAGTTTGAAATTACATATAACCATTTTCGCCACTATGCTCGGGAGTCTTTTCTTTCTTTAATTCTTTTCCTTTCTCTCTTTCTCACTTTCTTTCTTTTTCATTCGTTCTTTTGTTTTTGGCACTAAGGTCCAAAATTGAGTTCTGAGCATATACCATTTTCGTTTCTGTGTGCCTAGAGGTCTTTATTTTTTTCTGGCACTAAGGGCGAAATTCCAATTTTTTACGTGTCATTCTCGCCTCTATGCGTTTGAGAGTCTTTTTCCAACTCGAGTCACAATAACAAGAGGAAAGAAAATCGCCAGAAAATAGGAAAGAAAATCGCCAGAAAAGAGGAGAGAAAATCGCCAGAAAAGAGGGGAGAAAATCGCCAGAAAAGAGGAAAGAAAATCGCCAAAAAAGAGGAAAGAAAATCGCCAGAAAAGAGGATAGAAAATCGCCAGAAAAGAGGAAAGAAAACGCCAGAAAAGAGGAGAAAAAATCGCCAGAAAAGAGGAAAGAAAATCGCATGAAACGAGGAAAGAAAATCGCCATAAAAGAGGAAAGAAAATAGCCAGAAAAGAGGAAAGAAAATCACCAAGAGGAAAGAAAATCACCAAGAGGAAAGAAAATTACCAGAAGAGGAAAGAAAATCGCCAGAAAAAGTCTCGATATACAACAGACGTTAACCCCTTCAGTACGAGGCGCTTCCCTTAATATCTTGAGGCAAGTCAATAAATAAAATGTTACGTGTATTCTCCCTTCAGATGAATAAAATCGTATGAAAGAGCACACACACACGCACACACACACACACAGACACACACACACACACACACACACACACAGACACACACACACACAGACACACACACACACACACACACACACACACACACACACACACACACACACACACACACACACACGTACTCCCTTCCCCTCAAGAAGTCCTCCTAAGCTGAATAAAATTGTCTGGTGGTAGAAAGAGGACATAGTTGAGAGAGAGAGAAATATATTACGTTACTCAAGGGGTTGAGAGAGAGAGAGAGAGAGAGAGAGAGATGTTTGGACTCCATATTATAATTACAAATCATAATAGATAAATAGATAGATAGAGAGACAGATAGAAGCAGCAAGTCAGATGATGCATGACAAATGGGAACGAAGATTATCTACTTACAAAGCTACTCACGTATAACAACCGCTCGTCCACAAGTCTAATATATATATAACTGATCACAAAACTTCACTACAAGTTACTACAAAGTTATTAAGAGAGAGAGAGAGAGAGAGAGAGAGAGAGAGAGAGAGAAATATGTTACTCAAGAGGTTATGACAAACTACTTTAACTCCTTCAAGACGACAGCTCTTTCTTAACCTAAATATAATCACACAAATAAAACAACAGCAAGAATAAAAACAAGCTGTCACTTTACTATTTGTGTTTCCTTTACTGCCAAAATCGCAGGAATGGAACAGAAGCCATCGTGGTGGTGAAAAGCAAGGAATCTTTTGCCTATAGTGATGTGGGTGGGATGAGGGTCTATTTCTGCCTGCCTCTTCTTATTCTCGTGTCAGTAACGTAAGGGAGAGAGAGAGAGAGAGAGAGAGAGAGAGAGAGAGAGAGAGAGAGATGAATGCATTATTGTGTCAGTGTGGAAGGGAATGGAAAGGAAAGGGAAGAGGATATTATAGAGAGGAGGATGGAAAGGGAGAGGGATATTACAGAAAAGATGGAAGAGAAGGGAGGCTTGGGTGTATTCATGTGCCAGTGTGGAAGGGAATAAGATGCAAAGGGAAGGAGATATTTTAGAAAGGAGAACAGGATGGAGAGGAGGTCTGAGTGCAGTCTTGGGATAATCTGATAAGGAGGATAAGAGATTTTAGTGCCTTATTGTGGCCATGTGGAAAGTGAGAATGGGAGGAGAAAGAGGGATCTGGATGTCTTCTTTTTGTGTCAATCTGAAGACAAATTTGAAAGGAGGATGGAATGGGAAGGAGATCTGAGCGCTTTCTGGAGATAATCTATGAAGAAGGATGGATGGATGGATGGATGGATGAGAGATCTGAGTGTTTTCTTCAGCCGATACAGAAAGGACGATGTGAGACAAAGAATTTAAGTAACATTTTTGTGCCAGTCTTGAGGTAAATAAAAAAAAAAAGGAATGGGAAGGATGGGAGATAAGGAGTGAATTCATGTAAAAATCTGGAGAGCAAAACAGAATGGAGCACATAACTGAGTGTATTTTTTAACCAGCCTGATATGGAAGATAGGAAGAAGGGGATCTGCTTGTCTTAGGCCTGAGACTATCTGAAAAGGGGGAAGGAAGCAGGTGAGAAGGAGGAGAAAATGAGGAGGAAGGAAGAAGAAGAGACTGAGTGC
>NC_137048.1:27428406-27470906 GCF_032717465.1 Coenobita brevimanus
ATAGAAGAAGGGAAAGACGAGAGGAAGGAGTAGTTGCAAGGAGAGTGGAAAGGTTACAAGAGGATGAGAAAAAGGCAGAGTATAAAAGAGAAGTGGAGGAACGATTGGGCAAATATGTATTGGAGCAGATGGGAGACGTGGAAGGTGTGTGTAAGATATTTACAGAAGAAATATGTGCAGCATGTGATGTGGTGTGTGGAAGGAAGAGAAGGCGGAGGGGGTGCAAGGAACAGCGTGGTGGACTGAAGAGGTGAAACAGGCTGTGGCACAAAAGAAGAAAGCATACAATGAATGGGTGAGAAATAGGGGCGTGGAAGAAGTTGAGAGGCGGAAGAGAGAGTTATATGTGGAAAGGGAGAGAGAGGTGAAAAGATTAGTAAGAGAGAGTAAGAAGAGAGTGGATGAGGAATTTGGAAGGAATTTGAGTGTAAAGTGGAGGGACTGTAAGAAAATGTTCTGGAGAGAAGTGAAAAGAGTAAGACAGGGTGGAAGTGAAGTTAGCAGGGGAGTGAAAGATAAAAATGGTAGATTACTAGTGGAGAAGGGAGAAAAAGTGAGCAGATGGAGAGAACACTTTAAGGAATTGTTGAACGTAGAGGATGGAAGTAATGCGAGTATAAGTGGCTGGGGAATGGCTGGGAGAAGGAGGGAGGTGAGAAGACAGGAAGAAATCAGTAGGATAGAAGTTGTGGAAGCAATGAAGAAAGTTAAATCAGGGAAAGCCCCAGGAATTGATGGAGTGTGTGGTGAAATGCTGAAGCATGGGGGAGAGATAGTAGTAGAATGGATGTGGAAGATGTGCAGATTGGCCTGGGAGGAAGAGTCCCGGAGGATTGGAAGTCAGGTATAATTATTCCCTTGTACAAAGGAAAAGGGGAAAAAGAAGTGTGTGGTAATCACAGGGGCATTTGTCTTCTTAGTATAATAGGAAAAGTGTATGGTAGGATACTTATAGACAGAGTTAGAGAAAGAACAGAGAAATTAGTTGGAGAAGAACAGGGAGGCTTTAGGAAGGGAAGAGGTTGTGTAGATCAGATATTCATTCTTAGATCTTTAGTGGAAAAGTTTCTAGAGAAGGGAAAGAAGTTGTATGCGGCTTTCATGGATTTGGAGAAAGCATATGACAGGGTGGATAGACAAGGATTGTGGAAAGTGTTAAGAATATATGGAGTAGATGGGAAGTTGTTGAATGCTGTGAAGAGTATGTATGATGGTGCGAAGGCTGCAGTGCGTGTGGATGGTGAACTAAGTGAATTTTTCTCTTTGAAAGTTGATTTGAAACAGGGATGTGTCATGTCTCCATGGTTGTTCAATCTGTACATGGATGGGGTAATAAAAGAGGTACAAGGTAGGGTAGTGGATGTTGGAGTGGCCCTGGTGAGAGAGGATAGTGTTTGGAAACTCCCTGTACTGTTGTTTGCAGATGATACTGTGTTGTTGAGTGAAGACGAAGGGGAGCTGCAAGGCTTGGTGGATGAGTTTGAGAGAGTGTGTAAGAAACGGAACCTAAAGGTGAATGTAGGGAAGAGTAAAGTGATGGTCTTTGAGAGAGGTGAAGTTAGTGAATGTACAGCGAGGTTAGATGATGAGGAATTGGAAAATGTGAGTACGTTTAAGTATTTGGGTAGTGTGATGAGTAAGGATGGAGGTTTGGAGGGTGAAGTGCTTGAAAGGGTACAGCAGGGAAGAAAGGTTGCTGGTTCCTTGAAAGCAGTGATAAGAAACAGGGAAGTGAGCATGGAAGTGAAAAAGTTACTACATGACAGTATTGTGATACCAACTCTAACGTACGGAAGTGAAGCTTGGACATTGTTGGAAGGACACAAGTCAAGAGTGAGAGCAGTGGAAATGAGTTATTTAAGAGGAGCCTGTGGAGTCACGTGGTGAGACAGTCTGACGAATGAGCATATAAAGGAGCGTTGTGGTGTGGATGTGATAGGAAGCGTTATGAGGAACACACTGAGGTGGTTTGGCCATGTGGAGAGGATGGAGGGTGAGAGACTGACGAAGAGAGTGTATGTGAGTGAGGTGGAGGGGGGAAGAGGGAGGGGGAGGCCGAGGATGAGATGGAGGGATGGGGTGGAGAGGTATATGAGATAGGGGGGTGTGAGTTGGGAGCAGGGCAGTGAAATGGCGGGGGACAGGGCGACTTGGAGGCGATTTGTTTGTGGCCACCCCAAACGGGATTGAGGCGTCTGGCAATAGATAGATAGATAGATAGATTTTTACTGCGTGAACTATTGTTGCTTGTACAGTCTATTGCTGATTCAACTTTCAACCTTCTTTCATTCCCTAATTTCTTTTTTCCGTCCTTTCACTCAACCTTCCTTCCTTTCTTCCCTGTCTCCTTTCATTCCTTCCCTCCTTCCTTTCTTTCCCCTCATTCATAAAGGCATTCATTCATTTTTTTCATCCTTCCTTCTTTCCGGCCTGTTTTTTCCTCTTCCTACCTTCCACCCAACCTTCCTTTCTTACACCGGTGCCTACCTTCCACCCAACCTTCCTTCCTTCCTTCAATTCCTCCTTCCCTCTCCACATCGCCTCACCCTGCTTTCATCACGCATACTTATTTTCTCATCTTCTTCCCGTCGTCTCATATCCCAGGACATCCTTTACCCATTTTCTCACCTTTCTTTGAACATCATTTTTTTCCCTCCAGTCCCATTTTATCCTCTCTTTCTTCTTCCTGTTCTTCTCTTTTTCTTTATCTTTATCATCATCATCGTCATTATTATTATTATTATTATTATTATTATTATTATATTATTACGCTTCCTCCTCCTCCTCCTCCCCGTCCTTTTCATCTGCATCTTTTAAGATTATTTTTTCCTTCACTCCTCTTCTCCCCTTCCTCCTACGTTCCTTCCTTCCTTCATGCTTCCATCCTCCCTGCCTTCGAAGATCCCTCCTCCTCTTCCCAATATCCCTCTTTCCTTCCATCCCTCCTTCCTTCCCTCTTTCCTTCCATCCTTCCTCCCTTCCTTGCTTCTTCCATTCTTCCTTCCTTGCCTCCTTCCTTCCTACCTTTTCAACCACGTATTACAAAACTCATAATGCAATCAAGGCCGCTTCACATAACCACCCTAATTGCCACTCAGGGTCGTTAGAGGCTGGTTAGACCCATAGCCATTCATTTAAGACCCTTTCAGCCTGACGACTCCATTTTCTGGCTTCATTCTTGCTGATTCTGACGATTTTATTGAGCTTGTTGAGAACCTTTTTATTATTAGTAGTAGTAGTAGTAGTAGTAGTATCGTTACCATACATTACTACTTATTATTATTATACCAGTCAAATAATGATCGTTCCCAGCCCCTTCTCTACATGAATTTTCCCTAAACTGAATAAAATCGCCGAGTCGAAGCTAGAGCAACAAAAAATTGGCCCTCGCACTGAAGGGGTTTAATTGCAATACCTCATACATACTGCAATTATTGACTACTGCAATATTATACCCACTTCATAAGCGCTAATGAAAAATGAATTATATAGTGTGTTTGTCATTAAGATCGGTAACCCCTTTCAGCTCAGTCGGTCTTCCCTAACACCTCTTCCTAAGCGATTTATTTTGCTTATTACACCTTGCTCTCTTCTTCTGTGATCCTTAATTCTAGTATCAGTATTATCACCATACTCTGCATAAACAAGGAACAAAACCATATTACAAAGCCGTATCCAAAAATAAATCGGAAAGGAAAAGGTGTTAGGGAGTTTCCTCAACGGCCGAGAATAACCCAGGTGATATATTCCTACCCCCGAACTAAAACTCATTGAAGAGAGATTTAGTTCAAGTTGTTGTTCAGCTTTAGGACACACACACACACACACACACACACACACACACACACACACACACACACACACACACACACACACACACGCCTGTCTCAGTGAAGGGTACACTAAATAATTACAGAGTGACATCCACAAGGCCACTGAACCAAACAAGCTCCTCGGGCCAATTATGGAAGTCTCCCCTGCCTTAATAACAACAATTACCAGCACAAAATGGGAGTGGAGTAATTGCTGGGGGAAGTTTGTGGAGGGAAAATTGGAGGTTGGAGGAGTTTTGGTGAGGTTTTGGAGGGGTTTTGGAGGAGGAGAGAGAAAAGAGGCACTTGGAGGAGAGGTTGGAGGTATGATAATTGGAAGTTGGGGGAATTCTGGAGAGGCTTTGGGACAGACTTTGGAGGAGAGAGAGAGAGAGAGAGAGAGAGAGAGAGAGAGAGAGAGAGAGAGAGAGATGGATTTGGAGGAGTGGCTGGAAGAGTTTGGTGAGGAAAGCTGGAGGTTGGAGGAACTTGGGAGAGGTTTGGGAGGGATTTTGGAGCAGGAGAGAGAAAGAGAGAGAAGAGGAATTTGGAGGAAAGTGTAGAGGTTGCTGAAGGTAAGATAATTGGAGGTTGGAGGAGTTTTGAAGAGGTTTTGGAGGGATTTGGTGGGAAGGAGAGAGAGAGAGAGAGAGAGAGAGAGAGAGAGAGAGAGAGAGAGAATTGAACACAGAAATTGAGATAGTGGAGGGAAAATCGCCGTGATATAAGGCACGAGAGAGAGAGAGAGAGGGGGGGGTACGCATAAATGAACGGAGATAGAAATTCGCAGTTTCAATGGGATCTTTAATGGGAACCTGAGAGAGAGAGAGAGAGAGAGAGAGAGAGAGAGAGAGAGAGAGAGAGAGAGAGAGAGGGGGGGAGAAAATTTAAGTTGGACTCATATTACCTTTCATTAAATTTAATTGCATTTTTAACTCTCTCTCTCTCTCTTTCTCTCTCTCTCTCTCTCTCTCATTAGTTCACTCTCCTGCCCTCTCACGCCTCTCTCACACTTCAGCCTGTCTCTCACACCACTCACTCTTTCACACACATATCTCTCTCACTCACTCACTCTCTCAGACTGTGCCTCATTAGTTCCCCCGCTTGCTCACTTTCTTTCTTTTTGGTTCTCATTTCTCAAGCTCTCTTCGACATTTTCTTTTTTTTTTTTCTCTCTCTCTCTCTCTGACGTCTTCATTTGTATGTGTGACACTTTACTTGACAGACAGACGAGGAAGGAGGAAGGAGAGGAAGGAAGAAGGAAGGAGGAAGAGGAGGAAGAAGGAATGGAAGGAGGAAGAGGAAGAAAATTAGGGAGAGAAGCAAGAGGGGGAAGAAACGAGTGAGGAAAAATGAAGAAGTAAAAGCGAGCACAGAGGAGGTAGAAGGAAAAGGAAGACGAGGACATATATGAAAGAGAAAGGAGGGAGAGGAAAAAAATGCAGAAAGGGGACAACGAAAGGAGGATGGGAAAGAAGAAAGGAGGAAGGGTGAGATGAAAGAAGGAAGAGAAAAAAATAAGGAAGAAAGAAAGAAATGGAATAACAAAGACAGACAAAGAATTCAAGTGGAAGATAAGGAAGGATAAAGGAGGAAAAGGTAAAGATGAATACAGACAAACAGAGATAAAGATGAATAAAGACGAACAAACAGACAGACAGACAGACAGAAAGGCACACAAAACCAGACATATAGCCAAATATAAATACCAATACACATCGATCACTGCGCCTTTTCACAACACAACAAACCTGACTGCTATTGTTAAGGAGAGAGATGCTGAGTGACTGAGCCCACACACTTAAAGATGCCCCATAATTGATGCTGTCTATTCATGGCGAGTTCTTGTGTGGTTTCCTGCTGTTGTATTTCCTTCTCTTTTCTTTACACTCTTTTCTTTTTTCTCTCTTCTTATTTTAAACACTCTACTTCTCTTTTTCTCTTCTCTTTCCTTTTCTTTTATTTTTTTCTCTTCTTTATATTTCTTATCTTAAACACTCTACTGGACATCTCTTCTCATTTCTTTTCTCCTCTTCTCTTCACTTCATTTATCTACACTTATCTTCTCTGCTCTCCTTCTCTCTTTCTTTGTTCGCTTTCCTTTCCCTTGCTATCTTTCCTCCTCTCTCTTATTTCTGTGTTCGTATGGTATGAAAGTTGAAATATTCTCTTTACTTTTCTTTATTCCCTTTTCCTCCCTTCTCTTCTCTCCTTTCATTTTCAATTTTCTTCCTCACATTCTCTCTCTCTCTCTGTGTCACGGAGTCCTTTCCTTTCAACCTTCATCCCTCCCTCCTCCTTTCCTTCCTTACCACCTCCTGGGGCTCAGGGGGGTGAGGGATGGAAGGGTAGGGAGGTTGGTGGTGGGGAGGGATTAGGTGGCGGTGGGGGGGGGGATGAGGTGGTGGTGAGGGGATACGAGAAGAGGAGGTGAGGGTGGAGGAGATGGAGATGGGTGGGTGGGGGATGGAGTTGGGGTGGCAATGGCAAGGAAGTGGTTGAGGATGGGGATGTGGTGGGGGTTGGAGAGGGGGAGAGGAGGGGAGGGGAGGGGAAGGGGAGGGGGTGTTGGAAGGCTGTAAACGTGACCCTCAGCATGGAAAACAGATTCTTGCTAAACCTCTCACAGCCAGCCTCCATGTTTGTCACCCTCCCTTATACCTACCTGCCTGCCTACCTCCTTACACCTCATACTCTTCACCTGCCTACCTCCTTACACCTCATACTCTTTACCTGCCTACCTCCTTACACCTCATACTCTTTACCTGCCTACCTCCTTACACCTCATACTCTTTCCCTGCCTACCTCCTTACACCTCATACTATTTACCTGCCTACCTCCTTACACCTCATACTCTTTCCCTGCCTTCTTAGACCATATACTCACACCAGCAGCCTCTCTCTTTATCACTCTCCTTTATAGCTAGCTGCTTCCTTATACTCTTGTCTGCTTCCTTATACCTTACACTCCTACCAGCCTCCTTATACCTGATACTCTTACCTATACCCTCACATACCCGTATACTTGAGTCGTTTTTCCCTTATTCCCTCATACCTGACTCCTCAAGCCCTCATACCTTATACCTGACATGATTCCCTCTCATAGACACACCTTCCATCTCGTATTTCTTTACACCCATACCTGACCTAAAATTACCCTTGCCTGACCTAAGGAGACCCCTTACCTGACCTAAAATGACCTAAAATTATCCTTACCTGATCTAGCATAACCTTGATGGCTCTGACTTGACCTAAAATGGCCCTGGTGACCCCCTAAATGACCTAAAATTACCCTTAGGACCTTTAAATGACCTATAATTACCCTTACCTGGCCTACAATGACCCCGATGGCCCTTAATTGATCTCAAATTATCCTTACCTGACCTAAAGTGATCCTTACCTGACCTAAAATGACTTATATGACCTTAAATGACCCACACCTGATCCAAAATTACCATAACAATTTAAATGATCAAAAATTGCCCATATCTAACCTAAAATAATGTTTACATGACCAAAAATGACATATATGACCAAAACATCAATGACCTAAAATAACCCTAAATTACCTTACCTGACCTAGAATTACCCTAAATTACTTTACCTGACCTCAAATTACCCTAAGTTACCTTACCTGAACTAACATTACCCTGAATTACCTAACCTGACCTCAAATTACCCTAAATTACCTTACCTGACCTCAAATTACCCTAAGTTACCTTACCTGACCTAAAATTACCCTAAATTACCTTGACTAAAAATTATCCTAAATTACCTAACCTGACCTAAAATTACCCTAAATTTCATTACCTGACCAAAATTACCCTAAACTACCTTTCCTGACCTAAAATTACCCTAAATTACCTTACCTGACCTAAAATTACCCTAAATTACCTTACCTGACCTAAAATTACCCTAAATTACCTTACCTGACCTAAAATTACCCTAAAATTACCTTACCTGACCTAAAATTACCCTAGATTACCTTACCTGACCTAAAATCACCCTAAACTACCTTTCCCGACCCCACATGACCCTTCCATGACCTCGGAGGAGCCTCATTTGACGGTAACAGGCCCTCCCCTTCCCCGGCAGCTCGGAGCAGTCATTAATCTCTCTAATGACCCAATCAAAGCCGACTCATCAGCAGTGTTGTTACCGTGATTAAGGCGGGTAATGTGAGAGAGTGTGGGTCACCGGATTTCCTGTCTTGCTCACTTTCACTCACTCACTTGCTCCGTTCTTGGTTTGTGTTGGACCATCACTGTAATTGTGGTTTTCCTTTAATTTTCTTGACTCTCTCTCTCTCTGTTCATTCTTCTTAATCCGTCTGTCTGTCTGTCTGTCTCTCTGTCTCTCTCTACCTCCCTTTCCCCCCTTCACTTTCCCACTCTCTCCCACACTGATCAGGTTTTGTTTGTGTTTGGCTGTGTTTCATTTTTCATCGTCCGTCAGGGGGCCTCAATATTCACTGAACGATGGTGTACCTTTTGCAAAAAATAAAATAAATAAATAAATAAATACATAAAAATGTTGAAATGTAAGGGTGTTTCTCATTTCTTTTTTCATTTTCCACTATGTATAATTTTCATTCAATCTTTAAATGGATTTTAAAACAGGCTCGAAAAAGGGTGTATTATGGGAGTCAGATTTTACGTTTCTATGTACCCGGTATCTATGATGACGATGATGATGATGACGATGATGATGATAATAATAATAATAGCAATAGCAACAATAATAATTCGGTACTACTACTACTACTGCAACTACTACTACTACTAATACCACTAATAATAATAATAATAATAATAATAACACTAATAATAATAATAACACTAATAATTATAATAATAATCTCACGAATGCCTCCTCCGATTTATCTAAAAATCTTCGTATACTGTATACTGTGGTTTTATTTTCTTCACTGAATGTTAGTAAAGTTCAAGCAAAGGTCAAGGTTAGGGGTCAAGGTCGAAGCTAGGCCATGCTCTCTCTCTCTCTCTGCCTATCTTTTCTTAAATTCTCTTTCAGCAATTATTTTTCTTTTCTTCTTTTAATTTTTACGCAAGAAGGAACAAGAAACTAAATAATGAAAGAAAAAGATATATATACAAGACTTACTTCTCTGTCTGTCTGTCTGTCTGTCCGTCTCTCTCTCTCTCTCTCTCTCTCTCTCTCTCTCTCTCTCTCTCTCTCTCTCCCTTAAATGGAAACTCTGAGCTAATTGTTTGTGTAATCAGGGCTTAATTGTAGGCTAAAGGTGAAAATCGACGACCAACTCGGTGTGCAAATCGACATCATCGCTCTGTGTGTGTGTGTGTGTGTGTGTGTGTGTGTGTGTGTGTGTGTGTGTGTGTGTGTGTGTGTGTGTGTGTGTGTGTGTGTGTGTGTGTGTGTGTGTGTGTGTCGCCCACCATTCACTCAATATTCTTCTTCACTAATTAGGTGACTCTACACTGAAAGTCAAGCCAAACAGATTTTTTGAGACGTAGAAATAATTTACTAAGAGGGATGATGATAACTAAATGGCCGCCTGGTGGTCTAGTTGGATTCGGCGCTCCCTCCTCCCTCTCCACCTTCCATCCCTCTCCCTCCTTCCTCCCTCATCCCTCTCTACCTTCTATCCATCCCCCTCCTTCCTTCCTCCCTCCTCCCTCTCTACCTTCCCTCCCTCTCTACCGTCCGTTCCTCTCCCTCCTCCCTCCTTATTAATATTCCTCAACCTTCACCCTTGTCTTTCCTTGACCTCTCTCTCTCTCTCTCTCTCTTATTGCCTCCCATACTATTCCCACTCTCCCCTCCCAGTACTCTCTCTCCCTTTCTCTCATTACCTCACATACTCCTCCCACTCTCCCCTCCCCGTACTCTCTCTCTCTTTCTTTCTCTCTCTCTCTCTCTCTCTCTCTCTCTCTCTCCCACCCACGACACCACCCTTCCCATTACCTCATCCCATTCACCAGTAATAGCATCACTGATAGCCAAGGTCTCGGAAACGGGCGTGGGGATGACGTGTACAGACAGGCGGACAGACGGACGGACAAATGAGGAAGAGATGGACAGTGGGGGGGCGGATTCAGGACATAATTAGGGGGAAAGAAGGAAAGAGAGAGAGAGAGAGAGAGAGAGAGAAGGGGCCTCTAGGGTGTGAAGAAACCAGAGCTCTCAAGGTTTGTAATAGGTCGGAGCGTTAAGGGGCTGAGAGAGAGAGAGAGAGAGAGAGAGAGAGAGAGAGAGAGAGAAAATAAAGTGTATATATGAAGCAAGAGAGGGAAGGGAAGAGATTGGGTGATGAGAGGAGGGTGCGTCATGGATGAGGCATGAGAGAGAGGGTGTTGTGGAGTGTGATGGATGGGTTGAGGGTGGAGAGAGAGAGAGAGAGAGAGAGAGAGAGAGAGGGGGGGGAGGGGGACACAGCTATAAACAAACTCTGTGGGAATGTAAAGAGGGGAAAAGTTTGAACCGGGACGAACACCAACCAGTTCGGTCTCCCCTCACTCTTTTCTAATACTCTTTTTGCTCTTTTTCAATTTAATTTCTTCTGCTCTTTTTACTTTTTCTATTTAATTTCTTCTGCTCATTTTACTTTTTCTATCTATAGCCATTTACTCTTTTTCTGTTTATTTTAATCTTTTACTCTTTTTACATTTTCTCTCTGTTTTCATCTATTATTTTAACTTTTTTATTTATTTTCTTCGTTTACTCTTTTTACTCTCCTTTATTTACTTTCTTCTGCTCCTTTTACTCTCTTTCTGTTTATATCCTCTGCTCTTTTGTCTTTTTCTATTTTTTGTCCTCTTTTTACTCTTTTTTTCTATTTATTTCTTCTGCTCTTTTTATGTTGTTTGTTTTTATCATAGTCTCACTCTTTTCCTGCCTATTTTCTTCCTCTACTGTTTTTATGATGCGTGTTGTTCGTCTTTTTAACTCATTTTATTTTTTTACTTTTCGTCTCTTTTTAAGTTACATGTTTCCTTCTTTTTCTTACTTTTCTCTTTATTTCTTTTCTTTCTTTTTCTTGTTCTGTTCTGACTTGTCTCTCTTGTTCAGTCTTCTCCATTCTCTTTACTTTTTTCTTTTTTTCCATTTTTTGCATTTTCTTCGATCTTATCTCTCTTACTACTTTTTCCCACATTTTATTTTTTGTTCTCTCTCTCTCTCTCTCTCTCTCTCTCTCTCTCTCTCTCTCTCTCTCTCTCTCTCTCTCTCTCTCTCTCATGATGCGTGTTATTCATCTTATTTTTTTTTATTTTTTGTTGTTTCCTTTTTTCCTTACTTTTCTGTTTATTTCTTTTCTTTTTCTTTTTCTTTTCCTTATTCTGTTCTGATTTGTCTCTCGTTCAGTGCTCTCCATCCTTTTTACTGTTTTTCTTTTTTTGTTTTTTCTTCAATCTTACATCTCTTACTCTTTCTCCCACATTTTATTATTCGTTCTCTCTCTCTCTCTCTCTCTCTCTCTCTCTCTCTCTCTCTCTCTCTCTCTCTCTCTCTCTCTTATCCCCAACACTAACTTCACCTTAACTTCTTCCCGATTAACTTGGCTGGAGACGAAACTTGTAGCGTACGAGTTCATGACCGAAGTTGCGCGTCTTATGCATTTTAAGAAGGAAGGATATATGGCCGGGAGAGAACACGAAACTCTGACACGAAACTCAAACGAAAATGAAACCAAACTCAAACGAAACAGGCTCGCTTTGGTCACTACAAGTATGTCTGTCCATCGCACTGTTTTTTTTTAAACATCCGAAGAACTAAATCGTTTCTGTTGGGATTCTATACGAAGCATTTGAAACACTAGCTTGCTTTGGTCATAACTGAAACATCTGAAACACTTGCTTGCTTTGGTCATAACTGAAACATCTGAAACACTTGCTTGCTTTGGTCATGACTGAAACATCTGAAACACTTGCTTGCTTTGGTCATGACTGAAACATCTGAAACACTTGCTTGTTTTGGTCATGACTGAAACATCTGAAACACTAGCATGCTTTGGTCATGACTGAAACATCTGAAACACTTGCTTGCTTTGGTCATGACTGAAACATCTGAAACACTTGCTTGCTTTGGTCATGACTGAAACATTTGAAACATTAGCTTGATTTGATCAGATATATCTTTGAAACATCAGAAATATTACACCGTTATGAAACTATTGAAATACTACGTTAGTTTGGTCACAAGCATCTCATTCTACGTTTCCAAATTTGAAACCTCTTACAGGCTGACTCTTCACAGCTAGACACATCTTCGAAACCTCCAAGACATTGGTTTGCATCGATAAGACGTATATAGCCAACATACTGACTTTAAAACATCGGAAACTGTGAATTACACAAGCTAGAAGTACCCTGATACCTGCAAGTCTACCAACACACAACTGTTCCTGCAAGAAATCCGTGCAAATTAAAACCCTGCAACTGATCCTGCAACCCTATCAACAGGACACTATTCCTGCAAGAGAACGGGGCAATTACACTCCTTGTCACTGATCCTGCAAGCCGCCACTCCGTTTTGGAGCGGGGGAAAACTGTGGCTATTTTAATTCTAGAGAAGATCCGTTGTAATTGCGTCTTACCCGGGTATTGGTGAAGACGTTGTGAAGCAAGGAAGGAAGGAAGGAAGGAAAGAAGAGAGGGACGGAGGGAGGGAAGAAGGAAGGACAGAAAGATCAAGGAGGAAGGAAGGAACAGAGGGAAGAAGGAAGGAGGGGAGGAAGGAGAATTCAGCACACGCCTCAACTTGTGAGAGCTAATAACGAAGGGATTAATGGGGATGTTTCCAGCTCCTTCCTTACAAGAGACAGAGAGAGATGGATAAAACGGACAGACAGACAGACAGGCAGATAGACGAACTGACAGGGCGCTAGATAGATAGTGAGATAATTGGACCAGAGTTGTTTACCAGCGTTCTCTCTCACTACCTCAAAGAGCCTGGGAGACTAAACGGGCCAATTTCCTCTTCAAGATTATTAGCACCATGATCACCCTCCCCCAACCCAACCCCTCCCCTACCCCGAAGCTCCATCTAGCCGCCCTCCCTCACTCCTACCCCCTACTTCCCTACCCCTATCCCCCGTACCTCTTACACACCAGTTTCCACCTACCCACCAGCCTTCACTTCCCCTCCCCTCCTCCTACTTCCAACTTTCTACCCCCTCCCTTACCCTCTACCTCCCTCTCCCAAACCCCTACCTACTCCCTCACAACCTCCCCCCTCTCCAACCTCCTCCTAATCCCTCCCCCTCCTCCCATCCCCATCTGGTCTCTGATTGGCCGTATCTTTCATCTGGCAGGCAATCAGACAGCTCCATTGATGTGCCGACCTGGGCTAGCATTTATAAAGTCTACTATACTTAAGTCGTGTTTATAGAATTACTTATATCATTACCCTCACTAATACAGCTACCAAATACTTTAAAGTCAAACCAGAGTAAATAATACACTTAAAAATAAAATACATGATGTAATAATAAGACACCAGGAAAAACAAAAGGATCTCCCAATAAAAGCAAAGACAGCTTATGAAACGATCTGTGATAAATGTTAACTGTTCTGAGGACTTGTTTATCACGTATGCTTGTTAAGATTTTTTACAGAAAGACTGATAGATAGACAGATAGATAGATGATAGATAGACAGACTGATTGACTGATTGATGGATGGATGGATAGATGAGAAAATGAATGAATGAATGATAGATACAGACAGACAGACTGATAGAAATACTGGGTAAGGCCTTCTATATATGCTGTACCTGGGCAGGTGGCGGGCTCACCTGATTGGGCGATTAGCGGGGCCGATGGAGTAGCGTGCGTTCTTTGACTCTCGCCACGATATCATATTAAGGTTTCCCATTACACCAAGCCAAAAGTGTGTGTGTGTGTGTGTGTGTGTGTGTGTGTGTGTGTGTGTGTGTGTGTGTGTGTGTGTGTGTGTGTGTGTGTGTGTGTGTGTGTGTTAATAGTGTATAGTGAAATATGTCTACCAATACTGTTATCATAGTTCTAGTACACTTTATCTTTTTTTTATTTTTTTTTATTCAGAGACTTCTAGACCGTAACACTCCTGGAAGTCTGTGTTCCTTGGTGTATGATGATCTTTAAATATCTGTGTATTGTGTATTTCAGTGTATAGTCTATGTGTATTGTGTCTGTGTATCGTGCTCAGCCTTCCATATTTCTAGCAGTGCTCAGTGATCAGTTTTGTATTTGCTGTGCTCATTTAAGGATATATTTCTAGGCCTTGTGTTCAATGGTGTCTCTGTGTTAAATGGAGTTTCTCTCTACATGGTGCTCAGTCTGTAAGGTGCTCAGTCTGTAAGGTGCTCGGTCCGTATGGTGCTCAGTCTGTATGGTGCTCAGTCTGTATGGTGCTCAGCCTGTATGGTGCTCAGTCTGTATGGTGCTCAGTCTGTATGGTGCTCAGTCTGTATGGTGCTCAGTCTGTATGGTGCTCAGTCTGTATGGTGCTCAGTCTGTATGGTGCTCGGTCCGTATGGCGCTCAGTCTGTATGGTGCTCAGTCTGTATGGTGCTCAGTCTGTAAGGTGCTCAGTCTGTACGGTGCTCAGTCTACACTTTTCCATGCAGGCTATAACGACCCCTTTCTTATTCTGTGCTCAGTTCTTGGCGTCTGTGTATTGTGCTCAGTTCATAGCGTCTCTCTGTGCTCAGTCCACGATATCCCACAAGGCTAAAGCGACCCCTCCTGTGTATTGTGCTCAGTCCATGGCGTCTCTGTGTGCACTGTGCCCATTTAAAGGAGTCTATGGTGTCTGTAAATGTGGTGCTCAGTGAAAGGTCTCTCCCTGTATATCGTGCTCAGTGTTCACTATCCCACGCAATGCATAGTGACCCTTTCTGTATACTGTATGTGTACCGTGCTCAGTCAACAGCTTCTCTCTTTGTCTCGTGCTCAGTTAAAGGTGTCTCTTAGTGTGTGGTGCTCAGTTAAAGGTGTCTCTTAGTGTGTAGTGCTCAATTAATGGTGTCTAAGTGTGTGGTGCTCAGTTAATGGTGTCTCTTAGTGTGTGGTGCTCAGTTAAAGGTGTCTCTTAGTGTGTGGTGCTCAGTTAATGGTGTCTAAGTGTGTGGTGCTCAGTTAAAGGTGTCTCTTAGTGTGTGGTGCTCAGTTAAAGGTGTCTCTTAGTGTGTGGTGCTCAGTTCAAGGTGTCTCTTAGTGTGTAGTGCTCAGTTAATGGTGTCTCTTAGTGTGTAGTGCTCAGTTAATGGTGTCTCTTAGTGTATGGTGCTCAGTTAATGGTGTCTCTTAGTGTGTAGTGCTCAGTTAATGGTGTCTCTTAGTGTATGGTGCTCAGTTAAGGGTGTCTCTTAGTGTGTAGTGCTCAGTTAAAGGTGTCTCTTAGTGTGTGGTGCTCAGTTAAAGGTGTCTCTTAGTGTGTGGTGCTCAGTTAAAGGTGTCTCTTAGTGTGTGGTGCTCAGTTAAAGGTGTCTCTTAGTGTGTGGTGCTCAGTTCAGTGTCTCTTAGTGTGTAGTGCTCAGTTCAAGGTGTCTCTTAGTGTGTGGTGCTCAGTTCAGTGTCTCTTAGTGTGTAGTGCTCAGTTAAAGGTGTCTCAGTGTGTGGTGCTCAGTTAAGGGTGTCTCATAGTGTGTAGTGCTCAGTTAAAGGTGTCTCAGTGTGTGGTGTTCAGTTAAAGGTGTCTCTTAGTGTGTGGTGCTCAGTTCAAGGTGTCTCTTAGTGTGTAGTGCTCAGTTAAAGGTGTCTCTTAGTGTGTGGTGCTCAGTTCAAGGTGTCTCAGTGTGTGGTGTTCAGTTAAAGGTGTCTCTTAGTGTGTGGTGCTCAGTTCAAGGTGTCTCAGTGTGTGGTGCTCAGTTAAAGGTGTCTCTTAGTGTGTGGTGCTCAGTTCAAGGTGTCTCTTAGTGTGTAGTGCTCAGTTAATGGTGTCTCTTAGTGTGTGGTGCTCAGTTAAGGGTGTCTCTTAGTGTGTAGTGCTCAGTTTAAGGTGTCGCTTAGTGTGAAGTGTTCAGTTAAAGGTGTCTCTTAGTGTGAAGTGTTCAGTTAAAGGTGTCTCTTAGTGTGCAGTGCTCAGTTAAAGGTGTCTCTTGGTGTGTGGTGCTCAGTTAAGGGTGTCTCTTAGTGTGTGGTACTCAGTTAATGGTGTCTCTTAGTGTGTAGTGCTCAGGTCAAGGTTTGTCTGTGTAAAATGGTATCTATCTCTGCTGCTTCTAAATGTGGAGCCTCATATCTCCCGGTGTGTGGTGCT
This sequence comes from Coenobita brevimanus, assembly GCF_032717465.1. Lineage (NCBI taxonomy): Eukaryota > Metazoa > Arthropoda > Malacostraca > Decapoda > Coenobitidae > Coenobita > Coenobita brevimanus. The sequence continues at coordinate 27,444,439 of NC_137048.1, forward strand.
CAGTGCTCACTATCCACGCAGGGTATAGCGACCCCTTCTGTATGGTGGGTATAATATGCGATCCTGAGCCCCTGACGCGGACTTGGAGCGGGGTCTCGAGGCGGGGCAGCTGCGGGCAACAGGGCATCACCGAGACCGAACCTACCGACTCGGCCATCACGTCATCGCCTGTTCGCATCATGTCCGGCACGGCCCAGATAGGTGACCGACTGAACCATCTCCCCGATGCCTTACATGAAGCCTAGTAGAACCTTAAATAAAGCCTCTTAGAACCTTAAATGAAGCCTGATCAAACCTTAAATAATGCCTCTTAGAACCTTAAATGAAGCCTGATCAAACCTTAAATAAAACCTCTTTGAACCTTAAATAAAATCTCTTATAACCTAAAATGAAGCCTGCTCAAATCTTAAATAAAACCTCTTAGAACCTTAAATGAAGTCCCATCAAAACTTAAATAAAACCTATCAGAACCTCAATATTCATGGCCACATCTAACGAGCCTATTTAAACCTCAATTGAAGCCTTGAATGAAGCCTCTTTTAACCTCAAATGAACCTTGCATAAAGCCACTCTGAACCTCTGAATTTCCGACCCAACCAAATTAATAATACTTTACGTTATGCCTCTCTCAGAATAACATAAATAACGCCATGTAAAATTTTATCACCCACAAGCCCATGTGAAAATTATATGAACTTTCTTACAATCTCAAAATCTATGGGAATGTGAAACTTCTCTGAAAAAGACCTAAAAATTCTCCAAAACTTAAGTACAGTATGTGGCCAGGAAAAATTTAAAGCTAATCCCCAATGGCAGTCTCTTAAACATTCATATATGACGAAGAGAAGCCTGTGTCAGTGACTTAAAAATAATAATCCACAGAACCACAAAATCTTCAACTAAAAAATTAATAATGAAGTAGACAATAAAAGCCTAATTACCCTATAACCTGTGGCCTAACTCAACCCACTAAACCTCAGCGTCTAGCCTAAATAAAACCCCTTTTAAATCCTTAAATAAACCTGCTCTAGCCTCAAAAAATACCCTTCGTAGAACCCCAGATTAAAAAATACATGTCGGTTCGTTCCAAGCCAAAACGACGGCTCTAGCTCTGCGCCTAATTGCCTCAGCGTCACGACAGAATAAACCACTTACTGGACAGTGTGACGCCGTAACCTACTTGTCCCGTCATAGAAGTGTGATGCTAAATAAAAGGCTCCAGTGTGCAAAAGTGTGACGCAAAGAATAATAATTGCCTCCTTGTTCAGTGAAGGATTACACATGCAAAAATCAGTGTGAGGTGACGAAAATCTTGCTGCGTTTTTGCAGTGTGACACCTTACAAGCGCGCAAAGAATGACGCAGATATAATGTTCTTGTAGTGTAAAGGCTTATGTGCTGTGACGTCCTAAAAAAAATCCTTCCTTTGTGTTGGTACTGTGACGCCAAATAAAACCCTCATAGTGTGCAAAAGTGTGACGTTCGTGAAAGTGTGACGTATAGAAATATCTCCTTGTTTTGTGGGCTTTCTATGCCAGTCTCGTAGTGTGACGTGGCACAAAACCTAGTTCTGGCAATGTGACGCCAAATAAACACCTCCACATTACAAGTGTGAAGCAAAAAAAAAAAAGTCTTTGTTTTGTAGGTAGCAAGTTTTTGCACGCTTGGGGGATTGTGTGATGCCCTCCAAAATACCCTTTTTTTCTGGCAGTGTGACGCCTAATAAACACCTACGTACTGCAAAACTGTGACGCAAAATAAACTATCCTTCTCTTGTGACGTCTTTAGTATCCTTATCTCAGTGTGACGTTTTATCTTAGTGTGACAGTTTTATTTTAGTGTAACGCCTTACAAACATCTAAAAACTGAAAAAAAATGTGACGCACATGATATCATCCTGATCCTGTGACGTCTTATGGTACTTCATACCGTGACGTCTCATAAAAAAAATCATATTCTTAACAGTATGATGCCTTATAAACACCTACAAAACAGACAGATGGATAGACAGACATACAGATAGATAGACAGATAGATAGACTGAAATATTGATACACAGACTGACTGACTGACTGATTGACTGACTGACAGACAAATAAATAGACCGATAAATAGACAGATAAACAGAAAACAGTAAACGTGTACCCCAAACTATAATATTCTTAACCAACGGCAACACCTCCACACCCAGAAAATATACTCGTAAATTTGTATCACTATTTTTACGCAAGTTAAACACCTCAAAATCACTCTCCTTCCTCAGTCTGTCGTTTGCAATCATCGTTTGTCGTCTTGTGTCGTAGTTTTGTCTTATTTCGTCGTCCTGTCTCGCTCCCTGTCCTAAAACACCGAGAAAAAGTGAGTCTGGGTAGCCAACCCTTATGGAATGATGATGATGACTATGACGATGATGATGATGAAGATGATGATGATGATGACCCTAGTTTGTCGTCTTCTGTGTTTCCTAAATCATGTTCTGTGCTATCCAATCGTATCTCGTCTCTCCCCATCCTAAGAAAATCCAGAGCTTGATCACTACTTCATATTTTCTTGCAAGTTATCCTCATCTCAGAATATCCTCATCTTTCAACCTATCGTTTTAATTTTTTTTTTCTTCTTCTGTCGGCTGATGTATACCCTTTATACTTTAACTTGGCCTAAAAATGCCTTCTCCATCCTCACTGCTGGGTTGTGATGAGAGATTAACATTAAAATATGATGCTAATCACGAAGATGCACTACGAAAAGAATGTACAGCAGTGGCATTGTCCTTTTTACCATCGAACTACGTTAAATATGCTGCAAAAAGACGAAAATCTGGGCCAGGTTAAGGTAATAGGAGTATAATATTCTGTGGTTCATTGTCTTGAAACACCCAGAATAAAGAAGTCAAGCCTGGGTACCGTTGTTTTGATCTCATAACCCCTGTGTTTTATCTACAATATAAGATTTCTTTGATTTTCTTATTTTTTACCTATCGAATTAACCACACCATCAATGTTTTCAGATATGTCCTTGAGATTGAAATGGATAATACTGTACGGCATTTGGCTAATTTTCAGATTAATTAGTTCATTTGCCAGGCTTAATTGGAGGGTGAATGGAAGAGTGAGTCATTAACACCACAAAGAGGGAGTGACGAAAAGAAGTGATTGCAGAGAAAGATGTACGCAGAGATTTGGTTTCCTCTGTGTGTGTGTGTGTGTGTGTGTGTGTGTGTGTGTGTGTGTGTGTGTGTGTGTGTGTGTGTGTGTGTGAGAGAGAGAGAGAGAGAGATAGAGAGAGAAACATAAGCAGCCGAGAACAGAACCCAACCTCCATCTCACTACCCCATGACCCCCCAATCTCACACCCACGCAGGCTTCAGTGATCCGTACTGTATGTTGGGGATCCAGCCGGCGGTCCAAGCTGGGGGGATACCTGGATCACCTAGGGACGTGTATGGGCTGGCTCAGGGATCACCGCCCCCTGATTCACCACGGCCAAGGCAGATTAGTCAGGTGAGGGTTGAGGTAGAGTCATAGATACACATACGGATTTATTCACACACACACACACACACACACACACACACCACACACACACACACACACACACACACACACACACACACACACACACACACACACACACACACACACACACACACACAGGAGCACTTAAAACACCCACCCAACATACATTCCATTCCCCACCCTTTTCCCCTCGCTCTCTGCTTCCATTCACCATTGTCCCATCCCACCATTACATCAACCCGTGGCCAACCTCATCCTTGCCCCATCTCACCCTTGTGCCACCCCATCCTTACCCCATCTCATCCTTGTCCCATCCAATTCTATCGCTCACCTCCATTTCCTCTCACCCTTACCCCATCCCAACTCTGTCCCATCACCCCGGTCTCAAAATTGCCCCAGCCCACTCTTCCCTCCCCTACTCTTTTCCCCCACCCTTGCCCCATACACCCTAAAACTCCCATTGATCACACAACCCAGTCTCCCCCTTTCTACCGCATAATATATAGGGCAATATACAAATGCCTCTACCCTAATCTACATACCAACATAATATTTCTTCCCAATAACATTACCCTTCGATAATATTGCCTCTGTTTCGATGTGCCTCGTATCTACCTATCTATCTATTTATCTATACAGGTACATAATGAAGGGGGAAGATGAATGCATATATACAAGATTTTATAAATTCTTAAGTGTAATTCTACATTTTTTCAAATGAAATTCTATATATTCTTAAGTGAAATCTTGAGAAGGTGACTTACTAGAGAAATTATAGAGAAAAATTGTTGCTGATTTACTTGGAAAAGTTGGATGAGTTCATGTCTAAATATTTCGCTGTGGGGATATCGGATATTTAATATTTCGAAGTTTCAGGAATTAATACGACCATAAGCAATATGACGAATGGGGCTTAATAAAAACTTACTGCCTTAACCTCGTGTGGTCGATAGGTAAAAAGTCTAAAGCCTCTGTCTTCGCCATTAATTCCAGGGATCGAGGAGTTCAATGGATACAGACACCGAAAGCGACGCAGACCGAAGCAGCAGTTGCGAGAGTCCTAAATCCATCACCAAGGAGAGCCTAAGAAAACATCACAGGTAATTTTACGCCCTTTCATCTCACACAGGTTCCACAGTCTGGTTATTCCAAGTTGACGAAATGGAGTCACGCCCCCTCCTCTTACCCCTCCGACAGGTTACTTGAGCTAAACTTTTCCCCTCTAACATCTGATACAGTCTGTTCATATTATCTTGGCAAACTGAAACCACGCCCCCTCCTTTTATCCTACGACAGGTTATACAATCCGTTCATCTTAACTTGGCAAAATGGAGCCACGACCTCTCCCTCTTTTTCACCCCCCGCCCCCGACAGGTTATACAGTTTTTTTACTTTAACTTGGCGAAATTCAGCCACGCCTCCAACTTGGATGCTGGGCTGTAATTGGCTGAACTATGAGGTAACAGTCGCAAATGCTTAATCGTTATTTTTTTAACTAACTTTCATCGTCAAGAGAACAGGATTTTTTTTTCTACGATCATTGACAGAAGTTCGCCTAATATTTTTCATCTCTTCACCTTCTCATTTTCTTGTGCTAGTTTAATATTCCTATGCTGAGAGAGGCTTCGTCTCTACCTCATGCCCTAAGTGTGATGAAGACGAAGTGAGACAGTAGGTAAACTTTTGTCTCTGAGTGCACCATACGATTTTGCATATATTTTAGTTAGTAATTTTGACCGTGACACAAAAGACTACCTATAATGAAACGCATATAAGAATTAAATTTAAAACGATATTGCTAGCGCCTAGCAGTATACACCCCGCAATAAAATAATCCAATCAGCTGCAAGAGGGGCGGGGCATCTTCACCAGGTAATCAAAAACAGATACAGTTCCCTCCTCCCACCTTTTCCCCACCCTAATGACTAACACCCACTCCTCTCCACCCTGTTACTCCTTCCTTCCTTATTTCAGGTCACGCTTATCTTTTCACTGCCAGACATCCGACGTCGTCCTTTATTTTGATTTGTTCTCCCTATTACCTGGTGATTTTATTCAGCTTTGGAGATCTCCCTAGTAGCTAAGGGGTTAGTGACGGTAATATCTAACCCCTGAAGTTCGAAAAGTTTCTCCTTAAGTGAATACAATTGTCTGGAGATATCACGATAGGGAGGGATCTGAGGGACGTTTATATAGCCGGGCAGAGGACCCACTCGGCTGTAGCAGTGCCACCACGTGATGGCCCCCAGCACCAACAGCAGAAATAACAGACGACACAGTACTGAAGGGGCTAATGAACACTGCTGTAAACCCTTCACTATGAAAGGTTTCCCCCAAACTGAGCAAAACTGTCTTGAGGTAGTAGGAGTAAAAATCAAAGAAAGCGTCATTACAGTGAAGGAAATGACTACCCATATAACTCTGCCGGTGTTCACTCAAGCAGTCAGTCAAGCAGGAGGGGTCCTTACTTCTGTTCACTCTCCCGCCACTCTTACGGCCCTATTAATGAAACTGAGTAGGTGAATGCAATAATGGACCTGGATCTGCACAGAGGTGGTTGCATGTAGTAGTCTGGGGGAATGTCTGTTGGGTGTTTTCTTTGTCAGCCACAGGTAGGTAAGCTCCCAATTTCTGACATTCAACTGCGAAACTCACGTTGTACCCCAAGGTCGAAGAAGACGCAAAACCCTAGATTTAACGCGTGTTCCACTGATATACGTGTTGCTAAATGCGCTCTGTACTGTGGCATGCAGGCTAATCATATCCACTCCTCGCTGTTTAAATACCCTGTTGAATACACCCTGGTAAGTGGTATACAGGAATTTAATACTTACAACTGTTAAATAAAAGATCGTAGAAATTTTGGGTTTGTATACACCATCGCTCTCTCAGTCTCATCATTAATATAACTGTTCGACTCTCACTACATTCACAAAACTCTACATATGGGGACTATAAGAGGTGTCTGTAAAGCGCGCATACATTAAAGACATCAGGACCCTTAAGTGTAGGTGATACGCGTCTTATAAAAATCTATTGCTCTACAGGAGGCAGGAGGTGTAGCAGGGTGTGGTTCTGTGACATGAGGTAAGGTGCATCCGTGATAGGTGTGGCAGTGTGTAACGTGGTGTGGTGTGGCAATGTGTAATGTGGTATGGTGTGGCAGTGTGTAATGTGGTGTGGTGTGATGCAGTGTGACGAGGCAGGGTAAGGTATGGTAACGTGTGGATTTTTGTGGTGTGGTATGGTAGTATAAGGTGTGACTGAGGGGTAGTACTGAGGTGTTGTATTGTGAGGTGAGGTATTGTGAGGAGTGGTAATGTTGAGGTGCGGCTTTGTGAGGTGTGGGGATGTCTGGTACTAGGTGGTGTTATGTTACTGTGAGATATGGAAGGGAAATGTCTAATATATGTAATAATTTTCCTAACACTTATGGAAACGTTTCGCCAGTGGACTTCCTACTCTGATAATTTCTTGAAGATCCAAGAGCTTTCCAACCTCTCTTAAGATGTGTTGATTAGGCACGGTATGTCAGCAGTATCGCTACGAAAACACTCTTTGAGGACAAGCCTTCATCGATCTACCTGGCTTTATCAGGTAACCAGTCTATATATATATCCAAAGCAAAGACCTAAATGCCTCAGCGCAGCAGGATTAATTACATATGTTTTTGCTCTGAACCGTAACATTTGATAAAGCTGACCGATGGGGTAACGTTGATCACAAATTTACATATGTATCTCAGATTTATCCCACATTATGCCATGGCAACTCCTTGGTAAAGCTTGTTAGAAACTCGCATCTCAATAAAGGTCGGTATTCTCGTCGGTTAAGGAAGCTATCTGACACCTGTGCCTAAGGGACTTATTTCGCTTAGTAGACCTTGCTTTCCTTTTCTGAGTTAATTATATTATTCCAGTATCACCATACTCTTCATAAATATTGTACCCGGTTCAAAAGGATAACATAATTCGCTAAGGAAGAGGTGCTAGAGAGGGTCCATAAGGGACGAGAATACAAGTCAAAGTCTTGCCCTCAACAGATGCCTTCCTAACACTCTTTTAGCTTCATCTTGACCCGTGAGTTGTGATGTAGGGTAAGTATTCAATAAAGGGCTTCTTTGTAATGGCATCTTCCCTCAGTGGTGTAGTGTCATTTTTTTATTTTCCAGCATGATATACAGAGAAACACAAGTGGCAACACCGACCGCCTGTAAATATAAACATATGTGGATTCTTTTTTTTTTTTCCTTACTCTTGTGGTGTATACGTTAGTTTTGGAATTTTGTGATGTATTCATGTCACTCAAGATTTTTACCCAGCAGATGACACGATATTTTTCACACTAACGCCATTTTATTCTCATTTTTGTGTGCATATTTTCTAGGATCTCTTTGCTGCCAACTTTTCCTGTGTGAGTTATTATGTGTGTGCAACCATTTTCCAGGACAATTACATGATTTTCTTTATGCCTAACTTTCCTAGGACATCCTGGCTATCATCTTCTAAGCTGTGTCTGTGCCTTCAATCTTCTAGGACGCTGATTCTAACTTTCCATTAAGCTGTATGTATATCTAAGCCACCAATCTCTTAGACAGTTTTCCCACCATCTTCTGCTATGATTTGTGTCTATGCCAAACTTTTCCAGGCCAATTTTGCTACTATCTTCTATATCTTTTTTTTATCTGTGCCATTATTTTCAAGGACACTAACCAGAATTTTCCTGTGTGCGTAAGACTGTGCAGCTATTTTTCAGGACAATTTTCCCACCAGCTTTTCCTTTATTATTTAAGTCTGTGCCAAAATTTTTACAGGGCACAACCACCAACTTTCCTATGAGTTTTCAAGGACAATTTTGCAACCAACTTCTATATTTGTGTTTTTGTGCCACCAATATGGCTCTAATTTTACTAGGATAACTTTGCTACCAAGTTCTCTTGTATGTCTGTGGAACCAATTTCTAGGACACTGCCACCCACTTTTCCTACTAAAGTTGTGTCTGTTGCAACCAATTTTCTTATATGTCTCTGCTACCAACTTCTCCACCCAATTTTCCTGTGACTTCTCTGCTACCAACTTCAACCAATTTTCCTGTGACCTCTCTGCTACCAACTTCAACCAATTTTCCTGTGACCTCTCTGCTACCAACTTCAACCAATTTTCCTGTGACCTGCTACCAAACTTCAAACCTATTTTCCTGTGACATCTGTGCTACCAAACTTCTCCACCCAATTTTCCTGTGACCTCTCTGCTACCAACTTCCTCCAACCAATTTTCCTATGTATACGAGTATGTGCTACCAACTTCAATCAATTTTCCTGTGACATCTCTACTACCAATCTTCTCCAACCAATTTTTCCTGTGAGATCTGTGCTACCAAACTTCTCCTATATGAGTTGTTATTATTTGTCTCCCCTAAAGCATGGCCAGATTGAATTTGGATTGTCTTAAGACGCCCGACGCTAAGCTGGACAGTCCCCGAGAAAAGTTAAAGAAGCGACCGAGGTAAGCTTTGAGGCCAGACCACCCTCCTCTCCGATGGGCGGGGCAGAGCGAGGTCACGTCACTCAGGTCACTAAAATCATTCACTGGTCAATCTAAGCTCGCTATAAGGTCACTATACGGTTAAGGAAGGCCAGGTCACAAGATCCTCCAAAGACTAGAGTTTACAATGTTACCAATTTGCGACGCAAACTCAAAACGAAAAATATGAAACGTAAGGTTTAAAAGTCACCAAATTTCATACCAAAAAATAACTAAAATACATGGCAAGCCAAAAGAAGAAAATTATTTTTAAAAAAAATCGCAGTGACCAGAACTCACTGAAAGCTAAACACTCAAAATATGAGTATCTAATGCTAATATTGTAGCCAAAATGAATGATAAATTTTTCTACCTGACCAAAAGATAAATAAAACAATCAAGTAAATGAGTAAATAAACAGGTCAGCACGTAAGACGCACTGTATACATATCCTTCGACTGGATGTAGGTCAAGAAAGAAAAACAAAACCCAAGAGTTAGTTTATTCCTCCTCACGTATCGCCACTGAGAACATCTTCAGACGAATCCTTTGAAGACCTCCCAGGGCATCCTTTGAAGATGCTCTTGGTAACGATGAGTCAGTAGTAAAATGCAACTCCTGTGTCTTGTTTTCTATTTTACCATACATCCTTGTGTCTGAAGTGAGTAATATTCATGTCTTTTGACCGTATATTTACTCTTTATTTTATGTCATCTCACTATTACTGAAAGACTAGCAACGCACCCACACCTGAACATTAGATCTGTTAATTAGCACAGGTAACTAAAGGTGTAAAGGTGTGACAACGATATTGAGTGACATGGTTCGCTCTGTCCTTGCTGCTACACCCACGTCCGCACCGCCGGTATGTAGAGCTCTAGCCTAGCCTGCACAGGTAGGTAGGTGGCGCTGCTCCCCCGCCACGCTCACCACCCCCTCCTCCTCCTCCACGCTCCTCCACACCTGCCGCACCACGCTCCACCTACCCATCCACACCAAGGATCATAAGTAACTCCACCACACACTAGGAATCATGAGTAATCCCACATCACGTTTTGTTATTTTTTTAAAGATGCAAACAGATCACTCCCAATACCGTTTTAAACTCTTGGGTCCACACAGCTACGGTTCACAATACGATGTTACCTAATTCCAAATGCGATAACTCCATAAACTTCACTCTATTTTCTCAAGTCTCATGTACCTCAATATACTGTTACTGAGATTGCTTAACTCCCATCTGTCTGGCCGAATCGACTCATCAATCACGGTGTAAGCAACTGGTTCTGCGGGGTCGTCCTGTATGCAGAGTACAGTATATACAACGTGTAGGGATCTGGTGGCCCCCCGTGATAGACAGCGCCTCATTCTAAACATCCTACACCCATACCTAACTATATGTAACTCTATACCCCATTCTACGCTTCCTACACCCTTGCGTAACAACATATACGACTCTATACTCGTACACCTCACTCTACACTCCCTACACCCTTGCTTAAGTATACATAACTCTAAACACCTCACTCTACACTCCAGCAACCCCTACGTAATTGTCTCTACACCTCACTCAACACTCCCTACACTCTTATGTCCTTCTGCAACTCTCTGCATCATTTTACCTACTCTACACTTCCTCTGCCCTCAAGTAACTTTGTAAGTAAGCAAATATGCAGCTCTGTCTAAATCAATAGGCTAACACTCGATCTACATTTCCTTCACTCTCATGCCAGTGTATATAACTGTACATACCAATACACCTCACTCTGTATTTCCTACACCTTTATATAACTCTGAGTAACTGTACAGGTCTAAATACACTTCCCAGACCCTTACGTAACTGTATGCAACTCTACATCCTTAAGTAGCTCAGTCTGCCTAGAATTCTCATTTGTATATGCCTATGTAACTGTATCCATAGTCAACCTCCTATATGCTTTCCACACACTTCTGAATAATTCTCTTTAAACGTCATAAATCCCTAAATAACTCTAAGTAATAAATTATATAACAAGCAATATATTTCCTCCCTTATATAATTCAATGTACTCTTCTCTATATTCCCTAAACCTAAGTAACTTTACATATCTGTCTCCTCACTTACAACACACATACATTTATAATACACTTACATAACTCTCAGTACACCTCAGTAACTTTCCGTAACTTTCTCCTCACTTACAACACACTTACATACGATTCCAATACACTTATATAACTCAGTAACTCATTCTACACCTACACCCCCACACAAAACTCCTGTCAATACATTTCTAGGGATTCAAAGTAATAAACTGAGATCGAAACTCACAGAATTATTGATGATTAACCTGGCAGGACCTTAAGAGGTTTGGAATCGACTCTGAAACTTCTAAAAAGAAAGAAAGAAAAGACAAAAGACAAAAAAGAAAAGCTAGTGATCGCACCTGTTCCTATTTGAAATTCTCTGTACACCAGCAAACCTGTGTAAATTAGTGTGACTCTATGTAACACTCTGTACACAATCTTGCACATCTAACTACAGTAACGTCATGCAACTCTGTAATTTGCAATCCACATTTCATACCTAAACTTTCACGCAGGCAGTCTTTTGTATATGTCTGGGATGTTTTCCAGAAATAACAACTTTCTAAAATGGAGAAAACTGTCCAGTCAGCTTAGATGGAGCTACGAAAAGTTAATATAGATTTGTAACTATTCTGTGCTCTTAACTGTACAAGACAGCGTAAAAAAAAAAAAAAGAAAGAAAAAAAAAGAAAGGGAAATGAAAGAAAGAATAATACTCAGGACCAAAACTCGCCAAAATTCTACGGTCACGTCCCATCACGTTTCACTACCTCGCCCAGAAACTTCAAAGCCTTGTGTGAAATGGTTTGGGTACGAGGTCATAATAAGCGATAAAGAGTACATAATGGCAATGATTATTATGTAACAGTCTGAATTATAGCCCTGACCACCTTTGTGTAACTCAATGTAGCTCTTTGTAACACCCAATACCCTTCCCTACATCCCAAAGTAACTGCATTCAACTCCATATAATCAGGTTTCAATACTTCAGACTCATATCTTAGTACAGATACAAATATCGAATAGGAAAACGGGAAAACTCTACCTCACACTAAAAATGTCACCGCTTGGGAAACTCTACGCTGCAAGCCCACCACGTTTTACTACTTCGCCACTTAAATCCAGAGGCCTCTGGTACAATGTCGTGGGTTTGGGGATACTTAAGCGTTGAGGCGTGGATAATGGCATTGATTTCTGTGTCCCGCGTTGACTTATGACCCTTACTACATACTGCTCTTTGTGCAGTACTCTCTCTCTCTCTCTCTCTCTCTCTCTCTCTCTCTCTCTCTCTCTCTCTCTCTCTCGAGTTAACGCGTTGCGAAGACGGCTCTGTCAGCTAGTGTGGGCTTGGGTATAGTAGTGGGAGAATGAAATAAATAAACGATGCTGGATAGATACAGATAACACTGACTCAGCCCTTCCCAACACACGAGAAATCCCCCGGTGGAGCAAAACGAACACAATATATACAGACCACAGTGTATACCTCCTCTGAATAATCTAAGAATATATCCTAAGGCGATTCCATTCAGCTCAAGGGAACTCCGCCTAACCAGAAGGGGAAAAGATTGTTTATTTAATCCCTCAGGCGTCTAATTAAGGGATTATACTTTTCTCTGGCTGACCTGAGTCAATTTTAATTAATCCTAGAAAACTCGTCGCTGGAAAAGGGTTAACCAACAAGAATTTAAGGCAAAGGGAGTTACATATATACAAACAGTTTATGGTTTTAAGAAATTACACACGGAAAACAAATATTAATCTATTCATCAACATGGCGTCTCTTTCAAAAAATTCTTGTCTCCCACCAAATTATTATTATTATTATTATTATTATTATTATTTGGTGGTAGGTGGTGGCGACCATCATCCACTCAAGATGTAGTGCTGCCTACTTCTTCCTTCATCTTTATCACTCTTTTTTGTCTGTCCCCTCTCTTCCTATTTCTCACCATCATCCACTCACTTGATGTTGTGATGCTTACTTCTGTCTTCACCATTATCATTCCTTTTCTGTGTCTGCCCTCTTCTCTTCCTATTTCTCCCATCATTCCTGTCACATTTTATTACTCCTCTTTCCATTTCAGGTGGCTTTACATTGAGTGACAAGTCTAATGGTTTCCAGTATGCCAGGAAATCATTTACAACGCTGGGTGGTAACCATACAACCAACCCATACATGTTCCCTACGTGTCAGCAAGTGGGTTGGCAGAGGGTTAGTGCCCCTCCCCGTAAAACAACTAACTCAAAGACTAACGGCCTCCCCTTACGGGATTATGGCGTCTGGCAATAGATAGATAGATTATTATTATTATTATTATTATTATTATTATTATTATTATTATTATCACCATTACTATTTTTTTTAGTTTAGGAAAGACAAAAGTTCGCCTAATATACCGGTATCACCTCTTCTGTGTCTCACATTCCTAAGCTCAACGAGGCTTGGTAGCCTACTGTATGTGTGGCACGCATAAAATAAGGTGTCTGGGAGGTGAGTGACGGACATGCAATATGTGTGAAGCAGACGCAGTGCGGTAGTACCGGTATGCAACATGAGGAAAGATAAGGACATGCCCTAAGTATGAAGCAGGCGCAGTGGGATAGTATGTGACAGGCAGAAAAGTGATAGATACGCCCGAAGTGTGAAGTAAGCGTAGTGAAATAGGGGGCAATAGAGGGGAAGGTGACGATAGACGAAGTGGGATAGTGTGCGACAGAGGTGAAAGTGACGAACATGTCCTAAGTGTGAGGCAGACGCAGTGAAATAATAGGCCAACTTGTACCCCTGAGTGCACAACGGACTATTACATAAGTGAAGCAATCAGTGGAATTAGTAGCCCGTAATGCACCCCCCTTAACACCGCCACTCTAGCGTTATCGAGCTCTATAATTCACTGCGACAGGGCCTCTATAGGTAATCAGCCCGGGAATTTATAGTCATACTCATTTCCTTTATGGTTCAATACAGAACACACACACACACACACACACACACACACACACACACTGAAACATCCCGGTAAATATGAGGAGCCCGTTTGCTTCGAAATGCGTACTAACATCAGACGAAAATTTAGGCTGACATTAATACATACATTCAAAGGAAGAAAACCTGAAAATTGTTAAGTAAGTTGTCTTAATCATTCCAAACAATAGGAGGGACGTGACCAGTAAAGCGAAATCGCCAACCCACCTTAGAATGGGTCAACATTCTATAAAGTTCATAAAATTTGTACTTACATATGACGACAACCAGGTACTGCACAACCTCTTACCTGAAACATGGGAAATCATATCATAATAAAGGTACACGATGTTTTATTTATTACATACGAATAAAATAACAGCAATAGCCTACATAAAGAAGTCGTGGCCGAAATTAGCTTACATTTGATACAGTTCTCTAAATGGTATTACACCACTTCATATAATATAGCTCAACAACAACCTAGCATTTACCTCCTGAAATACTACTTGGGATAGCTAAATGCCGCAACAATTAAAGTGGTCCCCAGTAATTGTGAACTGTGATGAAAAGCATAACGTTCATCAAGAGCAGTAGCATTTATGACGTACAGGCTCTTACACTCTATCTATCTATTTGTAGCCAGATGCCTTAATCCCGTGTGGGGGGGCCACAAACAAATTGCCTCCATGTCGCCCTGTCCCCTACCATTTCGCTGCCCTCCCCCCGACTTACACCCCTCTCTCTCGCATGCCTTTCTACTTCATCCCTCCATTTCATCTCGATCTCCCCCTCTTCCTCTCCCCCCTTCCATGTCACTCACATACACTCTCCTAGTTATTCTCTCACTCTCCATCCTCTCAACATGGCCAAACACCCGCATAGGCCAATGTTCCTACTGTAAATTTTCACACATTTTTGGCACAGATAACCTTACGTGGCCACACACACACACACACACACACACACACACACAGTTACGTAAGAAGTAAATGCTGTAAATTTTCACACATTTTTAGCACACATAACCTTACGTAACACACACACACACACACACACACACACACACACACACACACACACACACACACACACACACACACACGCACCGTTACGTAAGAAAGTAAGTGCAGGTCCACCCAACCGTGAAGTTCCGGGCAAACTGGAAAATGGTGCAAGGAAACAGCTTATTTTTAAATGATGCTATTTTTTTGTATTTTTTTTTATTATTTAAGTTTTTAATTGATCATCATCATCATCGTCATTATTATTATTATTATTATAATTATTATTATTATTATTATTATTATAATTATTACTATTAGCATCATCATCATCACCATCATCATCATTATTACTACTACTACTACCACTCCACACCCACTGAACCCAGCAAGTGCAAACAGTTGGGTGTGTGACAGTACTCCTCTGAACCAAGCTCTGGCATCCTTCTCTTTCAATTTCCTTCAATAACGTACAGTATCCCTCACCCACAAATACTGCCACTCCATCACAACATATGTACAGATGCACTGAGGAATATCGCTCCACTTTTTGGCTGAAGAATTACGAAGCTCTTACACCGTCTTCTGAAAACTCTGTTGGGTGTCGAAAATAGCATCACTAAGGTTCAAAAGCCATCGTTCACTATCTTGCTATTTATCGCAAGGCCGCAATAGTACTCGTATTTAACTCAAAGGACTTCACACGCCTATATCCATTCGTCAAGCATAATATCTCCTTATCATTCCTCCAGCGGTCTTTTTTAATGCAAATGAGAAAGAACTTAAGCCTAGAATCCTGTAAGATTGGTCCAAGAAAGATAAACACACACACACACACACACACACACACACACACACACACACACACACACACAATTATTCGAACATCAGGAGACAAAAACCAGTCGCCCTTAACAATATAAACTGCCAAGTCTGCGGATTTCCCTTTAATAATTCATGTTGGGTTTGGAGCGAAGGTGCTGAGGGTAGAGTATGTGTGTGTCGTATTCCAAATGGCTGTGGATTTTCGCAGTGCCCGTTCCTCAACGATTTATTAAGCATTTCACACCTTCGTATTCTCTAGTAGTTATTTTTGCTCAGCATCACTACTCTCGACATAGTTTGCCTCAGTAACATAAATGAGAATAAAAAGGTGTAAAGTACAGAATAAATCGCTAAGGATGAGGCGTGACGAAATTCCTCAAGTGAGCTAGAAATACGTGACCATTAGGGGTTGTGGTGAGCGCTTGTAGTCTCTGATATAACACCCTCAGACCCCACCCTTAATACTTCTCTGTGCTCGCCTACACTCGGGGACGGAATTTCGCCTAATATTTCACCTGTTCTGCTTCTCAGTTTACCTCTACTGACTAATACTGGTGAGCTGAGAAAGACCTGGTATGCATCTCTGCCTAATATTTCTCTTCTGCTTCTCATTCTACCTCTGCTGACTACTACTGCTGAGCTGAGAAACACTTGGTATGCTTCTCTGCCTAATATTTCACTTCTGCTTCTCACACTCGTCTAGCTTAATATTCCTAAGATGAGAGAAAATTGGTGTGTTTCTCTGCCTAATATTTCACTTCTGCTTCTCATTTTCCTCTACTAGCTTAATATTCCTAAGATGAGAGAAGCTTGGCGTGTTTCTCTGTCTAAAATTTCACTTCTAGTTCTCACTTTCCTCTACTAGCTTAATATTCCTAAGATGTGAGAGACTTGCTATGTGTCTCTGCCCATAGATGATTTTCTGAGAAAGACTTAGTATGTTTCTCCACCGATACATGATTTTCTCGGATATGATGCGTCAGGGAGGAAAGTGAAGGACATGTAAGTGTGAAGTAGACGCAGTGGAACAGGAGGCGAATTTTTGACCCTGAGAGCACAGTCCATGACCAATACGCTGCCAGACGCTTCTAAAAACGCCTTCAGTTCGATGACGTCTTTTTAAGTGTTTTCTTGCCACTACCAGACGACTTATTCAGATCAAGAGAGAGATATAGTAATGAAGATACATGAAGAAAAAACCATTAATTTCTTCGGCAACGAGAAGTCCTCCATGAGTGAATAAATCGTCTCTCTCTCTCTCTCTCTCTAAAAAAAAAAGTCATTGTATTGAAGATGTTAAAATCCTCCACCACGTTCATGTCTTTTCTTGCTACCTCCAGACCATTTTATTCAACCAAGGAGAGACCTATCATGCTGAAGATGTATAGCCAACCTCTAGTGTATGAAAAGTCTCTCCTCTCCTGCAAAATAAGTCGCCTAAGGATGGCAGAGAATTTAAAAGACATCATCCTAACGAAAAAGTTATAAAAAAGAAAAGAAAACAGTAGGTGCATCAAGTACAGTAAGCCTGCATGTTCCAGCTAAGTACACAAAAGTTGATTATATAACCATTCAGCTCGTGCTGCTTGCTTTCTCTTGGCGATTTTATTCAGCTTAGGATAGGCTTTTTAAACCAGAAGGGTTAGATACAAGCTTTATAAACACCTTAAATACGAGAGGTCTTTCCTGTCTTTCCCAAGTTGAATCAAATTGCCTGACAGCATCGAGAATGAGCTGAAATGTACGTCACCCGGCTTCGAGGGGTACAACCACCACCGTCACCCTTCACCTGCTAAGTATTAAGTATCCATGCATGTTCTAGCTAAGTATCTAGAAACGTTACGCTTATGTGGCACTTGGAACGGAAGCGACGAATATACCAACTCAGGACTTTAACTTTTGTCGTTTGTTCCCATCATTGCTAAGTCTCGGTTTTATTTATTATTATTATTTATTATATTTCATTGATATCTAAAAGAAGCAGATAAATAAACCCTTCAAACTTCCATCTTCTACCCGGCATGTTCCTCACTTCCGTTCCAAGGGCTTCATGTACCAATACCGTCGACATCCTTGCCTATCAACACTTACCCTCTACTGCAGTTGTGTATTTCACTAATCCTTAACCTCACACCAGCAACCTTGTTCTGTCTACCCTACAAGAGAGAAAAAAGCGAAACGGAAAAAAACATGGACCTCCCGCCATCTTTCCAACTCTACTTACAACATATTTTCTTTAACCCAACACTACTCTCTAAACGTACCATCCATTTACTTCTTAACTTTTAACACACTGACTTAGTTTTAAACATTCTACCTCCAGACGATTTTTACAATTTTTATTCACTCTACGGGGAACTCTTCTGGCGACGGGGTTAATCAAGGCTCAAATTAATCCCTCCAACCTGAAAAGGGGTTTCCTGAGATGAACTAAATCGTCTGGAAATAGGAAGATTGATATACCAAATACGTCATAGCCCCTTCTCCCTAACTTCCTAAGCCCCACTTCTGCCGTAGCTCTAAAGGAGTCTCTCCCGCTTCTCCCCTGCCGTCTGGCGTAGGACTAACAACCCAGCAGCGGCGTTTAAAATTCCCCCTGTATATGAATATTGTAGTGTAGAGGCAAGCTTCACCTCCCTCTTCCCCTCTCGGCTTCTCCTCATAGCTCTAGAGTTGGGCCTTTACGAGGTGACGAAGTAGGCAATGTGCAGTATATAAACATTTAGATATTTAAGTAGACAAGTGTGCAGTATTTAAATAGTTAGAAATTTATGTAGACAAGTGTGCAGTTTTTGATTACTTAATTCTTTCTGTAGCTCTTTGTACGATATTTTTTAAAAGTAAAAATTGAGTAATGAAAAATGTATAGAATTTTATGTGGCTGAGAAATGAGTTTGATTAATTAGACATTTTCATACGCAGGTATATAATATTAGTGAAATGTGTAGTATAAAAATTTTTACTTTTATATAGAAGTCTTCAGTATAAAATATTTCATTATTTTTATATTTAATGTGCAGCAGAAAATATTAAACGAAGTAGTTTACCAAAATATTTAACATACTAACGCCATGAAGTTACGATGCAAATATAATTAGGATTTTATGTAGGTCAGAGTGCATCAGAAAAATAATTTCATAAACATAGCCTAGTTTCCTGAAAAATGTATTATGAACATGTTTAATACGGCTTTCTATTTGTAGTATCATTAGCTCGTCATCATTATAATTGCACTAGGTCATAATTCCCACTCCAGCATCATGCCATATATCTGTTCACTCATTATCACTGTAATTACAGATAATATCGCTCATCAGTTATCTCTCCTGGTGATATTAACTGCAGCACGACTACAGCACAGACTGTTCCTTCAGCTGACACACAATAAATAACATATCAATTTATCCTTTTTCTTTTATCACATTCTCGTCCAATTTCAGAACCGTAATTTACTAACCTATCTATCTTCTCCTCGGCTATAGTCCTGAAGTCTATTTTTTCCCCTTTCTTTCCACGGCTACACAGTACTGGAGCTATTTTTGCCTCTGACCTTTTTCACGATCTTTTTTCCTGCTTTTTCCGAGATTCAGACACTACCGATAACAGATTTTTTATTTTCATCCTCCCGACTTTTGCTCTACCCTTTCCTCATCCTATATATTCCTGAGGTGTTTCTTTTCTTTCTTTCTTAACTGTAGACCCCCACTCCCCACATCCATCAACTTCCCTTTCCATTATATTTTACTCCAACATTCTCTTCTCCCTCTTCGTATTTCTTTCCATGACTATTTTCACCCTTCTCTATTTACATTTTTCAGCTTCTCTCTACCTTTACTTACCCTATACCTGTCCAGCAGCCTTCACCCTCTGACTGCCTAGCATTTCTCCCTACCGAATAAAGTCCAGAAAATAGATTAGCCACAAATTTTTCTCCCACCGCAATGAAAGTGGTGGAGAGATTAATTTACCTCTCTAACTGGAATAGAGTACTAGAATTATCCTGACCATGAGAGGGTTGATGGTGACGGTATTAACACCCTCACGCTCCTATAACCCGCTCCCAGACGAGAACAACTTCTAGCGTGAAGTGGAAGAGAGGAACACAATTTCTGGCGTGAAGTGGAAGAGAGGAACACAATTTCTGGCCTGAAGTGGAAGAGAGGAACACAATTTCTGGCGTGGAGTGGAAGAGAAGAACACAATTTCTGGCGTGAAGTGGAAGAGAGGAACACAATTTCTGGCGTGAAGTGGAAGAGAGGAACATAATTTCTGGTGTGAAGTGGAAGAGAGGAACACAATTTCTGGCGTGAAGTGGAAGAGATGAACATAATATCTGGAGTAAAGTGGAAGGGGAACACAATTTCTGGCCTGAAGTGGAAGAGAGGAATACAATTTATGGCGTGAAGTGGAAGAGAGGAACACAATTTCTGGCGTGAAGTGGAAGAGAGGAACACAATTTCTGGCGTGAAGTAGAAGAGAGGAACACAATTTCTGGAGTAAGGTGGGAGAGAAGAGCAATATTTCTGGCGTAAGATGGAAGAGAGGAACGAAGTTTATGGAGCAAGAGAATAACATCAGCAAGGGAGAGGGTGAAGCTGTACTCTGCTGGTATTTTCTCCCCTTCACCCTCACCCATTAACCTTCCATTAGTCAGTGCTTCCATACACTTACCTCTCCCCTCTCACACCATTACCATAATCCTGTGTCGAGTTTTATGTACTAACCAATCTTCGCCTTCCATTTTCCTGTCCCTTTCCCCTCAGGCACGTACCCTCTCTCTCTCACCCACTCTGTCTCTCTGTCTGTCTGTCTGTCTCTCTCTCTCTCTCTCTCTCTCTCTCTCTCCTCTCCTTTACACGTTCATTTCCTTATTGCCACTATCTCAGCCGTTCCTCTTCTTCATCTCTCTCTCCCTCTCTCTCTCTCTCTCTCTCTCTCTCTCTCTCCTTTACACGTTCATTTCCTTATTGCCACTATCTCTGCCGTTCCAGTCCTCTTCTTCATCTCTCTCTCTCTCGCTCAACCCCCCACTGAACCCCCGCTTTACCCCCCACAGTTTCCGCCTCAGCTTCAAAAGGAAACCCACGGAACCCAAGAAGGAGAGAGTGGAGCATCGAGACTCCCTGAGCAACGCCATCCCAGCCAAGATCATTCGGGCAACATCGGTCAAGCCACATACGCTCAACCCCAGATGGAACGAGAAGTTTAGGCTGTGAGTTCAAGGTTCAAAAGTATGAGTTCAAGGTTCAAAAGTGTGAGTTCGAGGTTCAAGTGTGAGTTCGAGGTTCAAAGGTATGAGTTCAAGGTTCAAAAATATGAGTTCGAGGTTCAAAAATATGAGTTCGAGGTTCAAAAGTATGAGTTCCAGGTTCAAAAGTATGAGTTCCAGGTTCAAAAGTATGAGAACGAGGTTAAAAGTATGAGTTAAAAGTTCAAAAATATGAGTTCAGGGTTCAAAAGTATGAGTTAAAAGTTTAAAAATATGAGTTCAAGGTTCAAAAGTATGAGTTTGAGGTTCAAAAATATGAGTTCGAGGTTCAGAAGTATGAATTCAAGGTTCACAAATATGAGTTCAAGGTTCAAAAGTATGCGTTCGAGGTTCAGAATTAGGAGTCCTTGCTTCTAGGTTTCAGAGTTTGAGTTCAATGTTCAAGATTCAATATTGTGAGTTCAAGGTTCAAAATTATGAGTTCGAGGTTCAAAATTGAGGTCAATGTTCAAAATTATGAGTTCAAGTTCAAAATTACGAGTTCAAGGTTCAAAATTACGAGTTCAAGGTTCAAAATTATGAGTTCAAGGCTCAAAATTATGAGTTCAAGGTTCAAAATTATGAGTTCAAGGTTCAAAATTATGAGTTCAAGGTCAAAATTATGAATTCAAGGTTCAAAATCACGAGTTTAAGATTCAGGACTAAAATAATATAACTTTCGTGTTTTTGGGTTCATGTTTCCAAGTTTCAGTGTTTCGTTTTTCATTTTCCAGGTTTCAGTCTCCGGGGGTTTCAGGATTCGTGTTCTAGGTTTCGTGGTTCCAGATTTGGGGGTTCATGATTCCAGGCTTTAATCTTAGGGTTCAGGTTTCAAGTTCCAGATTCAGGTTTCAGGTTCCAAATTCTGAGAGGTTGGAGGAAAGAAGTGAAATAAAACCTGGAGAGTCTTTGGTTAGCTGTCATTTTGTTTTTCTTTTTTTTTTTCTTTTTTAGGCATTAAGGGACTTGTGTTGATGTTATTTAAGTCTTCTCTGCTAAGGTCAGTATATAAAAAAAAATACTGTATTAGTTAAATGTCTCCGTATAATTACCTGTCTCTCTATTACTCTGTCTAATATCTTTCGCGTTTCTGTTTATATTAAGTACCTTGTCTTTCTACCTGACCCTCTATCTATCAATTTACCTACCTGTTTTATCCATCTACCTGTCTGTAAGTCTGTATGTTTGTCTTTGTTCGCCTAATCCATATAATCATATCTAATAATGTATACTATTCGAAAATAAATGCTTTCCTTCTTTCCTTCCTCTCTTCCTTCAACCCTTCATACTTTTTCCAACCCCTCTTTTCCAGGATTCTACACTCATTCCATTAGCCTACATTCTTATTCTTATTCTCTCTAATCTTCCACATACCCTCCCCCCCCACTCTCATCTCATCTCTTCTTTCCTCCTTTCAAAGTCTTCTCCTGTCTTCTTCATTCTCTGTCTTTTCATATTCAGTTTTCTCTCTTCCTCTCTCTTTTCATCCTTTCCCTTCACTTCTCTACTGTCTATCTCCTCTTTTTTTCCACTAACATCTCTTTTCCACACCTCTTTATTCCTCTCCTTTTTTCCACGCTTCTCCTCTCCTTACCTCATCAATTGTTTTAATCGTTTATTTCTCCTCTCCTCCCCTCCTCTTTTCCCCCTCCCCTCTCCTCTCCTCTTTTTCCCCGCTCCCCTCACCTCTCCTCTCTTTACCATCCTTCCCTCTCTTCTCCTATCCTCTTTTTTCTCTTATCTTTCCCCTCCTCTCCTCTCCTCTCTTCTTTTCTCCTCTCCTCTCCTCCCCTCCCTTCCTCCTGGCTGTATCTCTCCAGAGGCACTTAAGACTCATTTCCAGATGCCATTTTCACTCCTATTCAACTTAATCGCGCCTTCCCTGGATACACACACACACACACACACACACACACACACACACACACACACACACACACACACACATACACTTCAGCTGCTTCTCTTGCTTTCCTTCTTTTCCCATCTACTGCATTATTATTATTATTATTATTATTATTATTATTATTATTATTATTATTATTATTACCATCATCATTATCATTATAATATTATCATTATTATTATTATTATTATTATTATTATTATTATTATTGTTATTATTATTATTATTATTATTATTATTATTATTACTATTATTATTATTATTATTATTATTATTATTATTAATATTATTATTATTATAGTTACAATTGTTATCATCATCATCGCTCACTCTCTCTCTCTCTCTCTCTCTCTCTCTAAATTGCCACCACCACCACTGAGACTACCACTTCACCTCTCAAACTCTCCACCACCTACGACCTGAGATAAGCCTCTTACTCTCTAAAACTCTCTAATACTCTCTAAAACTCGACTCTTGGAAGGAAGAGAGCTTAAGGAGATCGAGAGGGAGAGGTCATAACACAAACTTGGGAAAAATTTTAAGTTACCCCTTTGTAGAAAATGGGATGGGTCATGAAGAAAATGGGTGATGGATGGATGAATAGATAGACAGATAGACAGATAGATAGATATAAAGACTGACGGATACACACACTCAGACAAACACACAGATAGACAAATATAAACAGACAGACATATACAGGAGAGAGAGAGAGAGAGAGAGAGAGAGAGAGAGAGAGAGAGAGAGAGAGAGAGAGAGAGAGAGAGATGGAACTAATGATCTCCTACTTTTCCAAAAACCCAAGAGAAAGATTCTGACTCGTAAAAGTGAGAGTGTGTTACAGAATACATTAGGGGAGAGAGAGAGAGAGAGAGAGAGAGAGAGAGAGAGAGAGAGAGAAACACCTTCCATTCACCTCCCCTATTTTATCCATCCCTCATAAACCATTGCTCGTATTACCATGGATTTTGGACGGCCCATGAGAACTGTCACTTTTCCTCTCTTCATTTTCTCCCCACCACCTCTACATTTCCTCCCTCTCTCCTCTCAGTTCGTTTCTCCTTTTCCTCCCCTCTCCCAGTTCTCCTCCTCTCCTTCTTTTCCTCCCTCATCTCCCTGTCTCCCTCTCCTCCCTTCCTCTGCAACGTGATCTCCCTCTCCTCCTCTTCTTCCTCTCTCCATTCCCTCTCTTCCTTTTCTCTCGCTTCACTTTTGATTCCCCTCTCCTCCTCTTCTTCTTCCTCTCTCCTCTCCCTCTCTCCCTCTTCTTCCTATCCTCCCTCCTCTCCCTCTCCTATTCTTCCTCTCTCTCCCTCTCCTCTCCCGATCATATAGTCACCTCCACTTTCTCCCCACAGAGACATCGATGACATTAACTACGACATTCTTCACCTCGATATATGGTAAGTACTGAGAGAGAGAGAGAGAGAGAGAGACAGAGAGAGAGAGAGAGAGAGAGAGAGAGAATGAATGCATAAATTTTCCCCATAAAAAACTAATGCCATTCTCTTCCCTTCCCTCTCCCTTCCTCCCTATCCCCTCTACTCTGTTTCCTATTTTCCTACCCATTCCTTCCCCATACCATCCCATCCCTCACACCCACACCTCACCAAAACCTGCTACTGTTCTCTCCCCATATCCCATCACATTCCATCCCTTCCTCATTCTCTTCTTTCCTTCCCTATTCCGACCATCACCTTCCATTCCCAATTTCTTCCCCACATTCCTCTCCCTCCCATCCCATCACATCCCATCCCTTCCCATTCCCTTCTTTCCTTTCCTGTTCCCACCATAACCCTCCCTTCCTCATTCCTTCCCCAAATTCCTCACTCGCTATCCCATCCCATCCCTCTCTTATTTCTACCCTTTCTCATCCCATCTCTGTATTACTCCCACCCTATCCCATCCCATCCTTACCCCCACTCACCACATCCCTCTCTCACTCCCTCTTTCCCACCCCTTCTCACTCCCCCTCCACACAGGGATCACGACGACGAATCAAGTGTGTTTGACGTGGTAAGCAAGCTGAACGAGGTGAAGGGGGTGAAGGGGCTGGGACGGTTTTTCAAGCAAATCGCCCAGTCGGCCAGGGCGGGGGGCGGACAGGACGATTTCTTGGGCTGCGTCAACATTCCACTCTCGGTAAGGCTATGTTGGGGGCTTTGTTTGGGGGAGGGCTATGTTGGGGGCTTTGTTTGGGGGAGGGCTATGTTGGGGATTTTGTTTGGGGGAGGGCTATGTTGGGGGTTTTGTTTGGGGGAGAGCTATGTTGGAGGGCTTTGTTTGGGGTAGGGCTATGTTGGAGGGCTTTGTTTGGGGTAGGGCTATGTTGGAGGGCTTTGTTTGGGGGGGGCTATGTTGGGGGCTCTGAGGGAGGGCTATGTTGGGGATTTTGTTTGGGGAGGGCTATGTTGGGGGCTTTGTTTGGGGGAGGGCTATGTTGGGGGACTTGGCTTTGGGGATGGTAATGTTGGGGGGGCTTTGTTTTGGGGGTGCTATATTGGAAGTGCTGTGTTAAGGTGCTGGATTTGGGATGCTATATGAAGGGTGCTATGTTGGAAGTCCCGTGTTTGAGGCGCTAGATTTGACACGCTATATTAGGCTTGCTATGCTGGAAGTGTTATGTTGGGGTGCTTTGTTAGAGGAAGACTATGTTGGAAGTGCTATGTCTGGATACTAACTTTGGGATAAGGGGTGCTATGTTGGAAGTGCTGTATCTGGGTGCTAGATTTAGGATGCTATAATAGGGGTTCTGTGTTGGAAGTGCTGTTTGGGGCGCTAGATGTGGGGTCCTATACAGGGTGTTTTTGTTGAAGACGGTGCGACTCTAACACGAAAAGTGAAGCGAATGTATGAAGAAAATCCCTCTCTTCCCCTCACCCCTCCTCTCCATCCCTCTGCTTCACTCTCTCTCTCTCTCTCTCTCTCTCTCTCTATGCCTAAACATCAATGGGAAAAAAACTTCTCCTGGGAAACGGTATTTATTTCGAGATCATCGTTGAGAGAGAGAGAGAGAGAGAGAGAGAGAGAGAGAGAGAGAGAGAGAGAGAGAATAAAACTGAAAAACACATAGAAAACGTCAACAAGCATCAGTGTCCAGGGCAAACTAAGGTAAATTCCCGTGAAGCTATAAAGACGCCTTGTAATACTCCCTCTGGGCTGCTTCCTGGGGTTTTATGAGGCGCTAACTCTTACTCTTCTTCCTCTATACTTAACCCTTTCACCCCGAGCGCGTCTCTCTCTCTCTCTCTCTCTCTCTCACCGAATATCGCATCCATCCCCGTGTTTCTTTCTCTGAATATCGCATCCATTCCCGTGTATCTCTCTCTCTCTCTCTCTCTCTCTCTCTCTCTCTCTCTCTCTCTCTATCAACACACGATTTTATTTTCCTTAGGGGAGACACAATGAGGAAAT
>NC_137048.1:27473406-27660906 GCF_032717465.1 Coenobita brevimanus
TGACGAAAATTCCTGACAGCAAAATAAATTACACTGGAATAAACCGTACCTTTTGCTTCCAATTTCAGCCAGAGAATAACATGTACCCTACCTCCTTCCCCTTCCCTCTCGTCCCAGACCAGAATAAATTGTACCTATTATATATTTTTTTTTAACTGCATCAGAATTTAGTGCATCTTCTTTGGCTATTTTTCTATATTTTTTTTTTAGGGTCAGTGACATAGCTAGGTTTGGTCTCTCGGAAAACTGAAGAGCCTGGGTTTATAAAGGTGGTCTGTGATGTTTTAATGGGTTTTGTGTTTGAGAGAGAGAGAGAGAGAGAGAAATATTCCATATCTATGTATGTTTGTCTACCGATCCATCTGTATGTAAGTATGTAAGGTATATATAACTATCTACTTAACTACCTACCTATCTATCTATCTATCTACCTACTTGTCTATCTATCTATCTATCTATCTGTCTATCAGTCAATCTGTATGTAAGTACGAAAGGTTTATACAACTATCCACTCATCAACCTACCTGTCAATCAATCTATCTATCTATCTACCTACCTACCTACCTATCTACCTATCTATCTACCTATCTCTTTATCCATTCATCTACCTACCAATAACTCTCTCGCCCCCAGGACATCCCCAGCACGGGCGTGGACAAATGGTACCCCTTGGAAGGCAGGTCGCACAGGTCAAACATACAGGGCAGAATTAACCTCAAGATGTGGCTATCGACAAGGGAGGACAGGTGAGAAAGAAAGATAGAAAGAAAGAAAGAAAGAAAGACAGAAAGAGCAAAGCAAGACAGAAAAACAATGAAAGAAAGAAAAGGTGAAAGAAACAGCAAAGAAAGACAGAAAAAGAGTGAAAGAAAGAAAAAGTGAAGGGAAAAGCAAAGAATGACAAAAAGAATGAAAGAAGGAAAGAATGGAGGAGGGGAGAATACTCTGTGTGTGTGTGTGTGTGTGTGTGTGTGTGTGTGTGTGTGTGTGTGTGTGTGTGTATGTGTGTGTGTGTGTGTGTGTGTGAGAGAGAGAGAAAGGCATTTTTTAAAGAGCTTTTTCAACCCCGTCCCACTTCCAGACTTGCCTCCTCTCCTCCATTTCCTTCCTCTCTTCCTCCCTCTCTTCCACATCTTCCCTCCTCTCGTCCTCATTCCACCTCCACCTCCACCCCTGCTCCACCCTATCTCATAACCTCCCTCCCAGTTCTCATAACCCAAATCCCTCATAAGATCAGTAGCCTCTCTCTCTCTCTCTCTGAATATGTCTTTCTTTTTTCTCTTCTCTTTCTCGACATTGCTTTATTTTTTGTAACTTTACCGCCTCATTCCGATCTCTCTCTCTCTCTCTCTCTCTCTCTCTCTCTCTCTCTCTCTCTCTCTCTCTCTCTCTCTCTCTCTCCAACTCAGATATCTCCCAGTAATGGTCTCTCAAATTCCAGCCTCTTGTCCTCTAACGACGGCTCAGTTTTTCTGCCAACCCATACTTGACGTGACCTTGTTAAATTAATCGGAGGGTCACTCAATAGCGCTCGTACCTCTGCCAAACGGACCTGGTATTTTGATGCATTAATTAAAATATATATAGTTAGTTATTTGAGGTTTTCGTAGGTGTTTCAAGGATTTTTTAGCATTTCTGAATTATTATTACTATCGTTATTATTGCTCTTGTTGTCATTATTATTATTATTATTACTACTACTGCTACTACTACTACTACTACTACTATTATTATTATTATTATTATTATTATTATTTACTGGGCCATGCCTCCTCCAAATTACTATATTCGACTTAAGAGTGACGCCTCGTACTGAAGGGGTTAATAGTCTCAGCAAAATATATGTGGAGATAGCAAGAATGAAAGGGAATAGTCTCTCTCTCTCTCTCTCTCTCTCTCTCTCTCTCTCTCTCTCTCTCTCGTTCTAAATTTATGAGAATGATAATTTTTAAGTGCTCCATTTTTCAGACCTTCCTTAAAAAAAAGAAAAAAAGGAAATTTGATGAAAAAACATTATTTTTTTTTTTACGACTCACTTTTTATCATAATTTTTCCCTTTTTTATTTATCATTTTTATTTATTTATTTATTTTTTTATTTATTTATTTTAGTGCGGTTATGATTATTACATTTTTTCTGGAGAAAGATTTCGTGATGTCGTCAGGGGGAAACTTTTATTTTATTTAAGCATGAGGGTTTGTGGTGAGAGAGAGAGAGAGAGAGAGAGAGAGAATATGTAATAATGTGGTGTGTGTGTGTGTGTGTGTGTGTGTGTGTGTGTGTGTGTGTGTGTGTGTGTGTGTGTGTGTGTGTGTGTGTGTGTGTGTGTGTGTGTGTGTGTGTGTGTGTGTGTGACCCTAAATGACCCCAAATGACCCCGCGCTGACACCCCGCAGAGGCAGGTCAGAGGAGGAAGCGTGGGCGGAGGTGAGGCAACACGACCAACTCATCACCATCTTCCTTCTACACGAATTGGACAGATATAAGGTCAGTCTTTTTAGTTTACCCTCACCCAACCACACCCCACCCAACTCAACTCGATAAAACCTTTCAACCAACCAGCCAACCCCCACCAACCCATCCCAACCAAACCAAATATTTCAACCAACCAAGCGACCCCACCAAAGTCAGCCCAACCAACCAACCCCCACCAACCCAACTCAACCAAACCAAATATTTCAACCAACCAAGCGACCCCACCAACCCAACCCAACCAAATCTTTCAATCAACCAGCCAAAGCAACCCAACCCAACCCAACCGAATACTTGAACCAACCAAGCGACCGCACCAAACCCAACTCAACCAAACCTTTCAACCAGCCAACCAACCCCCACCAAGCCAACTCAACCAAACCAAATATTTCAACCACCCGAGAGACCCCACCACACCCAACTCGATCAAACCTTTCAACCAACCAACCACCCAACCCATCTCAATCAAACCACTTAACTAACCAAACTCCACCCAACAGAACTCAACCAAGTCTGTCAACCAACCAACCACTCCCAACCTAATCAATCTCAACCAAAATCAACCAACCATCCAACCAACCCCACTTCCATCGGCTAATTGAGATCGACAGCCGGTAATCAGACAGGTGTAGGGTAGGAAATTAACAGGATAGGTAGCACTGCCGTCTTTACCTGGAGGCTTTACAGTTATTTAGCCATACCTGTAGGCTGGGCTGGGTTGTGTGGTTGTGTGGGCGAGATGATGATGATGATGATGATGATGATGATGATGATGATGATGATGATGATGATGATGATATTGGTGGTGGTGTTGACTGATGATGATGAGGAATGTGGTGGTGGTGATTGATGATGATGAAAGTGGTGGTGATGATGATCATGATGATGATAGTGGTGGTGGTGAATGATGATGATGATTATGTGGGCGGTGGGGGGGGGGGAAGTACATATATTGAATGACAGACAAAAGACTGAAGGATAGAAGAATATTGGAATCAAAGTTAAAAAAGAATCAGACAAGATATCAGCATCATCACATCATCATTACCGGTATCATCACCAATCATAGCCCCCTCATCATCATCATCATCATTACATCACTATAGACATCAGTCTTCCGCCTCATTCTCTTCCTGTTCATCAACATCATCATCATCATCACCATCAGTCCTACTCCTTCTCCTCCTGTTCATCATCATCATCATCATCATCATCATTAGTTCTTACTATCACCAACATAATTATAATCCTTCTCCTCCTCTTCATCCTCGTTCATTTAGTTCTTACCATCACCAACATCACTATAATTTTCCTCTCTCTTTTCTTCCAGCTTCTCCTCCTCCTCCTCTTCCTCCTCCTCGTCATCATCATCCACAAATGCCCTTTCCGCAGCGCTGTGAGGGGTTCCTTGTGCATAAGAGCCACATTCTCGGCACAAGTTCCGTTTGATGTATAATTGGTTGGCGGATGAAATACCAGACTTGATATTAAATGAGAGAGAGAGAGAGAGAGAGAGAGAGAGAGAGAGAGAGACTATAAACACTGCACCAACACATTCAGATTATTATAATTATTATTATTATTATTATTATTATTATTATTACTGTTCATTCATTCATCATCATATCATCATAATAATAATAATAATTATTATTATTATTTCATTATTATATTATTATCATCATCACAAATCACCATTCCTATCAACAATATCTTTATCACAGGACACTCTATCCTGGGACGGTGAATTTAGCAAAGAGGCCGAGACCATCCTACACCAACACGCCATCCAGGGGGACCTCACGCCCCTGCAGCTGGCCGTGTGTCGCTTCATGGCCGTCGCTCGCACCCACGCCATGAGAACCCTCGACCACCGCGTCATTCACAGGTTCCTTCTCGCCCTGCATGAGCTGTGGGACTCCGAGACGCTGAGCAAGGAGGAGGTGAGTTAGGCAGGGAGAGAGGGAAGGAGGGAGAGAGGGAAGGAGAAGGATGGGAGGGAGAGAGGGAAGGAGAAGGAAGGGAAAGAGAGAGGGAAGGAGAAGGAAGGGAAAGAGAGAGGGAAGGAGAAGGAAGGGAGGGCAGAGAAGGTGAGTGAGGCAGAGAATGAGGGGGAAGGGTGAAAGGAGAGAGTGAAGAAGTGAGTGAGGGAGGGAGAGAAGGAGTGAGTGGGTGAGTGAGTGAGTGAGGAGGTGAGTGAAGGGGGGTGGGAGAGAGTGAGTTTGGGTGTGAGTGGGTGAGTGCGCTTGCATGATGGAAGAGAAAAGAAGAGAGAAAGGGAAGGGAAGGAAAGAGAAAGGTAGAGAAAGGAGAAGGTGAGTGAGTAAGCTTTTGTATGGAAAGAGAACAGACGATAAGAAAAGTGAGTGAGTTTGGATGACACGTTCTTCATCTAAGGTACTTCCTTTGTATGAGTCTTAGCCCTTTGAGGCACAACTTGTAACTCCTCATACTCTCTCTCTCTCTCTCTCTCTCTTATTTTATACCTCAGGCGTTAGAGGCAGAGTAAACGGGCGAGGGTGGGGGGGGGGGGAGAGAGCTGGTCTGTGCATTACCCCAAACGGAATCCAATAAATTAATCACTGACAGAGGAAAGATTCGAACCCGGGTCTCTTGGGATATCAGTCCGACATGTAACCAGCCAGCCAAAAAGGGTACGCCGATTGCCGGGTTTCATAGCATCATCATCATCATCATTAGTATCATCATCATTATCATCGTCATCGTCATCATTATTATTTAGTATCATCATCATCATCGCAATCATTTTTTCTCTTACGGATGGGGTGAGGGGGTTTTTATATACAAACTTTAAAACTGGATCTCTCTCTCTCTCTCTCTCTCTCTCTGGTCAAACGGTCAGAAGATTCCAGTCAGTCTTTGTTTTGCTTCTAGTAACACGCAACAGGGAGAAGGGGGGGGGGGAAGAGTGCAGAGGGAAAGAGGGGGTTGAGTTAGGACACGATGCGATGATGATGATGATGATCCCGAAGACCACAACAACCATAAAACAACAACGTATAAAATAAATAATAGTAATAATAATAATAATAATAATATAATAACAATAATAATAATACCAACAAATTTAATAACAATAAACAATAAATAATAATACTGTAATAATAATAATAATAATAATAATAATAATAATAATGACGATGACCATTACAAAGATGATTTTTCTCTTTTGAGTGACGTAAAAACATATTCAGCTTCCTTGGTGCATTTTACAGGATTCTCTGTGAGGCAAGTTTGGATGATGAAAAAATTAAGTTGGATATCTGATACGAGAGAGAGAGAGAGAGAGAGAGAGAGAGAGAGAGAGAGAGAGTACATAACATCAGGCCGGAAAAACATATCATGATGCTTCTTGACACGTAATGAAGTTAGCGTCGAGATAAACGAATTGTGGAGAGGCGAGGAGAGGAAAGGAGAGAAGAGAGGAAAGGAGAGGAGAGGAGAAGAAAGGAGAGGAGAGGTGAGGAGAGAGGAGAAGACCAGAAGAGAGAGATGGAAGATGAGGAGGGGAGTGAAGTGGACAAAAACGGGATGGAGTGGAGAGGACAAAAGAGCTGGGAGAAGAGAGAAAGAGAGTAGTGTGTGTGTGTGTGTGTGTGTGTGTGTGTGTGTGTGTGTGTGTGTGTGTGTGTGTGTGTGTGTGTGTGTGTGTGTGTGTGTGTGTGTGTGTGTGTGTGTGAACAGGTTAATTACAGGTAAGGAGTGTGGGTATTGAGGGGAAGGTGAGGGCGACTATCAGGGGCACGCAGGTAGGCTGAGTGGGAATTGAGGAGGTTGTGGCCGAGTGGATACAGGACTATTAATGAAATGTTCGCTGGTCTAATGCCCGGCTAAAGCAAGTAGGCATCACAAGAAAAAGGAAAGTAATAATCTGAGTATTCTCAATTCAAAGTCGTAAAACACGACGCATACTGTATATACCACGCATCTCTTACCTGTAATGTGTGTGTGTGTGTGTGTGTGTGTGTGTGTGTGTGTGTGTGTGTGTGTGTGTGTTTACCATTTGCCTGTATTATGTGATAGTGTCAAATTTTTCATCCAACATAAACCAAAAAAGTTCAAATTTGGCACAGGTGTCTAAATACAACTAATTAGATAATGTGTCAGGTATGAGAGTCACGCTTACCTCTGGCGTACGTGTCTTGCAATTATAATGACGACACCAGAGAAGACAGTGTTAATAATAGTATATGTACAGTATATATACTCGTAAAGTTATCTTGAGAGGTGGCCTGCAGTCCTACCGGACCCAAGTTCAAATCCCAGCTGAGGCTGGGAACAGTTTAAGGATTTGAATTTAATAAAAGCAGACTTTACTGATCTACCAGAAGACTCGCCGACATGTCGTAAAAATACCCCCCCTAATACCAATACACCACTCTTGTATGAGACAGCCCTAGCATGTATTCAATATGGACGGTGGGTGTTAGCGCCGACGTGGTGACATGGAGAGGTGTATGGTATGTAAGAGGACTACTGGGCCTTGGGAGCAGGCTGTGAAGCCTATGCCCAGAGTCAGACACACAAATATATATATATATATATATATATATATATATAGAGAGAGAGAGAGAGAGAGAGAGAGAGAGATAATTTATATATATATATATATAGAGAGAGAGAGAGAGAGAGAGAGAGATAATATATATATATATATATATATATATATATATATATATATATAAATATATATATATATATATATATATATATATATATATATATAGATATATATATATATATATATAAATTATCTATCTCTCTATCTATATATATATATATATATATATATATATACAATCCATGCAGTCATATATCCTTTTCCAACTTTACATCCATCTATCTATCTATCTATGCATTTATGTATCACCTTCTTACTCCCTGATCTACCTGTCCATAAATCCATTTATCCGCCCACTTATCTATCTATCTATCTATCTATCCCCCCCTCCGTCTGTCTCACCTTACCACTAATTACCGGCATCAGGTGACACGCTTGACCTTACCACCGCCCCCCTCCTCCCTCCCTCTCTCCCTCCCCCTCAGTATCGCTATTCACCCCAAACAATATTCCTGCGTAACCCTCAATGACCTACCAGAATGTGTAAATAAAGGTTTAAGCAAGCTATTTTTCATACAAGGCACGTTCAAAGGCCTCTACTGTATGTCCATCCGTGCAAAACTTGTGTGTGTGTGTGTGTGTGTGTGTGTGTGTGTGTGTGTGTGTGTGTGTGTGTGTGTGTGTGTGTGTGTGTGTGTGTGTGTGTGTGTGTGTGTGTTTCTGATCAACTCATGATTTATAACCTCCTCGCTCTAATCATACAGCAACAAACTTTACTTCTTTTAATGGATTACGAACAATCTAGAATTTGATACTGGCTACCATCCAATGATTATTACACTCAGAGAAACCTTTCCTTATAAGAGTTAATAGTCTAGTAAGAAGTACGAAACCACACATATACTAACTTAATTTTTTGGCTCTGCTTTACTAGATCATGACTCGAGCTTTGAAATATTATGGTTCATCATGAATAATTTTTTTTTTTTTTTTTTTTTTTTGAGTGCTGGTGCGGGCGGGAGTCCTGCATCACTGTGACCCATGGAAATATTGCTCGCCCGCACCCGCTCGCGTCCACTGAGGCCAGTTCCATGAATTATAGTGACGCTAAAGAGGGACGCCTTCGTGGAGTGGCACCGATAGACGTGGGCGCCTTCACTGTCCAGCTATACAAACGTCCCTCAGTTCCTCCACGTTGAGCAACCTGGCGAACTAAGAGCAGGAGCAGCAGCAACAACAACAATAATAACACATCAACAACACAACAAACAAAACCAACAAGAACACCACTATCATCACCACCATCATCATCACTTTCATCACATCATCAACGACTGTGATGCCAAACTCCCGCCCGCACTCACCCGCGTCACCAAGCAGTCGGTGTGGACGCGCCTAAGTGTACAGGTGTTGACATAAATATTGGTCCACTTCCTTACGACAAACAGAGATAATGAACGATGAATTTCGAAACCTACCGATGGGAGATTCGGAGCACGACAAACATTTCAAAATATTAAGAAGTGGTTTCATAACTGTTTGGCTAAAAAATGGATCGATATTATTTTCCGCGACTGTACAAGCTTCCTGACTGCCAGGGATCAGCCATTAAGCGTATCATTACCTTCTAAGATATTATTATTATTTTTTTTTTTTTAGGGTTTTTGGTGCGCAGATGTATCAAACGGGGTCTCTCTCTCCCTCTCCCTCTCCCTCTCTCTCTCTCTCTCTCTCTCTCCTGCCTTTTTTCCCCTCCATCTTATTTGACTTTTTCCTCATCCCCTCCGACTCAGCCACCAGTAATTTCATCTCACCTGCCCTCCCCCCATCTCCCTCTCCCTCGCCTTCCCTCCCTCCCCTCCTTCTCTCCCTTCTCCTCTCCTTTCCTCCTCTTTCCCCCCTCTCTCCCTCTCTCATTCTCATTTTATCCCTCATCTTTCTCCTACCATCCTTTCTTCTCCCTCCTCTGTTCATCTCCTCTCCCTCTCTTCTCTCCCATCCTCTCTCCTTCCTCCTTCCCTTCTCTTTCCTTTCTCTCTTTCCTTCTCTCCTTCTCATTTCGCTTTCTCTTATCCTTTCCCTCCTCTTGCCCTTTCCCCTCGCCTCCCCATCTCCTCTTCTGATCTACCTCTTCCCCTTCCTCCCCCTCCTTCTTCCTTCCCTCCTTCCCCTCCCTCACCACCCTAACCATACTCTTCTTTCCTTAACCTTCCCCTCCCTCTCTCACCTCCCCTTTTTGGCCGTGTCTCTTCAATTCGCCTCTAATCGATTTAATCCCCGCCTTTCTCAGACCATCTCACCTTCCCTTTTCAAATAACCTGCCTCATTTAACTCTCTCTCTCTCTCTCTCTCTCTCTCCACCTTCTTACACCCATTTCTCCCTCACCCCACCATCCCCTCCCTATCCCTAGCCCTCACCTCTCTCTTAACTCCTTTCAGCTGTCCCTCCCATGCACCCCCTTCCTCACATCGTCATGCATTCCCTCCACCCTTCACGTCCTGACTCCCACCTCACTTCTCCCCCTCACTCTTCCTTCCACCCTCACCCTTCTTCATACCACCTCCATCCCATCCCCTCACCCTCATCAGTAACCCCTTCCTTTCCCCTCACCCTCTCTCCCACTCTCCTTCACCATCTCCTCACCCTTTCCCACTCTGCTTCTCCATCTCCCCACCCTCTCCGACTCTCCCTCCCCATCCCCTCACCCCCTTTCAGCTCTTTTGGCGGACTCGGGGCACTGTCGGCAAGGGACACTCTTTTTATGATACCTTCCTTTTTCGCGGCACTTCTTCGGCGCACCTTCCTGCTCTCTCTCTCCCTCTCTCTCTCTCTCTCTCTCTCTCTCTCTCTCTCTCTCTCTCTCTCTCTCAATCATTTTTTTTTTTTTCTGTCCAGTCCTCTGTGGCTCAATTTCCTTTTAGGGTTATTTCTCTTTGGCTTCGTTTTGGCTTAATTTTCGTGGCACTGCTTTGATTTCTTTTTTACGATACCCTTCTTTGACTTAGATGGATGGATGGATGGATGATGGATGGATGGATGGATGGATGGATGGATGGATGGATGGATGGAAGGATGGATGGATGGACGGACGGACGGACGGGTCGAACAGACGGACGGATGGATGGATGATGGATGGATGGATGGATGGATGGACGGACGGACGGACGGACGGACGGATGGATGGATGGACGGACGGACGGACGGACGGACGGACGGACGGACGGACGGATGGATGGACGGATGGATAGTGAATGGATGGAGGGATGGATGGATGGATGGAGATAAGGATAGATAAACAGAGAGCTAGATGACAGATACAAACAGATAAAGATAGATGGATAAATATACAGATGACAGACAGATACACAGATAAAGAGATGGATAGATGTAACCAGTCATGACCCTTTTCTCTGACCAAAAATCTCCAGGAACCTCCATACGACCTCACTCTCTCTCTCTCTCTCTCTCTCTCTCTCTGCTCTCAACATGATCTCCAACCATCCGTGACCCCCATAATGACCCGTGACCTCTGCTGACCCCCCCAGGAGGAGATGCTAGCGGACTCCTTCACTCGTTTCCTGGAACACGGCTTGGCGGAAGTAAGACATCACCGTGACCTCTTCCCCACGACGACCAAGACTCCGGTTATCAGGCTTGAGGCTCTTATGAAGTAAGTTTAGATTGCTGTGTTGTGGATTATTTGCTGCTTGTGATCTCTCTCTCTCTCTCTCTCTCTCTCTCTGCTTTCCATCCATCGACTGCGTATCTACCTACCGACATTAAGTTTTGTCCTTCAATTTGATGATAACACACACAAATACGCCTACACACACACACACACACACACACACACACACACCCTTATCCACCCTCACCTATACCCACCCACCCACCCACACCCACACATCCATCCCACACACACACACCCACACCCACACACACCACCCCACACCCACACCACCTTTCATCTCAGCCTATTAGGTTTCGCTGCCCATAATCTCCGAACCAGATAATTGTGAAACCCGCTGCATCCGCCAAATCCCCGAGGTTAATCTGGGTTAATGGGGAGTTACTTATAATCTCGTTTATTGGGGTAGGAGGGACGATGAGAATTATAGTGTCTTTAAACGTGAATTATACTCTCCTTATAAGCAAATTATAATGTCTTTTTTTTTCCCTTATCATCTCAGATATTGGGGCGAATTTTTACCATCTTTTGTTACCTAAAATCTCGCATACTGAGTTGAATTATTTTTTTACCTATAATCATGCATATTGAGGTAGGAGAGGCGAGGTGAATTACAGTGTTCTTATACGTGAATTATACTGTCTTTTGTTTGTCTATCATCCAGCATATTAGGGTAAATTAGAATGTCTTTTGTTCCCTATTATCTCGCATGCTCAGGTGATTTTTTTTTTTTTGTTACCAATAATTTCGCATGTTAGGGCAGTAGTGGCGATGTGAATTATACCTATCTTCTGTTGATACAACTATTTCTGAGTACCAGAGTGATAAAGTCCTAAATTACGAACGCCAGAGTGAACAGGAGTGAAGAACAACCCCCCTATCCCCATTCCAGGTGCCTGTCCCTGCTGGCCGAGTCACCGTCGTACTGGAAGGTGTGTCCGTTCCACAAGGAGGTGCGGGGGGAGGTGGTGGCGGCACTCAAGAAGGGCACCCTAGAGTGGTATGCGCAGACGACACTTAGGTGAGGCTGGCCGTGGACTAAGGGAGATGGGGAGGGGGTAGTCCAGTCCTGTCACCTAACTGGACCTATCTAGCTTCTGTGTCATCACCATCTAACTCTCCTTCAAACCGTTTCCCGCCTTTGTCATTATCATCTAACTTCGTCTTTTCTAGCCTGTGTCATTATTGTCTAACTCGCCCTGTCTAGTGTCTATGTCCTCACCTATTCAACAGCCTTCATTAGTCTTTGCCATCACCACCTAACTCGCCTTCACTAACCTCTATGTTATTACCACTAACATTCCACATTTTTACTTAACTGCCACTTTTTTCATCATCAACATCACCATCATCATAATCACCGAATCCTATTTCACCACCACCATCATCATCATCACCGAATCCTATTTCACCATCATCATCATCATCACAGAATCCTATTTCATCATCATCATCATCACCATCATCATCCTCTCACCCACTCAGACTGCATAGGATAAAAGATATCTAGAAAAAGGAACAAGAAAGTATAAAATTAGAACTATCAACAGAGTGTCCATCATTTAAGCCTTCGAAATTCCTCATCTTTTCCAATCAGTAAAGAACTTTGATTAACCTTTTCCCTAATCGCCAATCCATCCTCAGCCAATCACTAACAATAAAATACTATATATATATATATATATATATATATATATATATATATATATATATATATATATATATATAATCTGAAGGCTCTAAAATCTTGGCTGTAAATCACCCATCACTCACTTTTTAATCCCTGGTAATATCGGCATATAATTAGTAAAGCCAATCTGAGTCATAATTACTGCCATAATCATCAATTTGCACTCATTCCCTGCACTGAAAATAAACGATATTGATGTAAACAATATTGACGGTTTCGCTTATGTGCAAATAATCTAAGAGACTAATTTTAAGACACTACCCTAAACACCTGAAGAAACTGATTACTCTATTGCTATGTGGCTGCAATCTAACATACTAACATGAAGACAAACACTCCAATCACCTGTCTACACTCACTCTACCCATTGAAAAATTAAAATAATATTGATGTCAGATACTGATGATTCTAATGATCTGGCTGCAATCTAGCTAACAAACTAACTTCAAGAAAACCACCCTAATCGCATGACTCTACTCAGCCACTTAAAAACAGACGATATTGATGCAAGAAACTGTAAGAAACTGAGGATTTTGCTAATGTGAGAGTCATCTAACAGACTAACTTCAAGACAGGGCTCTCACACCATCCCCCTTCAGGTCTGCTCCCTTCTCTTTACATAACTGGGCAAACTAACTCCTAACAAGAACAGTTCACGTCCAACCCATCAAGGCCACAACAACAAACCAACAACAATTCCACTCTAACTTCTCCCCTACATGACCATCTCTCCTTCTAATCCTAACTTTGATGAAACTAATGCAGAATGACGGATTAAAGTTCAGTTTTCCCTTAACACGTTACATTCACATCCCTTTTAAGTGAGTATACATGCAACTGATGTTAGAGTGATGAGGAGAGGAAGATCAAGGAAGAGAGATGAAAAGCAAGAATGATGAGGAGGGTCAACGAGTATGAAGACGAAAACCAAGAATGATGAGAGGAAGATTAAGAGTGAGAAGATGTAGACCAAGAATGACGAGAGGAAGATTAAGAGTAAGAAGATGAAGACCAAGAATGATGAGAGGAGGGTCACGACTGAGAAAACGAAGACCAAGAATGACGAGAGGAAGATTAAGAGTGAGAAGATGTAGACCAAGAATGTGAGGACCTATAATGGGGCAATATGTACTAATTAACCCCTTCGATAAGATGACGTGGTTTGCGGTAAATTTTTCAGTCGATTTTATTCAGCTTAGGACAACAAACCAGTGTCGAAGAAGTAAATAACGGCTAAGATTTATTCTCTCCAAGTCAGTAAGTCCCTCTAATGCAAAACAAAACAACGTCCAGAATACAAGAAAAAAAAAATCTGGAGAATAAACCAAAAGAAAATGGATTTAATGGGTCACTACACCGATCACCCAATCAATCAGTTAAACATTTCAAACTTACTCCTCAAATATTGACCTTAAAGGGCAATAAATAATAACTAATCAGCCATTTCACCCATCCTATGAAATCCATCTATCCATCCATCCATCCATCCTTCACCATCCGCCCACGCATCCATCCATCTTTATATCCCTGCAACCATCTATCCATCCATCTATCCATTCACCCATCGAGCCTTCCGTCCATCCATCCATCCACCCATCTATCCATCAATCAATCAATCATTCAGTCTATCAATATACAGTAGTTAGATCATTTCACATCTCCCTACTGATATCCTATGCTCAAGTCCTCATCTCTATACTTACTTAATCCAACTTTATCAATTATATCACTTACTCCAAACTTCAAAACAGCCTAAGTGTGTGAAGAATTATAATAAACCTACTATTCCAATCAATCAATCAATCAATCAATCAGTCTGTCAGTCAGTCAGTCAGTCAATCAGTCAGTCATTCAATCAGTCAGTCAGTCAGTCAACCAATCAGTCCACCAATCAGTCAGTCAGTCAGTCAACCAATCAATCAGTCAATCAATCAATCAGGTATTTAGAGACAGGCTTATTTAATCTTTTCCCATCACCTCACGTCCCCATCTCGCTGAAATACTTAGCTGATCTGACCCACTAATCAACCAATCAATCAATCAATCAATCAATCAGTCAATCAGTCAGTTACTCAATCAACCAATCAATCGGGTATTTGGTAGTGAGCTTATTTCATTTTTTCCCATTATATGAGAAATACTTATCTGATCTGACCCACCCTCCCAGCAAAGATAAGCACGATAAAAGAGATAAGCAGGATAACAGAGATAAGCAGGATAACAGAGATAAAAACAGTGATAAGCAGGATAACAGTGATAAGCAGGATAACAGTGATAAGCAGGGTAATAGTGATAAGCAGGATAGCAGTGATAAGCAGGATAACAGAGATAAGCAGGATAACAGTGATAAGCAGGATAACAGAGATAAGCAGGATAACAGTGATAAGCAGGATAACAGTGATAAGCAGGATAACAGTGATAAGCAGGATAACAGTGATAAGCAGGATAACAGTGATGAGCAGGATAACAGTGATACGCAGGATAACGGTGATAAGCAGGATAACAGTGATAAGCAGGAAAACAGTGATAAGCAGGATAACAGTGATAAGCAGGATAACAGTGATAAGCAGGATAACAGTGATAAGCAGGATAACAGTGATAAGCAGGATAACAGTGATAAGCAGGATAACAGTGATAAGCAGGATAACAGTGATAAGCAGGATAACAGAGATAAGCAGGATAACAGAGATAAGTAGGATAACAGAGATAAGCAGGATAACAGAGATAAGCAGGATAACAGTGAAGGCATCTTGAAAGCACGACTCCACTGCCACAATTCCCTTTTACATCACCACGTTGCAAAATTCTCGGTTTGCAATTGCACTCACGCACTGAATTACCACCCTACGGTTACCTAGCTTTACCCCTGTAGCGAGATTACCTTTCAGTGCAACATGACGCACCGACTCACCACCCCACAGTTACCCAGTTACCCCAGTCGTTACCCCCTAGAGATTACCTTTCACTGCAACTCGACGCACAGTACCATTACCCCACAGTTCCCTAGAGATATCCCTTAGAGAGGTTACCTTTCAGTGGGATAACTTACTTTTCTAGAGTAAGTTACCCCTCAAGTTAGAGTTAGAGTTACCCCTTAGAGAGATTACCCTTCAGTGCAACTCGACCAACTACGCGGAGTCTTCCTAGCAGCCTCAATAACCATACCCCTTTTACGTTATCTTGGCCTAAAATTGCCATCTCTCCATCTTGAAATCTAAACTATAACAGTTGAACACCAATGCTAATCACGAAGAAGTGTTATGGGAACGATGTTAAACCTCAACAATGTCCTTTTCTGCTATTAACGTACGTGAAATAAGCTGCAAAGGGATGAAATATTTGGGCCAAGTTGAGGTGAAAGTAGTATAGTCCTCAAAACAAGGTCAGATCCAGGTCATATAGAAAAGGGGGTGAAGGGTGAGACCTACGATTTTGGAGGAATTTTTTTACTGCTTGTGCAAAAAACAAGATTATACTGATCAATGAGTCGACACCTTACTGTGATCAAGGTGTGTGTGTGTGTGTGTGTGTGTGTGTGTGTGTGTGTGTGTGTGTGTGTGTGTGTGTGTGTGTGTGTGTGTGTGTGTGTGTGTGTGTGTGTGTGTGTGTGTGTGTGTGTGTGTGTGTGTGTGTGTGTGTGTGTGTGTGTGTGTGTAAAGCACCAAACCAACTGTACATTCCCCAGACTTTGCCTCTGAACCGCCTACTTACAAATCCTTCTTTAATATCAACGAATAAACTTTTGCCCCCTCTTTTATATGACCTTACTGTTTATAGCTATAGTTATACCTGTAGTTATAGTTATAGTTTTAAGGTAGAGTTTTAATTTAAGGTTGACATGGTTGAAAATATTCCTGTATCAACGGAGAGACTTGACACAAGGCCGTATGATTGATGTAAACTCTGCTTCTATACACTCCAGAGTTGTCTGTTTGTATTCCCGTCGATTGAGGAAGCTCCCAGACATCTTCTCCTTAGCGATTCATTCTGTTTATTACACCTTACTGACCTCCTCTTATGTCTACATACAGTAGATCCTTCCAACATCCCCATACTCTGCACAAATAACGTACAAAATATTAATCAGCCATTTCTAAAAATAAATCGCTTAGGAAGAGATGTCAGGGAGACGAGAATACGAGTCTTGGTAACCCCATATCAGTCACACCTGCTGATGAAAACGGGTGCTGTCTTGAACATCC
Source organism: Coenobita brevimanus (assembly GCF_032717465.1). Taxonomy (NCBI): domain Eukaryota; kingdom Metazoa; phylum Arthropoda; class Malacostraca; order Decapoda; family Coenobitidae; genus Coenobita; species Coenobita brevimanus. The sequence goes on from NC_137048.1 coordinate 27,490,041, forward strand.
TGAACATAGTGTAGTCATCAGTATACTCTGTTCACTTTATTTTGGTCTTAAACTTCCATCCCTCCATCTTGAACGCAGAGTTATAAAAATAGATCAACACAAGAATATGAATGCTAGTCACGAAGAGGTGCAACAGAAAGGGTGTAGAGCCACAATAATGTCTTTTTCTGCCACTGAGCTATGAGAAATTAACCAAAAAGGGATAAAAACCTCTGCCAAATTAAAGTGAATGGAGTATAGCATCCCGCACGAGCATCTCCAAGCACTGGACTGTACACAATTGCTACGAGAGGAAAAGCACCCCTGGAAATAAGAGAGAGGCCCCCTTTTTTTCCTCATAATCTATAATAAAAAGGAGAGTGCCAATTATTTCGGAAGAGGAGCTGGCAAATATTCAGACGGTATATAGCAGAGTTAATCTAAATTTTATAATGTATGCAAGCCACAATCGATTAAAAAAGTGTTAGTCACTCCAAATTTTTTTATAGTACAAGTAGGATGCTAGTTTTCTATGAAGAGGAAAGGCAAATATTCAGACTCTATATCGGAAATCTACTCTAAATTCTTAATGGATACAGGTGGCAATCGATTAATAAAAAGTGTGATTTATCCCAAATTTCTCATCGTACAAGTAGAATGCCACTTGTTTGCGAAGAAGAGATGGAAGAAATTAAAACTCTATATCGTAAAGCTGATCAAAATTTTATAATGGATGCAAGTTACAATCGATTAAAAAATAAAAGTTAGTCAGTTCCAAATCCCTAGCCAGCCAGCTGCTCCACATGTGCTTTGTTCTATAGTCAGGGTCAATAATTCATTTACAATGTCTTTAACAACTCTGATAACTGATAATTAAGTTAAACTAATCAGTAATTATCAAGTGGGTCCTAATTATGCTTCATTAGTTCAGTCTTCAGTGTGTAATGGTGGTCAGAAACTCAAAGAAATCTTGTTACAATAATAATAATAATAATAATAATAATAATAACAGAAGGCAGCGTAAAGGAACTATTGACCTTAAATATGGAGCTGTGGACATAAATATCGATCCACTTCTGAACGATAAATTACGAAACAATGGGCAATAATATAAGTTCAATAGGGAAGGCTTCACAGTACCTCTTTCTCTCTCTCTCTCTCTCTCTCTCTCTCTCTCTCTCTCTCTCTCTCTCTTGCATACAACACCTCAACACCTCTGCACGTATTCCGTCGGTTGAGGAAGCTTCCTAAAACCGTTTCCTACGCGATTTATTTTGTTTATTACATTTTTCTGTCCTCTTGTGTTACGTAACTCACTCCAGTAGCGCCATACTCTGCATAAATAACGTTCAAAAAGAGATTAAACGGCAATATCTAAAAATAAATCGCTAGGGAAGAGGTGTTTGGGAACTTCCTTAACCGACAAGAGTACGGGCCCTTATCTCTCATATACTGTTTAGTCACCACCAATAACATACATGAAAATACTGAGGGATAATGCGCAGAATAAATAGCTAAGGAAGAGTTGTTGAGATGCCTCCTGTACCACTTACAAATACAAACCAGTAAGTACTTAATTTCAGAACACAGTGATCATACATTCGAAGCTCAACAAATTTTCAGAATATTACTTGGGTTCCAATAATTACTAAAATATAGAGAGATATTAATGTCTAGAGCCACACCTGTAGAAGTGAGCCTGACCTGACCCTCCCACACATGTACGGTACGTGTATATATATATAGGTAAGTGCACCTTGGCATGGTTATATACGTGGCCTTGTTTGTTGTAGGGGTGTAGTGAAGGCATGGTGAACTGTGGGCATGTAGTGTTGAGGCGATTTTCAAAGACATCTAAGCGAGTACTGTCCACGCCAAAAACATCTCTGAACAAACATCTCTTAATGAACATCTCTGAATACTTCCATTACCCAAAACATCTCTGAGTGAAGATCTCTGAGCATCTCCATCACCACAAACATACCTGAATACTTCCATTACCACAAACAACTCTACGTAAACAACTCTGAATCTGAGTATCCCGATTACCACACACATCTCTAACTAAACATCACTGAGTATGGATATTCTCATTGCTGCAAATCTCTAAGTAAACATCTGAGTATGAATATTGCCATAAACATCCGATTAAACATCCATAAATCCTTCCATCACCCCAGACATTCCCCGGCGAACACACCTCCCTCACCAAACACATACATCAGGGCTGCTGTTGGCCCAGTACGCCCTAATCCCTGACCTCTCCACATCCCCGTCACACACCCTAATCCCTGACCCCTCCACATCACCGTCACACACCCTAATCCCTGACCTCCCAACATCCCCGTCACACATCCTAATCCCTGACCTCTCCACATCCCCGTCACGCACCCTAATCGCTGACTTCTCCACACCACCGTCACACACCCAACCACCTTCATGTCGACCTTTCACTACAGATTTCTTATTCTAACTAACACGTCCTCCCCAGTCAGAAAATACTGAGTGTCCAAAGAGTCGTAAAGGTTTTTCAGACATGGATGGGGTGTCGGGAGCTTGATATTTTGAGATACAGATTTTATCGATATGAAAATGTAACTCTCTCTCTCTCTCTCTCTCTCTCTCTCTCTCTCTCTCGAAAAGCCTGCACCTTTATATGTTATGCGGTCTGTTTTCTCTCTCTGTATTCGTCAAAATACCCCAACAGATTTTAATTTGAGTACCAGTAAAGAGAGAGAGAGAGAGAGAGAGAAGAAAAAAGTGAAATATAAGGCAGTGGTCGAAGGCTGCACAATATCCATGCTCCAATGACCCTGGTTCAACATCTATCAAAATTATATAACGCTGCCTCCAAGTCCCGCCAGATACTCCTAAAAATTTTTGTTCCTTTCTTAATCTGTCGCAAAAATACTTATCAAGGCCCCAAATCTGGCCAGTAATATTCCTATCCAAATAAAAATATCCGATTAAATTAACAGAACAACACCTACCCCTTTACATATTACACCTTACCAGATTATTATTATTATTATTATTATTACTGTTACAGCTATTAATATCGTTGATTTAGTAATGTCCACGATGTACAATAATTGATGTATAATAAGCAGAATAAATCGACAAGGAATAAGTGTCACGAAAGCTCTCAATGCACAAAGAATACGCCTCTTATACCGACATACTGAAATAAACAGTCAACACAGTATCAATCCATGGAACAATAAAATCACGATACGACTGTGCAATATTGGTTCTGCAACATGGAGTGTGGATACCGTAGACTATTATTACTACCCCGCTCTGATGAACTAGTCACACACACACACACACACACACACACACACACACACACACACACACACACACACACACACACACACGAGAAAGACTTACAGACATTTCACCTATAGAACAGAAGAGATACACTTAATAATGCGTGTCAGAATGAATAAGCATGATCGTCTAACGCAAAGCATGTATACTCCTATGTATGTATATATAATGTTTGCATGTATATTTCTATGTATATATGTATGGTGTACGTATGTATGTATATTCCTATGTGTATTTACAGTGTTGGCATGTTTTTTTTTATTTACAGATTGATCCATTTGCAAACTGTGGCTGTAAATCTGCTTTCTCGTCGTGCCTTCAAGCAGCATTTAGCGAGCCTATGTATTTACTTTAAAAATCCTTCATGCTTACCTGCTTATCTCTCTCTCTCTCTCTCTCTCTCTCTCTCTCTCTCTCTCTCTCTCTCTCTCTCTCTCTCTCTCTCCTGATGCATTTCTTAATTAAAATTCCTTTCTGTATTCCTGCTCATCTTTCACTTCCCCCCCCCTCTCTCTCTCTCTCTCTCTCTCTCTCTCTCGGTCTTCCTATAACTTAATTTCCTTTCAGAGCCGCGCGTGTTTCCTCCTCTGGGCTGTAGTCTAGTTGGTATAGAAGATTCCCTAACACCTCTTCCTTAGCGATTTATTCCATACACTGCACCTTAACATCCACTTGTTTGTTATTAATCCAAACCAAATCCTTAACGACAAAACACACAAGTAAATGTTCAGGTGTAAGATGCAAAATAAATCGCTATGGAAGAGGTGTTAGGTAGACTCCAATGCCACTCAGAGTATACCCCTCTCTCGCTGTCACCTCATACTCTCGCCTCCTCTCTATCACCATCACTATCACCATTTTCTTCCTCCACAAAACTCCGCTAAAAGGATAGTAACTTGCTTAGGCTTCAGGTTGGCTGGAATATCAATGACTTTATTTTCTTTTTTCCCTATTGTCTCGTCTTTTTCTTATTCTTTTTCTCTTTTCTTTCCCCTGTTTTTCGGTCTTTTTCTTTTTTCTTTCCCCTGTTGTTCTCCTTTTTCTTACTTTTTTCTTTTTCCTTTCCTCTCCCGCTTCTCTTCGTCCCTTCCTTTGTCGGAATATCAATGTATTTTTCTCTTTCATTATTTTTTCGTCACTGTTCTTGTTTGTTTTCCATTCTCTCTTTCTCTTCCCTTGCCCTCTCCTGCCTTCCTTCCTTTTCCCTTCCTATCCTGCGTTTTCCCTCCTCTCCATCCTCCTCCCTCCACTCTCCTCCTACCCTACCTCCTCTTCCTTCCCTCTCTCACACTCTCCCACTACTCTTCCTTCTCTCCACCCCTCACCTCCCCCTCCTCCTCCTCCATCCCATTCCTCTCCTACACTCTCTCTCATCCGTCTCCTCTCCTCTCCTCCCTTCATCCCTATCCCCTCTCCCTCTCCCACTCTCCTCCTTTTTCTTCCACCCTCCCACACCCTTCTCCTACCATTTCTCCTCCCCTAGCCCCTCACTTCTCCCCCCTCCACGGCCGGTCTGCCTTGTAACTAACGCTAAGCTGTATTCTAGGTGTTGTCTTCCAGCAGGTGTGTGTATGGATGAGGGTGCGGGGGACATCAGCAGGTGTGAGTAAGAGGTCAAATTGTTATCGTCACCCATTGCCATTCCTCAACACTTACTCTGATATAAACACGCCTCCAACACACACACACACACACACACACACACACACACACACACACACACACACACACACAGCCTCCACTCTTCCTGACAACAATATAAGTAAAAATGACTTTCAAAACTATTTCAATCTCACACACAAAAAAATCTCTCAAAAGTTTGTCAACCTGAGGAATGTAATCACAGGAGCGGAAGTATTAGATTACATTTTATAACACGAGTTTCTCAGTATTAATTATCAAACACACACACACACACACACACACACACACACACACACACACACACACAATCAAGGAATCTTCAGGGGACACACACACACACACACACACACACACACTCCAGGGATGACCCAAACACTCTTATATTTCTATGTTGCTTAAATACACAGCACCGCAAGGGTCTAGCAGTGTTTAACTCTCTGCTATCACGCTTTTTTTTTTTTTTTTTTTTTTTTACTCTTGCTGCCTTCAGACGATTTTTTTCAGCTGACATACCCTCGTTGGGAAGGGGTTCGCTCTTGTCTGGACCCTAGTGATGCTTTTTTTGTTACCGTATGTGTGTGTGTGTGTGTGTGTGTGTGTGTGTGTGTGTGTGTGTGTGTGTGTGTGTGTGTGTGTGTGTGTGTGTGTGTGTGTGTGTGTGTGTGTGTGTGTGTGTGTGTGTCGCAGTATAATAGTAAGTGATTATAATTATAAGTGTAGCTATATTTGTTGTGTTTATTTAAGTAATGTGTCTATCTTGTCTTTAAGTGCAGGCTAACCACTAACAAATACCGCAGGTGTGTATGAAAAAACTTATAATATGTGTAAGTATGCCTAAGTAATTGCTTGAACATGTATTACTAGCAACAACTATCTATCAACAAGAATATCTACTGGAGACACCATTATTTGTAAGTATATAAGTAGGAAATAGAGGATATCTAATTTTAATCCCTAAGTATGCAGCTTTGAGAATAAGTATATGCTATGAGTGTGTAGGCATATAACAGCAAGAATATGTAATACTAACACCAGCATATATAAGTATGTAAGTAAATGAAAGAACATGCCCTACTGACTCTTCCTGTAAGTATAAGTAAGGTAACAGCTCTACAACAATTACCAATACCGCAATCTGTACGTAAACTACATCTTCAACACACACTCCTATATACACCTAGGCAGCAGTATAAATCCACGTAAAAAAATAAACATACCAAAATCACCAAAATCCCACCCAGATAAACTATAAATCCCTCCACACATAAAATAAACCCCCCTCCCAATTTCTATTAATACCCAGGTAACCTATTCGTCCCAGGTGAAGCATTTTATAATACCACAGTCATCTCCCTTTTAATCCCCCCCTTTCCTCGCATCCCCCCTACAGGTATGACCGTCACCGGGAGGCCAGCATCGCCACGGGGGGAGATGTAGCGCTGGAGTCGCTATCTCGTCTCGCCATCCACCTCGCCCTCGACCTACAGTCGGGGCTGGAGAACTACGAACATGCTTTTACGTCGTGAGTATAAGGGACTACATTTCGTTATCTGGGACTAAGTTTTGCTGTCTGCAGTGGTGGTGGTGGTGGTGGGAGTACGTTGTGGTGGGGGTGGGGGGGGTGTTAGGAATATGAGTACATAGTGGTAATAGCGGTGGTAGGAGTATGTGATGGTGGTGGTAGTGGCGATGGTAGGAATACACAGTGGTGGTACTGGTCGTAGAAGTATATGGTGGTGGTAGTGGTGGTGGCCTGAGTATGTGCTGGTGGCAGTGGTGGTGTTAGGGTTATGTGTGGTAGTGGTGATAGGACACTTCACTCTCATGTCTCGCCATACACCTCGCCCTAAACCTACAGATGAAGCTGGAGAACTATAACCATGCTTTTACGACATGAGTATGGGAGGCTCAGTTGGCTGGACCCTATCTTTACCCATGCATATATTCACTATTGTAAAATAGTAATAATAATAATAATAATAATAATAATAATGATGATGATGATGATGGTGATGATAATACTAATCTTAATAATAATAATCATAATAATAATAATAATAATAATAATAATAACTAGAGGCCCCCCAAAGGGGGAATCACACAAGCCGCGATCCCATAAATATCTAGCGCGGTTCGGAATATGGCCTTGACCTTGACTTACTTTCACCATGTCGAACTCGTACGAGATTTTCATCCCTACGACACACCTGTAAACTTCTATGATGATATTTTGAGCAGTTCCGAAGTTATCGTGGTAACAGACACACAGACCTTCACCTACTTTCACCAATTTCGAACTCGTATATTCATCCCTACTACACACCAGCACAATTTTGTAATAATATCTTGCGCGGTTGCGAAGTTATCGTGCTAACTGTCCGCAACAAGGAGAGGGCCTACAAAAGGTACCGGAGCCAACCCACCCCTGAATCACATCATCTTTACGTTTCTGCCCGGAATCGTGCTAAGTCTGTTCTTCGCTCTGCTAAAAATAATTTCATCCGTACTAAATGCTCTCAACTCTCCAACTCGAATTCTTCCCGCTCCTTCTGGCACCTTGCCAAAAACCTTTCTAACAACTTTACCTCATCATCCCTCCCTCCTCTTTTCTACTCTGATGTTTCTGTAGCTACTTCTTCTACTGATAAGGCAGATCTCTTCGCACAGACTGTCTCCTCCAATTCCACCTTAGACGATTCCGGTGCTGTTCCTCTATCACTTCCCGCCTCTGACTTCCTCATGGCTGACATTAAAATTCCTTCAGCTGATGCATTTTCTGCCATCACTGGCCTCAATACTAACAAGGCATATGGGCCTGATGGAGTTCCTCCTGTTGTACTCAAGAACTGTGCTTCTGTGCTTACACCCTGCCTAGGCAAACTCTTTCGCCTTTGTCTGTCAACTTGTACCTTTCCTTCTTGCTGGAAGTTTGCTCTCATTCAGCCAGTCCCAAAGAAGGGTGACCACTCCCAACCCTCCAACTATCGTCCAATTGCTTTAACGTCCTGTATTTCAAAAGTTTTCGAGTCAATTCTCTATAGAAAAATTTTAAGGCATCTTTCCTATCACAACCTTCTTTCTGATCGTCAGTACAGGTTCCGTCAGGGACGCTCCACTGGCGATCTTCTCACCTACCTTTCAGACTCCTGGTCATCCTCCTTTCGGGACTTTGGCGAAATCTTTGCCATTGCACTTGACATCTCCAAGACTTTCGATCAAGTCTGGCATAAATCTTTAAATTCCAAACTGCCCTCTTACGGTTTCTATCCTTCTATCTGTGCCTTCATCGCTAGCTTCCATTCTGGTCGTTCTATAGCCACTGTTGTAGACGGCCATCGTTCTTCTCCTACATCTATCAACAGTGGTGTTCCTTAGGGCTCTGTCGTATCACCAACTCTCTTCCTTTTATTCATCAATGATCTTCTAAGCTGTACATCTAACCCTATCCACTCATACGCTGATGACTCCACCCTTCACCTTTCCATTCGGTTCCCACAACGCCCATCTCAGCAGTTACTTCAACAAACAAGGGATGAGGCTATGGCACACCTAATGTCTGACTTAGCTCGTATCTCTGACTGGGGTAAAAATAATCTTTTTGTTTTTAATGCAACTAAGACTCAGTTCTTACACCTATCAACCCGTCAAAATCTTCCACAGGTATACCCACTAATGTTTAATAATATTCAGCTTAATCCTGCATCATCCTTGAACATGCTTGGGGTTTCATTTACTCGGGACTTATCTTGGAAAGATCATATTACATCTCTTGTAAAATCTGCTTCCAAGAGATTGGGTGTACTAAGCCGACTCCGTTCTTTCTTTACCCCTGCACAATTGTTGACTCTATACAGGGGTTTTATCCGCCCCTGTGTGGAGTACAACTCTCATGTGTGGGGAGGCTCCCCACATACAGCTCTTCTCAATAGGGTGGAGTCAAAGGCTTTTCGTCTCATTAACTCTCCTCCTCTTACTGACTCCCTTCAACCTCTGTCTCTTCGCCGCACTGTTGCATCTTTATCTCTTTTCTATCGCTACTTTAATGGTCACTGCTCCTCTGAACTGTCTGCATGCATTCCTCCACCTCTATGACGGGCGCGTAACACCCGTCTAGCAGCAAATTCTCATCCTTTTTCTGTCCAACTCTCTAATGCAAGAGTTAACCGTTACTCTCAGTCCTTCATTTATGCAACAGGTCAACTCTGGAACTGTCTCCCTCTGTCTGTATTTCCTGCTGCCTATGATCTCCAGTCTTTCAAACGCAGTGTGTCCAGGCATCTCGAAATGATCGGATCTTGAATTTGGCTCTCTCTTATATTTTGTTTTTCTCTTGGAGGGAACTCTTATTGCGGGCTCATGGCCTTTGGTTCCTTCTTCCTCGCATAAAAAAAAAAAAGATAGACATACAAACTGAAAACAATACTCGTTGGAGATTTTCATCCCTCCTACACACCTGTAATTTTTTGTGATGATACCTTGAGTGGTTGCGAAGTTATCGTGGTAACAGACAGACAGACCTTCACCTATTTGCACCAATTTCGAACTCGTGGTCGATTTTTTCTACTACACACCTGTAAAATTTGTGATGATACTTTGGGCGGTAGCGACGTTATCGTGCTAACAGACACACACGCAGACAGACAATTTAAATATAATACCAGTTCCGCTATCGCAGCTGGTAATAACCCCATGGAATTATCAGCGAAACGGCAACAAAAATATTTCCCAATTAGATGCAACAGGACAACTTGCAACTTATTAACACTCAATGACAAATATATTACAACTATTAGGGCACTTTGCGATGGTCCAATTAGTACGGCGTTTTAAATTGATATTTCCACGTAGCAAGCTTTGGTGGTGATGATGGTGGTGGTGGCGGTGGTGGTGATGATGGTGGTGGTGATGATGCTGATGATGATTGGTGGTGGTGGTGATGGTGGTGGCGATGATGTTATTGTGATTACGATGCTGAATTGATGGTATGGTAATGGTCATGATGGTAATGATGATGATGACGATGATCTGACTAATGGTGATGGTAATGGTGCTGGTGATTATGGCGTTGCAGGTGATAGTGATGATTATGAGAATGATAATGTTGATGAGGATGACGCTGGTGGAGAAAATGATGATGATGATAATGAAAATGAAAATAATAACAAAAATAATAATAATAATAATAATAATAATAATAATAGAAATAATAATAATAATATAATAATAATAATAATAATAATAATAATAATAATAATAAATAATAATAATAATAATAATAATAATAATAATTATTATTATTACAATAATAAAAATAATTAACAATAGTAGTACCACGACCACCACCAACAACAACATCAACAAAAATAGCCACAGCAACAACAACAACAACAATAATAATAATAATAATAATAATAATAATAATACCAACATCATCATCATCATCATCGACTTCATCATCATCACAAACGTCATCACTCTACTATCCTTCACCACCACCACCACCACCATCATCATCACCATCATCATCATCATCATCATCATCATCATCGACTTCATCATCATCACAAACGTCATCACTCTACTATCCTTCACCACCACCACCACCACCATCATCATCACCATCATCATCATCATCATCACCACCACCATTATGTGATTTAGCGGACGTCTCCTTGAAAGATCTTTACGTTGATCGCTGACAAGAGTCGTTCTCAATGGCAGCAATCAGGGAACAGGGTGAAAAAAGGGGAGGGGAGGGGGAGGAGGGGAAAGAGGGAGAAGAATAGAGGGGAGTGGAGGGAAGGGGAGGAGGGGCAGAGGGATTGGAGGGGGAGGGGGAAGAAGTGAAGGAGGGGGGATGTGTGATGGAACGAGGGAGAGGGGATGGGGGGGAGGGGGAGGAGGAGACAGGGAAGTAAAGTGGGAGGAGAAGTGGGGAGAATTGTGTATAAGTGTGGGTGTGGGTGTGTGTAAGAGAGAGAGAGAGAGAGAGAGAGAGAGGATAAAAACGGAAGGGAAGACAGTAGGGGGAGATGGAAAAAGGGAGAGATGGTGGAGGGAGGGAAGGAGAGAGGGAGGACGATAGGGTTGGAGTGAACAAGAGGAATGGAGAGGGGATAAGGATGAAGGAAAAAGAAAAGGAAAGCGAAGAGGAAGGAAAGGGAGAGAAGGGAGAAGAAAGGAGGAAGAGAAAGGAAAGATGAGAAAAGGAGGAGAGCAGAGGAGGGAAAGAGGAGAAATGGAGGGAAGGAGAAAGGGGAAATAAGAAGAGAAAGAGGAAACGGAAGGAAGCTGAAAAGAGGAGAGGGAATGAAAGTGGAATGAAAAGGATGGATGGGAGGAAGTGGAAAGGAAGGGAAGGGAAGGGAAGGGAAGGGAAGGGAAGGAAAGGAAAGGAAGGGAAAGGAAAGGAAAGGGAAGGGAAGGGAAGGGAAGGGAAGGGAAGGGAAGGAAGGGAAAGGAAAGAAAGGGAAGGGAAGGAAAGGGAAGGGAGGGTGAAAGGAAGGGGAGGAGAAGGAAGTGGAAAGGTGGGAGGAGAGAAACAAGAGAAAAAGGAAGTGAGTGGAAGGGGGTTGAGGGAAAGGGAGGGGGTTGAGGGAGGGAAGGGGGCAGGGAGAATGGGAGGGGGTAGATGCAAGGGGAGGGGGTAGTATCAGGCTCCACTGTGCATAACAACGAAGGATTAAGTAGCTTACTCTCCCCCCTGCTCCCCCCACACCAACACCTAACCTCTACCCCATCCCATCCCACAGTGTGTTATGTGGTGTGGTGCGGTGTGTGGTTAATGATGATGATGATGATGATGATGATGATGATGATGATGATAATGATGATAATAATGATTCAGAATAACATATACGGTAATCTCGCACTTAAACGTTCGTCTCACATTCACCACCATTTCACACATTTATAAATCAAAAGATGCACAATATTCTTACTATTCAACATACCTTCTTCTTTACAAGCCTATTCTTCATCCTAATAACTGATTTTCTTTATATTTTCAGAACGGGCCTCAAAATACCCTACGTGGCACTAAATTACAAGATTTTCGAAAAACTGGTAAGCTTCATTATTTAAAAAAAAAAATGTTCTAGGAATAATCAAATATTCTTTTCAGCTTAGAATGTGTAGGATGCAACAGCTGAATATTTCTAGTATGATGAGTTACCAAAAGCAGCATAATCTAACTTAATCTAAACTCACCTAGCTAAGCCTCATCCTGCAGACCTAAGCCAACCTAACCCAACATATCTAACCTAGCCCAGCCCAAAGGATTGACCTAACCTAATCTAACCTAACCTAACCTAGCTTTGCCCATCCAAGCCTAACCTAACCTAATCAAATCTAACCTAACTCAACCCAACCATGAAGGGATACAACTGTGACTTAACCCTATTGAAACCTGTCCTAACTCACACAAACAAGCGACAACGACCCTTGATATTACGCTGCCATAATGGGTATCATCAGTTCCTTTCACTAACCAAGCTCGCTCATACAATAAACAATCCCACCTATCCATGCCCTGACCTACCCTACTAAAGCGATGACCTACCCTAACCTCATCGTGACCTGATTCCATTGAACGACAGGACCCGCCACGTCACCTCACTCTTTAACCTTGAGGGACGAGTTAACTATTTTACACTGACTGACAACACGCGTTTTTTGTAGTTTATTTATGTTTGAGATTTAAGGACGGTCCGCAGATTTCCATTTCTCGAGGTTTCAGTAAAGTTGGTTACGATGAGTTGGGTTGGGATGGGATGGGATGGGATGGGATGGGATGGGGTTGCGTTGGGCTGTGCTGGCCTGGGATGTGTTGGGTAAGGTTAAATTATATTACACTGGGTTGGTCTGAGTTAGGCTGGACGGTAAATAGGGGTTTGCTGGGCTTAGGTTGTGTTGAATTAGACTGCGAAGGTTGGGTTGGGCTATGTTTGGTTAGGCTGGGTTAGGATGGGTGTGGGTGGCTTATTTCTTCACGTTTTGTCAAATCGCAAATCGCTGATCCACATAATTTTATTCAGTTAACATTATTTCCTTCACATCCACAAAGCTACATTACTTCCTTCACATCCACACAGCTTCGTTCACTTCCATATAACTTCCTTCACTTCAACATAGCTCCCATCACTTCTAAATTGCTTCTTTGATTTCCACAGTTTTATTCAGTTCAACATCCCTTTATTCACTTCCATATAGGTTCGTTCATTTCACACAGCCACGGTCACTCTCACACTATCTACTAACCCACATCGCCTCGTTCAACTTTAACCTTTCTTAATCACAGAACACAACACCTGCCTGTAAATACTTGCTATATATACACACTGAGATACAGAATGCTTTAAAGGTCACTATGTATATAAACTGCAAGATTTAGTTTTATTATTATTTATTTATTGGCCTGAATTTAGGAACTGTGTTAGATGTTAATGTTATATTGAAAAGTATTTTTAAAATGAACTAAGACGTGTTTTACTTCTTTTGTCTCTCTCACTTTCAGCTCTCGGAAGATACATTGAAAGTGCTGACGATCATACAGGTGAGGTGTGTGTGTGTGTGTGTGTGTGTGTGTGTGTGTGTGTGTGTGAGAGAGAGAGAGAGAGAGAGAGAGAGAGAGAAATGGAGAAATGAATTCCCCGAGCTAGGCAACTAAGGCCATATAGCCCCGCTGGGTTACAGGAGGGCGCTACGCCTCCCGGCAACGGTAAGAGAGAGACACACACACACACACACACACACACACACACACACACACACACACACACACACACACACACACACACACAGTCCATCAAGAGAGAGTCCATGGAAGTAGGAATTTTAAATGACACGAAAAACACACAGTAAATCCTCAAATATTTTGTCATAAGGAAAAAATCTCACAAAAAAATCCCTTATTGCCATCCATCGCCTGAATGGACCTAATTTTTTGGACCGACTGTACTTAGCGATTTTCAGCGCTATAAAAAAAAAAATCCACCAGTTTATTTACAACTCTTGCACATTCAGTCAATCCAACCAGAGAAAAGACCCATGAGGGGAAAAATTAAAGAAAAAATTATATATACCATAGGGAAGCTAAAAATTTGGTCCCTCCTTTTTAATAATATACTTTTGTTTTTCTTTTTTTTGGGGGAGGGGGGCCTTGGGTATCTAATCAGAGAGAGAGTGATTGATGTTCAGTCACTTGAAAGATTAAACTGGATTTTTGTAACGATGTGGCTATTAATCATAAAAGTGAGAGAGAGAGAGAGAGAGAGAGAGAGAATAATGATTAACAGGGAGAAGAGTGTGTGCGTCGGGGGTTAAGAGAAATTAATACAGCCTACCATGTAAAATAGTGATGATGATGATGATGATGATGATGATAATGATGATGATGATGATGATGATGATGATGACAAAAAAATAATGAGCTATGGTAGTGACGATGACAATTATAATGACAATGGCGATAATACGTTACTCTAACAAAAACACCTATAACAACATCCATTCTTCTATCTCCCCATTTTCTTTTTCTATCCAGGTCGCAGAGGACATAGAAAACGAGGTGTGGCAGATGTGTGCGTTACTGAGAGAGCTTGAGCTGAGCAAAGAGCCTCCCTTCTACAACCCCCACTGCTCTACCAGTCCCTTCATGCTCTACCTCGCCCTCGCAGAGCTCTCCAGGTGGGTGCTTATGTTTTCTAGATGGGTAGGAGAGCTTTATAGATAGGTGGGAGAGCTTTACAGGTACGTGAGAGAACTTTGTGGATAGCAGGAAAAGCTTTATACAGGCGGGAGAGCTCTTTAAATATGAGAGAGCTTTACATATAGGACAGAGCTTGATAACTAACACCAACATTACTCTCTCTTCTCTCTCTCTCTCTCTCTCTCTCTCATCTGCATTTACATTCACCTTACTTCTACGACTTTCACTTCCCAATATATTTAATCCATCCTCCTTCCTCCCCTGCCTACCTACTCAGCCACTTACTACATACTCTCATACCCTCTACAGCTGCCATAATCCCAATACAGACATCCACACCCACACCCACTCACCTGCACACTATTTACACACACACACACACACACACACACACACACACACACACACACAAAGCCAACATCCCACAACAAACGTAAGCTAATCTCATTTACCAACCCACCCACAGAACTCACTTACTCGTCACTCACTCATCCACCCATTCACGCACGCATCCTCCCACCCACTCACCCACCCATCCACACACGCACTCCCCCACCTACTCACCCACCTACTCCCCCCTCCCCACAGGTTCCAAGAGCACGTGCCTGCGAATGAGCGAGGCAAACTAATCTTGGGTACGGTATGGAGACACTTCCTGCCCGCCGTGAGTCGCTGGGTGGACGTCTCAGCCTTTCGCATGTACTGTCGCATTAGGGTGGCCATACTCACTGACAGGGTGGCCAATACAGGAGAGCCCGTACAGGTAACGTTGGGGGGGGTTTCGTAATGGGTCAGAGTGCATTACCGTAGTACTTCTAGCGGTATATATTTTCCGTTTTTTTATTATTTCGTTTTGTATTTAGGTGAAGGAAATTTGGTTTAGGAAGTGTTATCTTACTCGCAGGGAAACATGGAGCTGGGATATTCTCCTCATGTTCGTTCCAAAGGTCTTACTCGAAATACTCCCCCCTCTCCTCCATGTTAACTAAGGAAACAAGCTAGGGATGATGTTAATGATTTTACTCTTATGTAACCTTGCCGCTGTCTGGTCTTGGATTCATGTAATTCGGTAGTGTTTATTATCGTCTCCCTAGCCTGTCCCCTCACCCCCCCTATCAGTAATTTTATATAAACTTCTTTCTAACCTCTCCTCCCCCCCCCCCCTCCACAGTACACTACGTCGGCTGTGGACTGTACTACCTGCTACTACCTGATGAAGACCTTTTGGAGACACCTGGCCTGGCCCGACCCATGCTCTGCCTACACGCTCATTGTCAAGATGATGGAGGTGAGATGGACTTAGATTAGTCGGGTTTGGTTGTCTGATTAAGTTAGGTTAGCGTAATTAAGGTAAGGGAAGGGAAGGTAAGGAAAGGTAAGGTAAGGCATGGTAAGATAAGGTAAGGCATGGTAAGATAAGGTAAGGTAAGGTTAGGCTAGGTGAGGCTGGATTAGGTCAAGTTAAGTGAGGTTTGGTTGGCTGGGGTGGGTTCGGCTTAGATGGATTGGACTAGTGTGGGTTGGAGCAAAATACGTTGGGTTTAGGTGGGTTGGATGGGATGGGTTACTTTTAGCTGGGATGAGTTGGATTTGGGTGGGTTTAGGCTCGGTTCTGTTAGGTAAAATTAAGCTAGGTTAGACTGGGTTGGGCTGGGTTGGGTTGGGTTGGGTTAGGTTACGTTAGGTTAGGGTAGATTAGCTCTCTCTCTCTCTCTCTCTCTCTCTCTTTCCAAGTAGCTAACCAAGAACCACCACAAGTCCACTCCATAACACCTTCCATCTATACATGCTCTCAAAGTCTCTGTACCTTACCCACCCCCACTACCCCTTCCCTACAGACTATGTCCAGCGTCGGCGACTACTACGTGAGCCTCCTCCAGCAGCGTCTTCAGACCCTCTCCACGGACACCACGGACGACGAGAGAGCGCAACAGCTTTGTATCACCGTCAATAATATGGAGCATGTCAGATATTCACTCAGTCTGATGCAGGATGAGTTGCAGGTGAGATGAAGGAGAGAATGGTGAGTTGGAGGAGTGAATGGTGAGTAATGGAAAAGCTGATGGTGGATTAAAGGATGAGTGGATGGTGAGTGAAGGATAAGTGGATACTAAGAAGACTGTGGGTGAAAGATGAGTGAATATTGAATGAAATGATGAGCTACGGATGAGTAAATGGGGCCTGCTGAGTGAAGGATGAGTGAATGGCGAGTTAATGGTAAGTGAATGATGAGTGTATGGTGAGTCATTGATGAATGAATGGTAATTTAATGAGCAGTGAATGACGAGTTAATGGTGTCATTGATGAGTGAATGATGAGTGAACTGTGCGTCAGTGATAACTGAACAAGTGGTTAGAGAACGATGAGTGAATGAAAACTGAATAAAGAGTACGTGTTTGATGGATTAGACGATGGGTGAACGAAATCGCCTAAATCCTCTTCCAGACAGAACCCGTCACCCAAATGCTGGACGCGCAGGACCCACGAGTAAGTGAGGGAGGATGCACGTACACGGAGCACATCACCGGCTTAGTGTACGAGGCCATTAGCAACATCGACAACAAGATTACCACTTCCATGACCGCCGTTTCTGAGAAGGTCGGTTAATTTGGCACTAAAACTCCTTTTTCTTCTCATTCGTTCACACCCTTGTAGATTTATTATTTAAGATATTTACTAGGATAAATAGTAATATCAACAGCAAAATTACCACCTCCATGACCCCGGTTGCTGAGAAGGTCGGTTAATTTAGCACAACAACGTTTTTTTTTTTTTTTAATAGTGATTCATTACCTATCATTTAATTAATTAGTTCATGGCAGTTTTCGTAGTTGGATATTTACTATTTACATCAACAGCAAGATTACCAGCTCCATGACGCCTATAATAAAAAGTTCAATTCGTTTTGTACTATTTTCCCTATTTCGATTTTCTTATGTAACTGGTGATTCGTAATTTTGGAAGATTTACTAGGCTATATGTAATATCAATAATAATATTCCCAGCTCCATGACGCCTTTTTTTTTTACGTTGTCTTGCTTGTGAGGCGTTATAGTACGTTTCATTATATATATATTTTTTAAGTTATCTTCCTTATATGAAGCTAATACGAATACTGACGCACGCAGCTTGCTATATGGGTCGAAGTTAGTCCCAGTTATTAAGGGTGGCTGTAAAAAATAAATAAAAATAAATAAATGAAACACGCTTCCAAGCCTCCCCCTCACCTTACTTCTTCTCCCCCTTTCGCCACCTTAAGCTTCCATTATTTCTTATGCTCCTCTATTTTATCCTTCAGCATCGTTTTTAGTCTCTCTCTCTCTCTCTCTCCCCTCATGATAGCCTTATTTCTTCCATAATCACCCCATTCTAGGCCTACAAGTATATCAGATTTCCTTGTAATCTAAGCATCAATTAAAGAGGCTACTTATTCTTCATTAATGGCCACTCAAATTACATCTCACTCCATTTAGCAATCACAAGAACGTTTCCTTATGAGTACCCTGTTACTTTCAAATATTCACTCGCTCTTATCCTCACTCTAAATACCCTAAATTCCGTACAGTCGTAATAGCCACCATAAAGTAAGCTACATAACAACGTCCTCTCGTTCCACAATAAGTTTCGTAAATTATCAGATCAAACCTTTAAACTAACTCAATGATTACCCAATTACTTATAAATTATCCTCATTCCAAATACATCAAATTCCGTACAGTCCTAACAGCCCTCATAAAGTAGGTTACATAACAAACTCCTTTCATTTCACTATCAGTTTCGTAAATCATCAAACTTAAAAAAAAAAATCTATCTCTCTATCTATAGCCCGACGCCCTAATCCTGCAAAGGGTGGCCGCAGACAATAAGCCTCCAAGTCGCTCTGTCACCCACCATTTGACTACTCTCCCCCCAACTCACCCCCCCCTCCCTCATATACCTCTCAACTCCATCCCTCCACCTCATCCTCGGTATACCCCTCCCTCTCCCTCCCTCCACCTCACCTACATACACCCTCATAGTCAGTCTTCCATTCTCCATTCTCTCCACCTGTCCAAACCACCTCAGTGTATTTCTCCTAATCTTCTCAACCACATCCACATCCACCCCACAACGTTCCTTCACTTCCTCATTCGTCAACCTGTCCCTCCATGTCACTCCACATGCTCCTCTCAAGTAACTCATTTCCACTGCTCTCACCCTTGACTTGTTTCCCTCTTGCAAGGTCCACGACTCGCTTCCATACGTCAGGGTAGGGATCACAATACTATCATGCAGTGACTTCTTAACTTCCATACTCACCTCCCTATTTCTCATCACTGCTTTCAGTGAACCAACAACCCTCCTTCCCTGCTGTACCCTTTCGCGCACTTCATCCCCCAAAGTTCCATCCTTACTCATCACACTACCCAAGTACTTGAATGCACTCACATTCTCCATATCCTCACCATCCAACCTCACTGTACATTCTGTGACTTAATTCCTCTCAAACACCATAACTTTACTTTTGTTTACATTAACTTTCCGCTTCCTCCTCCTACACACTGTCCCAGATTCATTCACCAAACCTTGCAACTCCCATTCATCTTCACTCAACAATACTGTATCATCAGCAAACAGTAACACCGGAATCTTCCAAATCTCACCCTCATTCATTAGAGCCACCCACACATCCACTGCCCTACCTTGCACCTCCTTTACAACCCCATCAATGTATATATTAAACCGCCATGGAGACATCACACAACCTGTTTCAGTCCCAAACTGAGATCAAAGAACTCACTCAGCTCACCATCCACTCGCACAGTAGCCCTAGCTCCTTCGTACATACTCTTCACAGCATTAAACAATTTCCCATCCACTCCATATATTCTTAACACCTTCCACACACCTTGCCTATCTATTCTGTCATAAGCTTTCTCCAAGTCCATGAAGGCAGCATACACTTTCTTTCCCTTCTCTAGATACTTCTCCACTAAACATCTTAGAACAAATATCTGATCTACACACCCTTTTCCTTTCCTAAATCCCCCTTGTTCTTCTCCAACTAGCTCCTCTGTCATATGCCTAACCCTATCAATGAGTATTCTACCATATATTTTACCAGACACACTAAGAAGGCAAATACCCCTATGGTTACCACATACTTCTCCCTCCCCTTTTCCTTTGTATAAAGGAACAATTATACCTGATTTCCAGTCCTCTGGAACCCTTCCCTCTTCCCAAGCCAATCTACACAACTTCCATATCCACTCCACAACAATCTCACCCCCATACCTCAGCATTTCACCACACACTCCATCAATTCCTGGGGCCTTTCCCAACTTGATCTTCTTCACTGCTTCCACAACTTCCGCCCTACTGATCTCTTCCTCCCTCCTCTCATCTCTTCTTCTCCCAGCCATTCCCCAACCACTTATACTCGGACTGCTCTCACTCTCTACATTCAACAAATCCTCAAAGTGTTCCTTCGATATCCTCAATTTCTCTCTCTTCTCCACCAACAATCTATTATTCCTATCTTTCACTCCCCTACTATTTCCCTTTTCACACTGCCTTACTTTCTTTACCTCCTTCCAAAACAATTTCTTACTCTCCCTCCATTTCACACTCAGATTCCTCCCAAACTCCTCATCCACTTTCTTCTTACTCTCCTTCACCAGTCTCTTCACCTCCCTTCTCCTGCTCACATATACCTCTCTCTTCTCTCTCTCATCTTCTCCCCTACCTCTACTGGCTAACCATTCACTATATGCCTTCTTCTTTTGTTCCACAGCTTGTTTCACCTCATCATTCCACCATGCTGTCCCTTGCACACCCTTGTATCTCCTCCTCACTCCACAAACCACCTCACACGCTGCGCCTATCTCTTCCATTAAAAAAAAAAATTATTACCCAATTACTTTCAAATTATCTTCATTCTAAATACACTAAATTCCATACATTCCTAATAGCCACCATAAAGTTGGCTACATTGAATCCCATCTTCCCATTATCAGTTTCGTAAATCATCAAATATTAAAGATAACCCAAACTGCATAGTATTCACATACCTTACACAGTTGTCAGAATGTAAATGATGACTATGGACAACCTCAAGCTTCATCACCCTTACCTGCAGTTTAGAAAGAGATCCAATTAAAAGACTATAAGGAAATGCAAATGGTATATACAGTACAATAATCGAAGGTAGTAATGTAGGGTGGGGGAGAGAGTGACAGGTTAGAGCTTGAAGAATTTTGGGTGGAGGAGAGAGACATAAGTTAGAGCTTGATGTCTTTTGGGTGGGCGAGAGAAACACAGGTTAGAGCTTGAAGTCTTTTGGGTGGGGGAGAGAGACACAGATTAGAGCTTGAAGTCTTCTGGTTGGGGGAGAGAGACATAAGTTAGAGCTTGAAGTCTTTTGGGTGAGGGAGAGAGACACAGGTTAGAGCTTGAAGTCTTTTTTTTCTCATCACTTAGGGCTAAACAGAACCCATCTTCAGAACCCAAAAGTTAGAGAAAATAAAGACATCAAGCTCTCTCTCTCTCTCTCTCTCTCTCTCTCTCTTACCCAACATTTCCACTTGTCGTAGTGAATCATCTACAAGGGTAATAATATTTGGTGAACGGATACATCGTGAGCAAATCGAACCATCCGTAAAATCAATTATATCAGTCAAGATAAAATTATTCGTAACTTCCGTCGATTGTAAATGAGCATACATAAAACTGAGAAAGACTGTGTGTGTATGTCTGTGTGTATGTATGTCTGTGTGTATGTATGTGTGTGTGTGTGTGTGTGTGTGTGTGTGTGTGTGTGTGTGTGTGTGTGTGTGTGTGTGTGTGTGTGTGTTCACCGCCAACTAGACTTCTATGATTATTGTGGTGCGAGAGTAATAGCGAATAATTTACAGGCGTTCCGTAAATCAATTTGCATGTGTTTCGTAAATCAGGAAGTATTGTTGGTGCTCTCGTAGTCATTCCTCTACTGTTATAAACGGAGATTGGTAGGCTATGCAAGCGAATGAACATTAATTTTCACATCCCTGTTAGGTCACAATAAGTTTTGGTAGGCAAGGTTAAAAATACATGAACTGCTTTGTTAATAATTTTCCCTTGACTACTAAGCCTTTGTGTTTAGTCCCAACAACTTCTTTATTTGACACCACATTTTTGCCAGATTTACCTGATGATGTAACTCCACTCAGATCTAGCCACAAAAACCTCCATGCTTAGGCAAATTTCTCTTGAAGTTAAAGCCCTGATTTTGTCACATTTGATCAAGTGGAGATTAAATTTACACCAAACTTACGTGACAATAATAAGCCATTCAAAACTTGCAACAGAATGGCTGAATGGTAGGGAAAAAACAAACAAAAAAACAAAACAAAAGGGCAATCCAAAATCTAAAAATAATAATAATAATAATAATAATAATAATAAAAAAGACTGCAACCATTAACCTCTCCTGTAATAAATGGAGACTGATACATACGCCAATGGGCATTCATTTTAGTTATTAATTATCACTATTTATTTTCACTCTCCTCTTGTATTCATGTTTAACGATTGACTGTGTATTCGAACATTTATACTGTATGTGGGGGAGGGAGAGGGTGTTTCGAGAAGAGCGTATGTGAGTAAGGAGGAAGAGGAGAGAAGACGAGGGGGAAACTGAGGATAATGTGGAGGGGAGAGGAGGAGGGGGCGACCGAGGATAAGATGGAGGGGAGAAGAGGAGAGGGAGCACCGAGGATAATGTGGAGGGAAGGAGGAGAGGGGACTGAGGATAAAGTGGAGGTGCGACGAAGAGGGGGAAAAGAAGATAAGGTGGTGAGGGAAGACCAACAATAAAGTGGAGGGGGAGGAGGAAAGAGGGACCGAGGGTAAGGTGGATGGGCGAGGAAGAGGGAGACCGAGGATCAGGTGGCGGAGGAAGAAGGAGGAGTAGACCGAGGATAAGGTGAGGAATCGGATGAAGTGAAGTATGTGAATCAGGGTGGTGTGCGTTGGAAGAAGGGAAGCTTGATGGTGTAGGACATGGCAGCATGGAGGGAAAGTGTTTGAGGAAATCCTCTCCGAGATTAAGACTATTGACAGGCAGACATAGATAAACAGATAAATAAACAGACAAATAAAGAGATAATGATACCTATTTACCTATCTATTTTTCTCTCTAGCTAACTACAGGAACATAAATAAGCAGAGAAATAAAGATAAATTGATAGGTAGGTTGACATGTACCTACTTACCCATATTTTTCATTCTAGCTAACTACAAGAACATCATGACATCATACGTGTCCTTCCTTCACTGGCTGTTAATTAAATTCTTCATTTCCCTACCAACTCACCTACCTACCTACTAGACAACCAAAGTGTAATTCAGCCCTTCACATTTCTGCTTTACTGATCTTCACTACTGTACCTACCTAACCACAAGGTACCATAAATCTCCCGAAATCCTTCCTTCACCGTTAACTACCTACCTACCGACATGTTCAAACCGGTAGCGAAATCTATAATTCCGTCTACACTCACTTCATTGTCACTCCTCGATGTCCTCCTCACGTGCACTCCAAGTCAGAGAGCTCTTGAATAACTCCTAATAGGCCAGTCCCTCACACACGCAAAAACACTGAGAAAAAAATACGGATGCCCAATAATCAAACCAGTCTCCTGAGAAAAGCCGGTCGCTCTAACCAGAAACAGAGGCCCATACCCGGCGTGCTTGTCCTGATGTTTCCCATAGTTTCAACTGATTAAACAAAGCATAAAAACCAATAGTATCGCTGCCACGTCTGTCTTTCCACTAATACAATTTCATCCCCATTGCAATCTGCCATACTTTTGACAGCAGAAACCGAGGATTAGTTAATGAAAAATGTGCTTGAAATTTATTGAGGGCAACAGAGTACATATCTCACGGCTCCTATCCTCGACCCCCCAGCATACCTAAGTTGCCAGATGTATTAAATTACAACCCTCAAATGACACCTCCAGCTTTAATTGCAGTGTATAAGTACATCTTCTGATTCCCCAGTCCTTCAGATGATAACGGAAGAAGTGAAAGAATAAGGCAGTACGAGTGTATGGAAAGTTTACTTAGGCTGTAACAAAAGCTTGCAGGACGATCTCCTCCCGCGCATCCAGTCTGCGCATCCCCCCCCAAACCACCCCCTCTCCGCCTCCCTCCACCCCCCCATCCAATCTCATCATCCCCTCCACTTACCCCTACCTCCTCCCCCACCGATATCATCCCCCAACACCTCCCTCTCCCTTCCCCCATCCATTCCCTACCCCATGTCCATCCCCCATCGTCCTCCATCCCTCCTAGTTACTTCATCGCAGCAACCTCCCTTATGAACCTGGAAATATCCATGCACCGTGTGTTTAAATGCAGTATGGTTTATAAGGATTACATAGTCATGGAAAGAAAATTGTGATGCAGCTAAATGCAGCTTCTAGGTATCATTACAATTACAATCTCCATGTACCGTGTGTTTAAATGCAGTATGGTTTATAAGGATTACATAGTCATGGAATGAACATTATGATGCACCTGAATGCGACTTCTGTGTATCGTTACAATTAGATAGTTTTCCTTCCCATATTTTTATTTCTATCTGTTCACCTTCCTCTCCTCTTCACGACCCCGTCCCCTCCTCCTTTCCGCCTCCTTCTAATTCACCCTCCATCTGTCCTCTCTCTGCTTAAAGAAAAATTATAGATATGCCAGTGCTTAACCCGTTAGCTCCCAGGGTTCCTGTGTGAGGGACTGTGCTGGAAGAGTATTGAGCGTACTGCCCTCTGCCTATCGGCTCATAGTCGCAATGCTCATAGGTCTCTTCTTTATTAAATTTTGAAAATGCAGAGTTCCGTCCTATACCATGGACACTGGGCGTAAATGGGTAAAACATGATTCTCTCTCTCTCTCTCTCTCTCTCTCTCTCTCTCTCTCTCTCTCTCTCTTTCCAAAGTATCACACCATACCACACCACTCACTATAAAGCTGCACATTGACACACCACACTGACACACCCCATTCTACCACACCTCACACTGCCTTGTCTCACACACTAAGCCACGTTAGCATAGATCACGTTAAGTTAGCACAGACAAACTTCAGCATTACCTAGATTAGAATGAGCTGGAAGTTTATCTTTAGGCAAGACTATACTTTATGTGCACTTAGGTAGCCATTTTAAGCCAGAGGACATTTCTTAGACTTTATTTAAGCTCCCACCAGAGAATTTTACTCAGCTTGGGAGAGACTTTTTCCGTCAGAGAGGTTAGAGGTGCCTCCAGTACATCCTCCAGTTCGAGAAGATTTTCCTCAGCTGAATAAAATCACCTGGGTGTAGCACGTGTAAACTATTAAAATACGTGATCGGATTGGAGGCATGGACGTCCGGAGGGGTGGGGACAAGGGGGGGCACTTGCCCCCCCTTGGAATTCGATGACTTCAGTTCTTGTTCAAGGATGATTGAGTGCTTTGAGTCAATTCATGCATTCTGTCACTATGCATTTGATGTAAGTCATGTAACTCATGTAAGTATATGCCTATGTCTATTTGGAGTGTGTATATTTTGATATATTATAACCTCACATATATGTATAATTTATTTTATTTTGCCCCCCCTTTCAAAAAATCCTGCGGACACTCCCGATTGGAGGTGCTAATTAGTTCTAAGGCTAGGTGAGCTTAACTGCATTCTCTCATCTGGGCCAGATGCGAGTGGAGCTGCAGAAGGACGTGTTCCACCTGGCCTGGTCCCCGGATTCCCTTCCTGTCGAAGAGGCGGTGAGGCCCCTTTTAGAGCGTCTCCAGGCCTCCCTACGCCCGTACTCAGCAGCCCTACTCAAGAACAACCTCAACCGCCTCCTTTACCTTCTGTGGCTCGGGGTCCTCAACGCGTTGCACGACCAGATTGGCAAGGATACCGAGGTCAGTTTGAGGTCAAGCGGGGTTAAGAGAGGTCAGGTGAGGATATGAGGTCAGGTGGAGTCATGCGAGGTCATGTGAGGTTAGTTGGAGTCTGGCGGTCACTTTTCATATTAATTAATCATTTTCCGTTTTATTAACCTGTGCTGTTACCCCCTCAAACCCTCTTCCTCACCCCCAGGAAAAGCAAGCAGCGTTCTTCGTGCGTCTATACGAGGCGCTGGAATTGCTTCGGTGCTTCTTCCACGCACACAACCGTGGTCTGCTGCAGGAGGCGCTCCAGGGCCCACAGTACTCAACGCTCGAGAGGCAGCTCAGGGTGGGTGAACACCTTACACTTGAACTCCTCACACATGAACACCTCACACTTGAACATCTCCCGCTTGAACACGCTAGATACGCATCTCAGGGTTTGTTGTGTCTTCGTAATCTCACACGAACAGACCATGCACACTTGAACAACTCACACTTCAACGTCAGAGAGGCAGCTTAAAGTGGAGGTCATACCTGAACACCTCACTCTTGAACACTTCACACTTCAGTACGCTGCACTTGAACACACTTGAACATTTCACAATCCAACACCTCCATACATTCATGAGTATTATGGAATTTTTATCAGTCTTGCTAAATTCTCTCTCTCTCTCTCTCTCTCTCTCTCTCTCTCTCTCTCTCTCTCTCTCTCATATCTTCCCCGTATTTGCACAGTTCTCGCCGGAATCCTGTCACCCCTCCCCCTGTCTCTCACTCTCTCACACTCTCTCCCCTCTTATCTCTTCTTCCAGCCTTTCTCTGTGATTAATCCCCAGTTATTTCTCGCTCCAGTGCCTTCACATCCTTCCCTCTCACCATCCCTCTCACATTTCGAAAGCGTTTGAAAGCGTTTATTGACCTTTTACTATTCTCCCTCTCTCTCTCTCTCTCTCTCTCTCTCTCTCTCTCTCTCTCTCTCTCTCTCTCTTTCTCTCTCTCTCACACACACACACACACACACACACACACACACACACACACACACATTCCGAAAACATTTGATGGCGTTTATTGACCTCTTCTTATTCTCTCTCTCTCTCTCTCTCTCTCTCTCTCTCTCTCTCTCGTTTTCAGTTTCCCTACTGGCTGGCACTCCTTTTCATTTTATTTCTTTCTCTTACCTACATATTTTTCTCTCACATTCCGAAAAAGTTTGATGGCGTTTAAGGATATTTTGCCAGTCTCTCTCTCTCTCTCTCTCTCTCTCTCTCTCTCTCTCTCTCTCTCTCGCCTTTGACATTTCAAGGACACTTTATAGCTTTTATGGATATTTTCCTGTTCTGTACTGCACACTCGGTCTTCCATTTTTTTTTACTATATTTTCGTTCTTTTTCTTTTATTATTCATTTTACTTCTTGACCCTTCTCTTTGCTCTCACATTCCCTTTGACCTTCTGGCATTCAGTTGACGTCAATTCTAAGCCCAGTTCTAAAACACACTTATAAATTCTTATCTGTTTTCGTGTTGCTGTAGTTTCAATCTCTCTCTCTCTCTCTCTCTCTCTCTATCTATCTATCTATCTATCTACAAGCTACCTGTCCGTCTATCAGCACAGTAATCTATCAATGTATCTATATCTACCGATCTATTTATATGTTCGTACCTGTTTATCTATCTATCTACCCACCCACCTATCTACCTATCTACCTACCTACCTACCGTACCTACCTACCTACCTACCTACCGTACCTACCTACCTACCTATCCACCGAAACCCTCACATCTCTCTCCAGCAGCTGCGCAAGACCACAACGGAGGCCCTGACAAGAGATACACTACACGGCCATCTCTCTCTCCTTCCCTCTCTCTCTCTATCCGTTTATCTATCCATCACTATATGTACGTACCTATCTATCAGTCTACCTATCTACCCACCTACCAACCAAGCTATCCAGCCTCCCATCTCTCCCGCAGCTGCACAAGACGACCACAGAGACCCTGATAGACAGACACTACACGGTCATCTCTCTCCTTCCCTCCCTCTATCTGTTTATCTATCCATCACTATCTCTGCGTACGTACCTATCTATCAGTCTACCTATCTACCCATCTACCAACCAAGCTATCCAGTCTCCCATCTCTCCCGCAGCTGCACAAGACGACCACAGAGACCCTGATAGAGATGTACCACATGGAGCGACTGATGGAGCAGGAGAGGACAGAGGCCCAGGAGTATGGGTCCCTGTTTGTGAGGGTGTATTTCAACCACGACTCCCTCTGTGTCGAAGTCCTGCAGGCTAGGAATGTTATACCTCTAGATCCCAATGGTGAGTGGGGCGAGGGGAGGGTTGTAGTGTGGTGGTGGTGGTGGTGGTGGTGGTGGCAGTGGTAATAGTAGCAGTGGTGGTGGTGGTGGTGGTGGTGGTGGTGGTGGTGGTGGTGGTGGTAGTAATAGTAGTAGTAGTAGTAGTTGGAGTAGGAGGAGGAGGAGGAGGAGGAGGAGGAGGAGGAGGAGGAGGAGTAGTAGTAGTAGTAGTAGTAGTAGTAGTAGTGATAAGAGGAGGAGGAGGAGGAGGAGAAGGAGGAGGAGGAGGAGGAGAAGGAGGAGGAGAAGGAGGAGGAGAAGGAGGAGGAGGAGGAAGAGTGTCAATAATAAAGCCATACACACACCCTGCCATCCAAGACAAAGTTAAGATGCAATATACAAAGAAATCGCTAAAGATGAGGCACCACGAGGCCTTCCATGCCACCCACAATACGAGCCAGTGACCCCCTTCCCTCTCCGGCAGGCTTCAGCGACCCATTCGTGGTGATTGAGCTCCTGCCCCGTCGTCTGTTCCCCGGGGCGGCACAACAGCAGACCAACGTGCACAAGAAGACTCTCCACCCGCTCTTCGACGAGTGCTTTGAGTTGTACGGCACTTTATTTTATTCTGTGTGTGTGTGTGTGTGTGTGTGTGTGTGTGTGTGTGTGTGTGTGTGTGTGTGTGTGTGTGTGTGTGTGTGTGTGTGTGTGTGTGTGTGTGTGTGTGTGTGTGTGTGTGTGTGTGTGTGTGTGTGTGTGTGTGTGCGCTGATTAGCTTTACCAGTATTGTTATTTCCCTCCCTTCAATCTCTCAAAGAACACGCTAGGCCATCAGCCAAATTGAAAGGAGTTAGGGATCTTCGTCAGGTTTAGAGTAAGCGCGCTATTCTTAAACTGACCCACCATTCTGACTAAACTTAGCCATCACCTGAGCTGAAAGGGAGTTGGGGTTCTTTGTTAGCTTAATGTTAATGCGCTATAGTTAAACTGAAACACTCGTCTCACTACACTTGGCCATCAATCGAACTATACGAAATATTGTTTCTTTTTTTTATCCAGTAAGTGTAGTAATAACAACAGTTGAAGCCTGAAAATCTGAAACGAGAACCTGGTGGACTACACGCTGAAGCTGCACTCATCCTGCAGTTCACCATCGTCCTTTTAGGGGAGAGGGAAGGAGTTGACTGACCTTTGTATAATCAGGAAGCTGAGCCACCATATCAGTGCCACCACATGAAGGCGTCCCTCTCCACTATACTGATTACTTAACCCTCCACAGCCCCGCAACCCTCGAAAGCTGCCAGGCGGAGGGCGCAATGATCCTGTTTACCCTGATGGACCACGACGTCATCACCTGCAACGACTTCGGCGGGGAGGCCTTCCTCTCCCTCAACACAATCCCTGGCGTTGTGGCGTCATCCTCATCCGTTGACAACTTCCACGGACTCAAGCCAATCGAGCTGAATCTTATGTTCCAGAAAGACCCAGGTATGGAGCACTTTATGAAGAGAGAGAGAGAGAGAGAGAGAGAGAGAGAGAGAGAGAGAGAGAGAGAGAGAGAGAGAGAGAGAGAGAGAGACGCCTAACATCTCACCTAACCTAACCTAACTCCAAGGACGTCACCGAATTTAGCGGGCCCAAAAGCCGTCATCGTACTGAATGGGCTAACCTCTTTCCCTGGCATGGTCACACTCAGGTATTTATAGAGACTAACGCCAGATGATTTTACTTTATTTATTTATTTATTTATTTATCCATTTATTTATTTACATCTGAGATCATTCCTAAAAATCGAGCGGTTTAATATTAAATCTGAAGTGCATTGTAATATCTTTTTTCTGGATCTTACCAAGTCTTTTATATAGTGGGAAAAGGGGTAATGATGATGATGATGATGATGATGATGATGATGATGATACTGCTGGAGGTGGTGATGGTGGTGGTGATGGTTCCGAAGACGATGTTGGTGCTACTGAGTGATGATAGTAAGCAAATTGACGATGATGATGATGATGATGATGATGGCCCCTAACTCCACTCCTTTCCTCCACTTTCAGAAAACTCCATCCTGAGGGTGCTGGAGACGCGGACCAACGACAAAGTGGCCATGGAATTCGTGAAGAAACAGAAGGAAAGGATCGCCCGGCCATCATAGTCCACTTAGCACAGTTACCCCTTCCCACATCCACGTTTTCTATTCCTCTGCATTTTCTTTAGTTTTAATCCTCGCTCTCCACGTCCACAGTCACATTTTTCACACTTTTTTATGCATTTTACATCACTTTCACCTTCATCTCCACTTTCACATCCTCGTTCCTACACCTATGCATTTTTCTCCGTCTTCATCTTCGCTCTCCACTTCCACATTCACAGTTTTCACTTATCTGCATTTTACTTCACGTTCCCCTTCATCCTCACTCTCTACACACTTTTCTCTAACACCTCCATCCACTTTTTTTTTTTCCTTCATGCACTTTACTCCTCTTTCATCCTCATCCTCATCTTCCACATCCACGTCACCTACACTCTCCACATCCTCATTCATCTTTTTCACACTCCCATCTACCTTTTCCATGCACCTTATTTCACTTTCATTTTCATCCTCACCTTTTACATCGCCATTTTCTATACCTCTGCATTTTTCTTCATCCACACCCTCGTTCATCTGTCTCACTCTCCCCATCCACCTTTTATGCATTTTACTCCACCATCTTCATTCTCACCTTCCACATCCACACATTTCAGACCCATCCACCTTTACCCATCAGCTCCGTCTGCATCATCAACACCACCCTCCACATTTTTCACACCCATCCATCTTCTTTATCCATCAACGTCACCTGCATCTTCATCCCCACCTTCCACACAATGCCACACCTCAAACCACCAGCAATATTCCACACTCCATGCATCCCACACCACTCCACAACTCCATCCCTTCAGAGTCACCCCCTGTCCTCATCTTCGTATCCTTAAGTGGCCTTTTACGAGTCCTGAGATGTCTTGAAATAAAAACATCAGTATTGTTCTTCATCTCGTCACGAAAACGCACGTCACTCTCCTTCATCTCGTCACGAAAATGCATTGCATTCTTCATCTCACCAAAAGAACTTCATTTTTCATCTATTTACATAATCACTCCATTCTTCACTTCCTCACGAAAACACATTCCATTTTTGTGGTTTCATCTCACGAAACGCACTCCATTC
Source organism: Coenobita brevimanus (assembly GCF_032717465.1). Classification (NCBI taxonomy): domain Eukaryota; kingdom Metazoa; phylum Arthropoda; class Malacostraca; order Decapoda; family Coenobitidae; genus Coenobita; species Coenobita brevimanus. The sequence continues at coordinate 27,521,116 of NC_137048.1, forward strand.
TTCTTCATCAATCTTCATCTCACGAAACGCACTCCATTCTTCTTCATGATCTTCATCTCACGAAACGCACTCCATTCTTCTTCACCATCTTCATCTCACGAAAACGCACTTCACTCTTCATCTCCTTCATTTCCTCAAGAAAAAATACTCCACTCCTCATTTCCTTCATCTCCTCACACACTCTATTCATCTCTTTCATCTTCTCACACACTCATTATTATTCATCTTTTTCACCTCCACCTCTCACACTCCATTCTTCATCTCGTCACGAAAAGCTTCATTCTCCCTCACGCAAACACACTCCATTCTTCACCTCCCTCACCCCCCTCATCTCCAGTGCACCTCGAGGTGACCGGGCGCAGAGGAAGACGCCAGATGAAGTCAGTTTAAGTTTCCTTGTGTAGAGACTGACTAGGAGTGCTTTCGTCAGTGATCAAGGAGACTGATACACATGCTAGAATCGAATACGTAGACACTGTATTATTTATAGCTTTAGATTTTCCTTTCGTGACTGTTTTGGTGGAAGTGGACTAAGATGTTTATATGTGGATTTGATGGACTTCAGATTTCTCTATGATGATGATGATGATGATGATGATGATAATGACTGATATTTTAATGATGGTAATGATGATGACTGACATAGAGCTAGAATCTTCAAAACACACATTTCCCTAAAAGAATAATTTATAACCCCTCACAAAACTACCCTGAATGTTTTTATCGACTGAAACCGAAAAAAGTGTTTAAATGTTTACCTGGACGGAGTAAAACTGAGTACACATGGAAAGTAAACACATTAAACTTAAAGGAAAAAATACCATAATCACAGGAAAATGGAAAGGAAACTTGTTTTTAAATACAAGAAAGGAAAAAACTGAAAATGCACTAATCGCTCCAAAAAAAACGAAAATATCAACAGATTAAACTCGTATAACAAAAAAATCAGAAAAACGATACAATGGTACATTTTAAAAAATACAAAAAAAGACCCAATATTACTATAAATAAATCCCAGAAAAACGACACAATATTACTAAAAAAAAAAAAAAAAAACACGACACAGTATTTCTTTTAAATATCCGGAAAAACGGCCCAATAATACTAATAAAAAAAACTAAGAAAAACGACACAGTATTACTAAAAATTTTCAGAAAAATGGCACAATAATACTAGCATATTCACACACAAACGACCAAATATTACTTATTAAAAATCTCATAAAACAGCACAATACAAAAAATAAAAAATCCCAGAAAAAAGCCCCAATATTTTTAAAATATCCCAGAAAAACGACCCAAAAATTCTGAAAAAAAAAAAAAAAATCAGAAAAACGACACAATATTACCCCAAAAAAATCCAGAAAAACGACACAATATTACTTTAAAAATCCCAGAAGAACGACACAATAATACTTTTTAAAAACACCAGAAAAACGATATACTATTACAAAAAGTCACAAAAACGACCCAATATTACTAAAAAAACACACAGAGAAAAGCGATAAATCACACAAGCCTTCACCCTGACGTTTATAATGAGAGAAAAAAATTGAGTGCAACTGTGTACCCCTCTCCAGTACATTTAAATATCTTGCTGTGCTTGATTAACGAAAGAAAGAAAAGAAAGAAAGAAGGGGAGAAAGGGAAAAAGATTTGACGAAAGAAAGAAAGAAGGAGAGAAAGGTAAAAAAAATAGAAAGACTGCAGTTTTGATTACAGCCGTATCCTGAAAATGTTAATTACGAGAAATTTGGAATCTACAGTTAAGTTTTGAATATGTTTAGTGAAAAAAAAAAAAAAGCACTGGAGCTTATGTGTTATAAATGCATGAAAATGTTAAGTAAAAGGAGACTTCAGCAGTGGATTTAAGTGTAATATAATTCTTGAAAACACTGACTGAAGACGACATATAAAAAGTGAAAAAAAAAAAATTGTTATAGGTCTGTCTTGATAATGTTTAGTGACGGAGGACTTACAAGGTGAAGATCCCTGTCACATAAAATCTTCAAAATGTTTACTGTAAGGGAATATAAACACTACTGTACATTTCAGTTACCGAATACCTTGATAATGTTGAATGAAAGTGAGAGAGAATTTAGAGTGAATTTTCTATTACATTTAAGACTTCAAAATGCATGTCACGACTCCATTTGCCTCCTCTGGTTATAGTTCTAATATTATTCTACGAGACTGATGGAACTTACTGAATAAATGGCAGGCTCATACTGATGATGATACGTGAAGATGAGGCAGTGAAAGTGAGTAAATTTGAGGCAGGAAGGGTGTGAGTGTGAAGACATTGTTACAGGTGAAGATGATTTGGGATTATTACCCAGCGCTGGACCTAGATAGATCATATTGCTCTGCTGGGGTTAGAGGAGAAAGGTGAAGATGAGTGAAAAGGTGAAAAAGGGGAGATGAGTGAGAATGAGGGGTGACATGATCACCAATGTAAGTGTAAGTGTCGATGAAAATACGTGATAATGAATGCAGGTGACGCAGAGGAGTGAAACAAGGGATGAAGCTAGGCTTTTTTTTTAATGAGGTGGCGAAGGGGTGGCCAAGGCTAGTTATGGGGTGGCCCAAGGAGATATCCATGGGCTGGCTCCGAGGGTATTCCATCACGAAATCTGGGGAGGTCACTAGCGTGGTCAGGCATATATTAGGGGTGGCCAGTGCCACCGTGACTACCCCACTGGTTACGCCAGAGTGAATGTGAGTGAAGCTGAGGCAGGCGAGAAGAAAGTGAGAGAAAGTAGGACAGGTGAAAGTAAGTCAAGGTGAAGCAGGAGAGGTGAAAATGAGTGAAGGTGAGGCTGGGGAGCTGTGAAAGTGAGGAAAGCGAGGCAGCTGTGGTAGAACTAAAAGAAAGTGAAGTAGAGTAGGTTAAAGCGAGAGGAAGTAAAGACAGTAGAGATGAAAGTGAGCCACATTACCACGACACAGAGTCATGTTCCTGGTCAACCCAACCATATGAATAATGAGTGTTCTGCAATCACACACACACATATATATCTTCTTAACTAGCAATTAAGGTTTACAGTTGTAGTTTGCAAAGTCTATCGTTGGTGGCTGTTAGAGGGGGGCCAATATAGTTGTGTGTGTGTGTGTGTGTGTGTGTGTGTGTGTGTGTGTGTGTGTGTGTGTGTGTGTGTGTGTGTGTGTGTGTGTGTGTGTGTGTGTGTGTGTGTGTGTGTGTGTGTGTGTGTGTGTGTGTGTGTGTGTGTGTGTGTGTGTGTGTGGCCCCTTCAGTGCGGAGAGGGAATTCCTTTTTAATACCTTCACCCGAGGACGTATATTTACTTTGTTTTTGCTACCTACGGACGATTTTGTTCATCTCAAAAAAGACCTGTTTAATGTAATGGATTAATAACAACTTCTATTAACCCCTTCACTACGAAAGGGCAGTCCTAAAATGAACAAAATGAATAAAATCGTGGGCTGGTAGCAAGAATAAAGACCACCTACGTCATCGCACTGAAAGGGTACTAAATAACTCTTGGACTGTCTGTCTGTTTGTCTGTAAATACCAAACGAATCTTGTTTTACAGGTGATATATATAACACTGATTCTTACTCCAAGTACAGCCGATTAAAAATATCATTACCCTTTAGTTGGATTAAAAGACCCCTGAACGATGATTTTTCTAAATAATACGTGTACTGTTCTCTGTATTTCTCAACAACAAAAATACTACTACTACTACTACTAGTACTACTACTACTACTACTAATAATAATAATAACAATAATAAAGTAATCCTATGTCAGACCAACATACTGTGTGAAACAATGTAAAACAAAGAGCTCCATATTTTTCCATATAATTATGACCTGCCTGTAATAATCTGGACTACGCCACGTGCCTCGGCTCCCTACGCAAAATATAAATTAGTGTGTGGTTACTTAAGCAGGATACACAGCGCAGTGTTCCAAAACTTTTCATCCTGTATTTCAACATTTAAAGAACAGTGGATGTAATGATACTTTTTCCGTCGACTGTACTTTTTTTTTTTCTCACGTGGCACTAGAAGTACAGGGTGGCACATAAGTCACTGCTTGAGCCGCCCCTACAACACAAACACGAAATGTGATTTAAAAAAAAAAATTCTAACAATGGCCTCACCAATTTGTTTTGTGTGACTAGTGTTGTGTGTGCCGTTGCAGGTCGTACGTTAGTCAGTCTTCTGGTTGCCATATAGCACCGAACAACACGATACCAAACGCCAGTGCACCGTAGCAAAGACAAGACTACGGTGAAGGGAGCCACCCAGTGTCGATTGTTTATGTTCCCTTGTGTGTTGCGGGGGTTGCCCAGGTAGATGGATGGCTGTATACCTGTGGGCTTAGGAGACGTTTTAACAGTTCTTTCTTACCGATATATATTCAGTTTTACACTTTATTACTCTCTTATATGCTGCTTCCATCCATTTAACATCGACATGGTTTCCTTACATCAAGTACCAGGGAATATTTACAGTATGTGGCAAGTGCAGATATAAACTAAAGAAAATGTGCAGAAGGGCCTCTTAAGATTAAAAATACAGACCACTGCGCCATATTTTCCTGGGTTTATGAGATTCCTGGCCATTTCTAAAGCATTTTCATTTGCATATTACTCTTTAACACTACTCTCGCACCGCGGGACCAAAAATTTTTCACCATATAGGTGTACTACCCATTCCCACATCCAGTTGGTTTCCTTATCTCTGTCTATCATGGCGCCGGGAATTCATGACTAGTAACTACACCTGTGTTTATTTCAGTTTTGCGAGAAAAAAAAAAAAAAAGTTTTGTGGGACTACATTTCACACAGATATACATAAATAAATAAATAAGGCTTTTAACGTGGCGTTAATAGAAATAATTCGGTAAGAAAGAGGTGCTGAGGTCTACAAATCCCACAGGAGCACATCCACCTCCCTGTACGCAAGAATGCATGATCAGCTGTTTCCAGAGTGCATGAGAGTGAGAAGCAGAAGGAGCAGTTTACCCCAACCGCATCCTTTTATAATTACTTCAGATACATAAGAATTAGATTACATTTCCAAGCGAGATCTAAAAACTTTGAGTGTCTGTACTTTTTTGAGGGAATGTTCAACATATATATCGAGTTAGAAAGGAAAACTTCTTCAGGTTATGTCTACTGTGTGCATGTGTGTATATATTTGGGGGTGTGTAATTTTTCTTTACATATATTTCATGCTACGTGTGTGTGTGTGTGTGTGTGTGTGTGTGTGTGTGTGTGTGTGTGTGTGTGTGTGTGTGTGTGTGTGTGTGTGTGTGTTACCATATCATATCTAACAAATCTCTATTTTCTAACAGAGTATTATCCTTCTCTTGTTAACTTCCTATAGACTTTAACTAGTTGATTTCGTGTGTGTATGTCTATTTGTACATATATATAATTAAGCCTGGCATGGCGTTTTGCCGTAATGTGAATAATTTAGAGAGAGAGAGAGAGAGAGAGAGAGAGGGGTGGTCTCTCTCTTCGCTTCACTTCAGCCTTGAGGGGGTGTCGGATGCTGTGTGGACTCCAAGGTGTAGAGGATATACACAGCCTTCATTAATTCCTCAAATAATTCCTTTCCAAAAATAATTACATCATTTGGAAGCATCACGAGGAAACTACTTAAATGACGTCACGGTACTGAAGGGGTTAAAATCTTACAAGGAAGTCAGTATTTAAGATAAGCGTTGATACTCTGAAGGATGCTACCGTACATGGCAAAAAAAAAAAAAAAAAAAAAAAAAAAGATGAAATGACAGAGAATGGCTGGAAAAGGGATGAAGCGGAGACAAAAATGGCTGGAGTATAAGAATGAACACGAAAAAGCACGCACACACACACACACACACACACACACACACACACACACACACACACACACACACACACACACACACACACACACACACACACACGAAAGAAGAAGGAAGAAACTGAGGGGCAAAAGAATGACAGATGGAGAAAGTGTAAAGAATTAAATGGTCGAGAAACTTGATAGACACTGATGTGAATACTGAAGAAAATAAAATTTAAGAAAAAGTGTTTGGAAATGAAAAAAAAAAAAAAAAAAGACTAAAGAAATATGATAATACAAAAGAAAGAAAAACTGGGAGAATGAAGAAAATTCAGAAAAGAAGCAATTACAGAAATGAAGTAAAATGAAAAAAATGGCAGAACACGACCTGAATACGAAATATTAAATAAAAGGGGAATCATTTGTGAGATAGAGATAGTAATTAATAGGAAGAAGATGAAGGAGAATATGTGAGAGAGAAAAACAGAAAGAAGGAAGGAAGGAAGGAAGAAAGAAAGAAAGAATGAATGTATGAAACTGGAAGCAAGGGAAAAAGAAAAAGAAAGAAAGAAAAGTGTAAAGTTTAGAAGAATCCCCTTCAACTTTACATTAAATAAGCCAGACTAATGACTTTCTTCAAGACAAAATCTTCCCCTAGAAGAAAATGGAAGTCCAAGCAGCATCCGACACCCTACGAGACGACTCCGAAACACTTCACACCCTTTTTGGACCTTTTTTGTAAATGCTTAGCCCAGTTTTGGTAGTTTAGGAGTGGCAGGCGGACCCGAGGGCAAGTTGTGGTGGTAGTGCAGAGGATTGTGTTCTAGGTGGCTCTGGGAAATTCGTAACACCTCTTCTTAAGCGATTTAGTCTGTGCATTACACCTTAATATCCCCTCATAATTCTGTCTAGCTACTCAGGGGTGGCCACAAACAAATCACTTCCACGCCACCCGATATTATCCCCGCTGCAAAATTACTTCTTCATTAAAAGGATATAAATAGCATGAGAGAATGTTCAGGTATAATATGCAAAGTAAGTCGCTAAGAAGAATGTGCCACGAAGCCTCCTATACCAACTAGAATACATGCCAGAGTGTATGATGATGAGAAGGGACAGCCAACCTCACCTACACCAAAGATAAATGTAGCCTAAACAAAAGCAACTGCTGCCCTCTAGCGGTGAACAAGTGAAACCAAATTACAATACTCCTTTTACCTTAACCTGGCCCAGATTATTGTCCTTCTTAAAATTATTTCACACAGATGGCAGATTAAGACAATACTACGGTTGAACATCAATTCCATAACACTTCTTCGTGACTAGTGCCAGAATGTACTTTCATCTCTTGTTACAGCTCGGCATTCAAGACGGCAAGTAGGTAATTTTAGGCCAAGTCAAGATGAAAAGAGTACAGACAGATACCGATGCTGAGAAAACTGATGTACACACGACTCCAAAATATTTCTACAGGCCACAATTGAGCTAATAAGGCATTTTAGGAAGGATAGTATCATGCGTTGAATCGATAAATGCAATTTTTAAAAATCCAGCTAATATTTTTTTTGTCAGTGGCGTGCAGACAATCTGAGAGGCAGGGGCTATCTCACCCAATACTTTGATCTCACCTTCTCACCTTTACCGGTGAGAGAGAGAGAGAGAGAGAGAGAGGAGGGGAAGTCTAAGAGGGCACTTTGTAACCGGCTGGGCAAAGGTGCAGGTGTACACTTCCTGTGAGTCTTACCTGCGCACACCACTGATTTATTAAAGAATAATCGTTAATACTGACTTTTCTTGTCTTTCATATCGCATAACGTGAAGACCCTAAAAACAGCAAAATACGTACGTTTTAACGCAACAATTAAAATACACATCTCCCTTATTCTTTGTATTAGGCGCCTACAGCTCAGTTACACTTGCTTGATGCTAGATGGCAGCACTAACAAGGAACACACAAGGAAGAGGCTGTCTGTTGGTCTGTTCCCTCCTATCCATCCTACACTATGACGTGTGTGTGGTTTTTGTGTATTTTTAATGTTCGTGTTACGTCTGAATGTGTTGTATTCACGTGTAAAGTTGAAGTCAGCAAATGAATGACTCAGTCTTTATTACCCTCAACTGAGATCTTGCAAATGGAATCTGTAATATAATTATTTCTGATTACTGAAGTTTGTATGTGTCACGGGAACAGCTAGATGGGGTGGCCAAACTTAAATTTAGTGCGAGAAGAAATCAATATCAAGAATTTGGGATATTTCCCTTGGAAATCTGGGGTGGCCAAGCATATTTCAGAGATGGCCTGTACCACCCTGGTCACCCCTCTGGTTGCGCTACTGGTGTGTGAATAGTTTGCAGTGGCGGATCCAGCATTTGTTGATTTTTTTTTTTTTTTTTTTTTTTTACTGACGACGATCGTTCGTTAATGACAGTAGTAACAATAATTCTTAAAAATTATATGTATTATCACAGTTTATTTTACAGCCATAAACCACAAGCTTCATCAACAGAACAGAATTCATAAGATTAGAAATTTTCAAACACGTATATCTGTTTTCCCTTCAGTAAGTCTCTATACATGTTGCAGGAAAAAAAAAGTGAAAAATGGAAGTCCGAATTTCCTGCCCCCCCCCCCTCCGGATCAGCCACTGGTTTAGGTGATTCTAAAGTCCATAACAATTTAAAATTATGCCCTGCGACGTCTCACACCCTTTCTGAACAAGATGGACGCCCTCACGCGGTGGCACTGATATAACAAGGCGGCTCCTCTGTCCTGATATACAAACGTCCCTCAGCTCTCTCCCTATCCCCCTAAAGGAGGATAGTAGATCGGCAGGATAACCTCAGCCTGCAGCCCACCAGGTTCTCGTTTACGTAAAGTGAGGGGGTATGAGCAATAGGGCGTGACTCGTATGCGGGTGTGATTTAAATTTGATATGGAGTACAGTTTAATATCAAACTTGTTAATTAAAGTCAAAATGTCTGCCTGTACAATGACCAAGGGTGTAAGTGTACATAACGAGTGTATTACTTGTACATATTTATAGTTTACAGTGTACTTAGTGTGAGAGTCGGGTCCGCCTGTGAGTGTGATGTAGTACGTTGATTCACATACATAAGATCAAATTAAGCGTCGTAACTGCAATGTTTTTTTTCTGCAGGTAGGACGAAGAAAGGAGTGTATAACTGCCCCGTTTATCATGTTCATACTATAAAAACAAATATTAGAACAGGAAGGACAAGAAAAAGAGAGTGTAGTCTGCCCATATCCCTTGTTCATACTAGAAAAAAAAAAAAAGTCTTGGTTAGCATAGGAAGGACGAGAAAAGGAGTGTGTTGCCATGCCTATCAGTTGTCTCTTGTTCTTACTGTAATAAAACAAAAAATCAATGACTTTTAAAGGCATGGAAAGGAGAGTGTCAAACCTATTTATACCATTAGTTCTTACTGGGGGGAAAAATAGAGAAACGATTTTAACAAGATGGAAGAATTCTGCAGTCTTTCCTCTTGTCCTTCTGAGAGAGAGAGAGAGAGAGAGAGAGAGAGAGAGCGGTAGGATGTACAGAATCTCCTCCTTCTCCATCCTGCAGAAAGAATATCACAGTTAGGACAAAGGTCCGTATCCTCGTCGGGTGAGGAAGCTCCCTAGCACGTCTTCCTGAGCGATTTATTTTTAGATATGGTCAGTAAATATCCTCTTGTATGCTGTGTACGTAAAGTGAGGCGATATTGGTGGGATTTACATGGCCAGAGGACAGTAAGGTGTGATAAATCAAATAAATCGCTTAGAAAAAGGTGTTAGGGCGACGAGAATATGGGACAAAGAACGAGATCGTGAAAGCAACGTGCCGAGTGTTACAGCGAGGCAAAATAAGTAACTAAATAAATAACACAGTTTCCCGTGAATTATTTTCTCTCACTGTGTCCGTTTTCCGCGTGTTCTTTCATATTTTATAGATAATATGCCAGCAATTTCAGAAGCATGGGAGACTCCGTAGCACCGTCTCCTCTGCGACTTAGTTTCCATATAATAAGTACTCTCGGAAGCATGGGAGATTCCACAGCACCTTCTCCTTTGCGATTTTGTTTGCATATAGCCACCGAATGTTTAAATGTACATTATGTTTGTTATTCCAGAGTACCTGCACCTTAGCGATTTTGTTCGCAGATAACAACCGTATTATTTTCTTGTTTTTTTGTTTTTTTTTCACCTCTTCCATTGCGATTTATTTTTGCATATTACATGCGAGTATTCTCATGTACAGTATGTTATTCCTAAGCATCTCCACCTTTGCGATTTATTTTGTATATTGCAACCGAACATTCTCTGTTATTTATGCCTTTACAAAATATTAGCTTAGACTATTTGCAACAAACCAAATAATATTAAGGTGTTAAGCATGGAATAAATAGCCAAGGAGGAGGTTCTACGAAGGAAATAATGATATGTAATAGGCAGAATAAATAGCCGAGGAGGAGATGCTACGAAAGGAAATAACGATGTGTAATAGGCAGAATAAATCACCAAGGAAGAGGTGCTACGAAGGAAATAATAATGTGTAACAGACAGAATAAATTGCCAAGGAAGAGGTGCTACGAAAATAATGAAGCTTAAAGGGCAAAATAAAATGCCAAGAAAGGGGTGCTACGAAGAAAAAAATGGTGTGTAATGGGCAGAGGAAATCGAAGGGGTGCTACGAAGAAAAAATTGTAATAGGCAGAATAAATCGGCATGGAGTAGGTGCTGCGAGGTCTGCCATGCCAAGGACAACAGGGCTGGCCAACTTCTACCCCTGCGTGATGGGGCTTGTACTGAATGGTAAATACTATGAAACAAAAATAAACACTTCTACCATAGCTGAGTGTGTTCCTTTTCCATGGAGAGAGAGAGAGAGAGAGAGAGAGACCTGCCAGGACTCCCAATTATATTACAAGCTCAAGATTCACGGACCAACTTGAATGCTATGATCAAAATCAGTTGAATAAAAGCGTCTGCTGTAGTCCTGAAATACTCAAGTACCTAGGTGACTATACAGCACTGATGAAATAATGGCGTATATATTGTAACCTGAAAAACGAACCCTAACTTTTTTTTAACTCGCTTGATGCCGAGTGTAATTATTGTTGGGTCTATTTCACTAGTAACCAAGGAGACTCATTCCTGCATCATAACGCAGGCTCATCAGATTTCACGCAAATTCTTGAAGTATCCCAGTACAGACAGGTAAAATACAAAAAATAGTCGAAATAGGTCTTTATGTTCGGAGATGTGGTGGTGTAGTGATGTTCAGGAATGTGATGTGGTCGTGTAACAGTGTGTGATGATGTGGTGATGCAGTGTGTGTGTGTGTGTGTGTGTGTGTGTGTGTGTGTGTGTGTGTGTGTGTGTGTGTGTGTGTGTGTGTGTGTGTGTGTGTGTGTGTGTGTGTGTGTGTGTGTGTGTGTGTGTGTGTGTGTGGTGATGTTATGTGGCGGTCAGACGTGGTGGTGGTGATGAGATGGAGGGCTGGACAGGTGTGCGAGGGGCCCCACACACCTGGCTTACGACTGGGGTAGGGAAGGGGAACATCATGTTTTCATATGATTTAATTTCCCTGACCCTTAGCTTTCCGGCACGGATTCGGTGCCCTCCCTCATACCCAGCTGCCTCTGCCCCTTCCCAGTCTCCCACCTGTCCCCCCCCACCCCCACACCCCTCCCCTGGGCGTGGCTGGAGGAGGAGGAAGATGGGGGGGTGTGAGGGAGGGTGGAGTGAGTTGGAACTGTACGTCACACGTGTTCTAGCAGCCCTACAGCTCTCACCTGCGTCATACCACACCTGCAACGCCTCGCCTCACTACCACCACCACCTGAACTCTTCCTTCGCACAGGTAAGTTCCAGCTGATCTGAAGATGACCACACATGTGAACACAAATGTGCAGCGACAAGTGCAGCAAAGGGGGGTGGGGGTGTAACACAGACACGTGTACACATGTGTAACCAGCATCTGCGGGGCGTGCAAGTGTCTACACCACCCGTGCTTCTCCTTCCCACCTGTTTAGTTAACACCAGCTGGTAAAGTACAGTTTGAGAAACACTTGTCGTTTGCCCTCACACCCTCGCCCAGCATGAGTGTATCAGTGCCTGATGAGTGTGTGTGTGTATGTGTATGTGGATGCGGTGCCCTCGCAGCCATACCGCAGCTGCTGCAGAGTGCCCAATATGTACACTACCGGACTTCATCATGGCGTACATCTCGTCCCACTCTCGCTCGCTCCCCTGCCATACCCGACACACCGAATAGCATTTTGTTGCACTTAGGACGCTGCCACTTGATCTTCTTGTAGACAGCTGCATGCCAGTATGTGACAAGCCCCACAGTTACTAGTAGGTAAATGAGTGTGAACAAAGGGTTGAACAGTAAGTGATATCAACATGGCTACTCACGTTCTAACACAGTGCTATTCCGTTTACGAATAATCAGAAAAGAACCAAGTAGAATAAAACTAATGAATACTCCATTTAAGTCTGTAAATACGTGTACTGCCACGCTGCACGAATACCAGCTAAATACCACTGAAATGTGCTTGAAAGACACCAAAATACTTAGCACGTGGAGCTGAAAAGAGATTATTGATTTTTCTCTTTTTCCTGTCACTGCGAAATGCATAACGGTTTTTAATCACCGCGTACTACTGACAAAGGCGAAATGCATACAGTCATGTCGATAAGTTTTCCTAATATTCCACTGCTTCTATCTTACTCTTACGGAACTATACGCCGGTTACTTTCATCAAAAAATACATCACATCAAAAGGGCATCCATGGCAAAGAATATACTTCTTTTTTTTTTACAGATTAGGAGCGTTTTTCAGCAGCAGAGGCATAAAATTTTGCTACCCAGACATTTTCATTCGTTATAGCGTTGTGGAAGTGGCCTCTCGTAACGTTGTGGAAGTGGCCTCTCGTACATTGTGGAAGTGGCCTCTCGTACATAGTGGAAGTGGCCTCTCGTAACGTTGTGGAAGTGGCCTCTCGTAACGTTGTGGAAGTGGCATCTCGTACGTTGTGGAAGTGGCCTCTCGTAACGTTGTGGAAGTGGCCTCTCGTAACGTTGTGGAAGAGGCCTCTCGTAACGTTGTGGAAGTGGCCTCTCGTAACGTTGTGGAAGTGGTCGCTCGTAACGTTGTGTAAGAGGCCTCTCGTAACGTTGTGGAAGTGGCCTCTCGTACGTTGTGGAAGTGGCCTCTCGTAACGTTGTGGAAGTGGCCTCTCGTAACGTTGTGGAAGTGGCCTCTCGTAACGTTGTGGAAGAGGCCTCTCGTAACGTAGTGGAAGTGGCCTCTCGTAACGTTGGGGAGTGGCGTTCTGAAGTGAACGGATCTTAACTTCTCTTATTTAACTATTTAGAAGGGACGATTTTAGACATTTTAATACCCGACTCTGTTTATACAGACAGAAGCAGACAGATAGAAAGATAGACAGACACACAGACAGACAGACAGACAGCTACAGATAGATAGATGAATGAACGTTAGCAAGAAAAGGTACAAAAAATGGCAGGGTATTGAATATATTAATCAAACGACTGAAGAGTGAGTACCCCTGACTCCCACGGCCGTGACTTCAACCGGACATCATGTAGGAAACTGATACTGTCCCTTGTGCATCGGTAGGGCACGCATTCTCGGCGCTTAAGGAAGTTCCCTGACACCTCTTTCTTACCGATTTATTTTGGGGATAAGGTTAGATAGTATTATTTTGAACGGTATTCACTTCCTAGACACCTATTCCTTACCGATTTATTTGGAGATACGGCTACTTAATATATTTTGTACGTTATATGTGCAGAGTATGGTGATATTAGAATGATTTTAAGTAACACACAAGAGGACGGCAAGGTGTAATGAGCAAAATAAATCGCTAAGGAAGAGACGTTAGGAAGCTTCTATAACCGTCGAGAATACGGGTCTAAAGCATTAAAACCCAAATTCTAGCTGACACGGGAGGCTTCGTAGCACCTCTTCCTTGGCGATTTATATTCCATATTACACTTTAACATTCTTTTATACACTATTCATATCGCTTTAGGCGCCATTTGAAATAAAAATCGCTAAGGAAGAGGTTTTGAGAATTTTCCAATATCTTACACTGACTTTTACATATCACCAATGATTTTTTTTACAGTATTCAGTACATCACTAGCTTTGTCCAGTCCCTCCTCTCCCAATATATATATATATATATATATATATATATATATATATATATATATATATATATATATATATATATATATATATATATATATATAATTCAATATTTTATCCAAACCTTCTGAAACCTATACATGATACTGTGGGAAATACGCTAGGCACCGAATATCTCAATATGTTTCAAAAGTCATCATTCACTGTGTCCTTATTCATCGAGCTGAAATTGACCAATATTTATGTCCGCTAGTGACGTAAGACGGTAATTCAATCAATCAAATAAACAAAATAAATAAAAATCTGAACTTAAGTAAGGAAAAATGTGGCGTTACCTTTCCGAAGTTATATTATAAAAAGAAAAAAAAAAATCCCGCCAGACGATTTTACTCATGTGAGTGAGTCACAGAAGCCTGAAAGTACTGATAAATAAGAGAAAATAAAAGGAAAAGAAAATGTACACACTGAGTAACTGCGCACATTGACGGTGGGAGGAGAGGAGGAATGAGTAAGCGGGGCGAATGTGGAGGAGGAGGAGGAGGAGGAAGAGGAGGAGGAGGAGAGAGAGAGAGAGAGAGAGAGAGGAAGGGAAGGTAATATGGAAGAAAGGATGGTAGAAAGAAATGGGAAGTATGATGAAAGACGAACAGAAGGTAGGAAAAATGCGAAAAGGAAGGAAGGAAGGAAGGAGAGACGGAAGGAAGCAAGGAAGGAGGGACGGAAGGAAGCAAGGAAGGAAGGGTGGGACTGAACGAAAGGATGGAACGTATGGAGGACGGAAGGAAAGACAATAAATGAAGGAGGGATGGAAGGCAGGCAGGCAAGAAGGAGAGAAAGGGGAGAGGAAGGGAAGGAAAGAAAAACGGCAGGGATGAAAATACGAAGAAAATAAAAGAAAGGAAGAAAGTATACAGGTTGAAAGTTGGAAGAAATAATGAGAGGGAGAAAGGAATGAAGGAATGGAGGGAGGGACCAAACGTAGGTAGCAAGGAAGGAAGAAAGGGAGGGAGGAATGAGAGGTAAGAAGAAATATATAAATGGAAGGAAGGGCTGGAAAAAGAAAGGTAGGGATGGAAGGAAGGAACGAAGCAAGGGATGGATAGAAGGAGAGAAAGAAGGAAGGGATGGATGGAAGGAGAGAAGGAAGGAAGGAAGGGAGGGATGGAAGGTAGAGAGAAAAAGGGGGGGAGGGTAATCATGAGCAGTGCCACAGGTGTGATGGGGCCGAATGGATACACAAGTGTTCAAAATGCTCACCTTTTCAACCTCCACCTACACTCTTCCACCACCACACCATCTTCATTACCACTACTACTACAACTACTACTACTACACCTTCACTATCACTACCTTCATTACTGCTACCACTCCACCATCACTACTACTACCTTCACTACTTCTATCACTCACCACCAAAACCATTACTTTCACCACCACTACCACCACTACAACTCTCATTATTGTCACTAGGCCTACTAACTCGAGCATTTTAGTGGAAAACAGGGCTGAGATGATGATGATGATGATGATGATCTTCCAAAACATATACAGTAGTTGTTTATATATATATATATATATATATATATATATATATATATATATATATATATATATAATCATTTCATATTCTTTGTTTTAGTGAGGCAATAACTGATCAACTAATTTTAAGTGGTTCATAAAGCTTGTGTCTATCCCCTGTAGTTAAAAGTATATTTCGTAATTTGAATAAAATCGCCAAGAGGCAGTGAGAACAATTTTAAAAATATCTCACCGAACTGAAGGGCTTAATTGTGTGTGTGTGTGTGTGTGTGTGTGTGTGTGTGTGTGTGTGTGTGTGTGTGTGTGTGTGTGTGTGTGTGTGTGTGTGTGTGTGTGTGTGTGTGTGTGTGTGTGTGCGCGCGCGCCTTAGCTTCCTCTTCAGCACAGCAAAATCACCTGGTTATGGTCAACAAAATGGAAAGTAGAAAATTCGCAGCTTTAAAAAAATACTAATGTTTTTCCATGTTATACTTTCGCTATCAATAGACAAAGTATTTTTATTGTGAAGAGAGCTTTCGAATTGGAAGGGTTAGATGGCTAGGTACAGGCTGCACTACCCCCTCACAACAAAGGGCCTTCGTGATGCTTAACAGAAACGCAAATGAAATAAAAAAAACATAAATAACTAAGTAAAATAAAACTAGAGAAGGAGGTCGCTTTACTAACAAGGTAGGGCTGTTGATATTATCGCCTTAAATATTTCCTTTACCTAGGCTAACCCCGGGCCCCTACGCTCCTGACGGGGTAATAAAGGATTGGATATTGTCTCATGTATTGCGTGGATGATAGATGAGTATGGTGTGTTATGAAGATGCTAAATGATGTAGATATCCTGTATTACGCTGATGATGTGTGCATGATGTATACATGAGGGTAATGTATGCATCATGTATAATGTGATGTATTTGTATTTTGTGGCTGTATGTATATTGTATTATGTGGTTGTATGTATGTTGTATTATGTGGCTGGATGTATTATGTGGACGGAGTATGTATGATGTACTTTGCGGATAATGTTTATATGGTGCATTATGTGGATGATACTGACTCCATCTTTTTTCTCTCTCTCTCTGTAAGGAGGTGACGGCGGCGGACCTCCATCATGCCAAAGTTCCAGAAATACGTCAAGTCTGTGACGGTGTCCGGGGGTCGCAGTGCTCCCCAGGGACCCCCCAAGACTCGTCCTGCCCCCCGCACCACCACCATCACCACCACACCCTCCACCACCGCCTCCATCGCCAGTACCTCCACCACAACCAAGACAGTGGTGAAAGTGACGACCATGACGGCTCCTCCCACCAGTAAGACCACCACTGAGGCCATCACCACCAGTGACATCACTAACAGTAACAACAGCAGACTCATCCTCAACAGCAAGACCACCACCAGCAGTAATAGCATCAAGAGCAACGGTAGAAGTAACAGTATCAGTAGTAGCAACAGTCATAATGGCAGCAGTAACAGCAGTAGTCATAATGGGCTCAATAGCAGTAGCAGTCAGACTGTCAACAGCAGCAGCAGTAATGGCACCGAACTGAGTGGCAACAAAGTGGCTGGTCTGGTTCTCCCAGAGAACACAGTCGAGGTCCATTTCATCCCAGACTCAGACAGCAACATCACCCGGATCCCAGGTCGCGGCGACGTCATCCAGCTACGCCACAACGGTCGTGTGATCACCCTCCCGGTCGTCCCAGCCACAGATGTAACCACCACGACCACCATGACGACCACAAAGCTTGAAGACGTCGCCCCTTGTCCGTACAGGGGAACCGCGCCCCAAGACGCCCCCGTGGATTTCAGTCCCGGGGGACCTCGTGGGGACCCCCTTCTGGCCCGAACCGCCCCTGTCGCGTCCCCCTCGCCAGCTGGAAACATGTCGGTGGATTCCGGGGTCCTGGATGTCTCTGGGAGCAGCAGCAGCAACGAGGGACTCAGCCTCCCTTCCTCAGAGCTCTTCCGCGGCGATGAGACTCTAGGTAACTCTAACGATCCTTTACTTTAAGCTGGCACAGACTTTCCTACTTCTAGATCTTATTTCCCGTAGTTCAGTGGTAGAATAATTAAACAGTAAACACTACCGGTACGACTCTACACCCTTTCCATGACACATTCTCGTGACTCTCAAATTCTAATGTTACTTTTTTGCTGAGAGACGGCAATTGCATGTCCCCATAAAGTGAATGGAGTGCACATAGGGGAAAGATTTTCCATTACCTCCGTTTTAGTTAGTCCCCAATGCTTTTTCAACTGCACTGTGCCATTTCTAACACTTGCTTTCCTTTTTCTCACCAAACGATAATTTTCCATTTTTCCGTTTCTTTTGTGATAGCTGGCCTGAAGTGTAGCAATTTCCAAGAATTTTTCAATTACCTTCTACTACAGTTGTCCTAGAATTGTGTGTGTGTGTGTGTGTGTGTGTGTGTGTGTGTGTGTGTGTGTGTGTGTGTGTGTGTGTGTGTGTGTGTAATAAAGACATGTTCAACGTTTTCACTTCCGTATTCAATTCCCTATCCGCAAACAGGCGGCAGCGATCTAGCCAGCCCCGTCACCCCTGCTAAGTTGCCGAGCATCGAGAGCGCCTTCAGCAGAGTGGGAGAGGTGTTTCGAAGCTCAGAACTCACGGCCCACGACCCCATCCCGGAGCCTCCCCCGGCACACACTTTCGACCACACCCCCTCCTATACCACCCTCAGGTTTGTATAGCGATGAGAAAGAGTCATATCACCTTCAGTACAAGAAAAAGAGTAATATTCCCTTCACTATGAGAAAAAGTCAAATCCCTTCACTACGAGAGAAAGAGTGATTCCTACTTACTGTCTCATCCAACTCAAATCAGCCTCGCCTTAGTACAGTATAGGATTCATGCTGAAGTAAAGACCGAGTTCCATCAGGTTAAAATGACCAACTACAGACTCTCCTTTAGGATGTAGAAATACTCTCTCTCTGTCTCTCTCTCAGAAACCTAATTTTTTTTTTTCCTCCCTTCTCCCCAGAACGGTATCAGCATCGGTATACAGTCCCCCTTATCCTGGCTCCCACCCTCCCTCAACCTCCTCCGCCCTCCACTCCCCACCTCTCTCTTCCTCCTCCTCCTCCTCCGCACTAACCTACGCCCACGATCCCGTATACATGGACACAGTGGGCGCCCTGGGACCCTATCAGCCCATCAGCCCACCCGCCCCCTTGCTTGCACCTACAGATCCCGCCGCCCACGCTCATCTCCTCCCGGCTATTCATCAGTATCCTTCTGAATATGCCTTAAGGTGAGAAGATATTAATAATAGTAGTAGTGGCAGCAGTGGTGGTGGAAGTGGTGGCATCATTATTATATTTTTGTGAGTCATTTTTTTTTTCATCACTGCACTTGCTAGAATGATGATGATGATGATGATGATGATGTGCCTCTCTCCCCGTACAGATACAGTGATCAGGGCTGTGGTAGCGGCGGTGCACTTGGTATCAGTTTCCCTCACACAAGCACCACGCCCGTCACCTCCCTCGCCCGCACCATACCACGCCCACACCTCAACCCGCCCACATCTAACCCCACTACAGGTACTAATAACCAACCTAATTTTACTCAAATTAGTCTAACCTAATCTACCCTTCCTTACCCTGCCCTACCTTGACTATAACCCTAACCTAACTTAACATAGCCTACCCTACCATACCATACCTTTTTCTACCCTACTCTAATTATAATAACCTACCCTACCCTACCCTACCCTGCCCTCCCTTACTGAAACCTTACACAACAACATCACCTACCCTACCCCACCCTACCTCATCTTAACCTAACTTAATCTAACCTACCCTACCCTACCCTTCTCTACCCTTTCCTACTTTACACTAACCAGCCCCAACTTGACAATATAACCTATCCTACCCTACCTCACCCTTTCCTAACCTTACGTAACCAAACCTTACCTACCACGCCCACGTCTCATCCCGCCCACCTCTAACCCCACAGGTCCTATCCAGCATGATACTAACCTAACTTGACCGTATCATCCCAAACTTATACAAACTTGACCTAACTGAGCCAAACCTACCCTAAGCTTGCCTAACCTAACATGGTAAAATTTAACCTGGCCTAACCTAGTAAAATTTAACTTGGCCTAACCTAGGAATATTTACTCTTACCTAGCCTAGCAATATTTACCCATACCAAACCTAGCAAAACTCGATCTAATTCAGCCTAACCTACTCTTAACTAAACCAAGCACTCAAACCAAGCCTAACCCAGTCTAGCCATGCACTAACCCTCCTAACCTAGCCTAGCCAAGCATTAACCATCCTAACCTTGCCTAGCCAAACACTAACCCTACTAACCTAGCCCAGCCACACACTAACCCTCCTAACCCCCTGCCTCCTTCTTGCTTGTGGACTGCAGGCTGTGGTGCGGGTGGGAGTAGTTCAGGAGGGGGAACTACGCTAAATGACGACAACACACCCAGGTCCGGCCCGGGTTCGAGGGGAGGAAGGGCGAGATCTCAGCGGGTTCATGAAAAACTGTCTAGGGAAGGTGAGTTTTACCTGTATCAAACCTTAAATTACTATATATATATCTTCCTGTCTATTTATCTATTTATTTATATCTCTTTTTGTCTATATATCTATCTATTAATCTACCTACTGCCTGTCAATACGTACATACTGAAAAAGGTCTAATCAGGGTGTCTAGTTTATAATCATTCTCCGTGTGCCAGTTGTATAATGTAACCTAAATAAATTACCTATGTGTATTACTGTATTTGGCTTCACAACAATAGAGGACAATGATACATACACATAATACTTTTAACTGTTACTGTATTGGCTATTGTATTAAGAATTACTACATTACTGTATTTACTTTCTCTTTTATTACTGTATTACTGTACTTGGTTCCAGAATACAAGAGGTCTGCGTGCGACAGGGAGAGGACGAGGATGAGAGATATGAACAACGCCTTCGACCAACTGAGAGAGAGATTGCCCTTCTGTAGACCCCCGGGAAAGAAGTGCTCTAAGATGGACAGTCTCAGGTGGGTGGTGCAGAGAGAGAGAGAGAGAGAGAGAGAGAGAGAGAGAGAGAGAGAGAGAGAGAGAGGAAGGCCTTTTTTTGTTTATGTAGTCTTGTGTGTATGTATGTTCGCATGTATTATGTATGCGTGTGTGTATATGTGTGTGAATGTTCTACGTGAGTTAATGTGTTCTTTGTGTGTGTGTGTGTGTGTGTGTGTGTGTGTGTGTGTGTGTGTGTGTGTGTGTGTGTGTGTGTGTGTAATTCACCGGGTCGGTCAGGATCACTTGATGGTCGTGATCGTCAGCCTTTACCCTCCCGGAAGAGAGCTGAGAGCTCATATAGTCCGATCTAAGGGCAAGGCTGTGACCTTCACACACGCACACACCCGTCCCCTTGCTCAAGGGGGACAGTAACCACCCACTTCGTCAGTGAAACTTTTCGCAACCTGAGCGAGGCGCGAACTCCCGTCCACCAGTTGGCAAGCGAGAACGTTACGTGTGTGTGTGTGTGTGCCGTTTTTGTTTATATAGTCTTGTGTGTATGTATGTTCGCATGTATTATGTATGCGTGTGTGTACGTGTGTGTGAATGTTCTACGTGAGTAAATGCGTGTTCTTTGTGTGTGTGTGTGTGTGTGTGTGTGTGTGTGTGTGTGTGTGTGTGTGTGTGTGTGTGTGTGTGTGTGTGTAATTCATCGGGTCGGTCAGGATCACTTGATGGTCGTGATCGTCAGCTTTTACCCTCCCGGAAGGGAGCTGAGAGCTCATATAGTCCGATCTAAGGGCAAGGCTGTGACCTTCACACACGCACACACCCGTCCCCTTGCTCAAGGGGGACAGTAACCACCCACTTCGTCAGTGAAACTTTTCACACCCTGAGCGAGGCGTGAACTCCCGTCTACCAGATGGCATGCGAGAACGTTACCACTGAGCCAGCGAGCGGTGTGTGTGTGTGTGTGTGTGTGTGTGTGTGTGTGTGTGTGTGTGTGTGTGTGTGTGTGTGTGTGTGTGTGTGTGTGTGTGTGTGTGTGTGTGCGCGCGCGCGCCGTTTATTGTTTATATGGTCTTGTGTGTATGTATGTTCGCATGTATTATGTATGCGTGTGTGTATGTGTGTGTGAATGTTCTACGTGAGTTAATGCGTGTTCTTTGTGTGTGAATGTTCTATGTGTGTGTGTGTGTGTGTGTGTGTGTACAATTTCATCCTTCACTGTGTAAATACGAGTCCCACAATTCATACCCATTTATTTATTTTTTTTTTCTTTGCAGTGGTCGAGATCGCTTCCCTTCCAAACTGGAGACGCTGAGGTAGGTGGCTTATTGGCTTCTGTGTATGCAAAGGATAACTGGAGAGAGAGAGAGAGAGAGAGAGAGAGAGGTAATTTACGGAGCCTCCTACGCCCACGAGACTCCATTCCCTCGTTAACCCCAGCCCTATTATCGTATTCATCCCTAATAATGGAGACTAATTTGCAGGTCAATTGGCTAACAAGTAATTACTATGGTTCTCTCTCTCTCTCTCTCTCTCTCTCTCTCTCTCTCACGCACCGGCAGCTGACTGACCCTAATGATGACGTCACAGCCTCAGGTGTTCCAATCACACCTGTGCTGGGTTACCGCTTGGGAAAACCTTATCTCTATTTTTAATCAATGTTATTGGCGATTAGAATTCCTTTTAAGCACCTGTTGTGGCGGGTGAGGTAGCCAGATGGACAAAAGAGCCATGTTTCGCGTGGGAATATACTCAGGAGACGTAGTTTTAAAATCTGGTGCGAAAAACCGAAATCGTAAACATAGCGAAGCAAAGATTTGAGGACGTCGGTAAAAGGGGGTATCTGTGTAAAGGATGCTATGCTGAAATGGCGCTTCATATCTGGTACATAAAGCTTAAAATCGCGTCTCCTTCATCACCAAGCCTTGCCATAACGTTCACAGTTTTTTGTTTTACTCGTGCTCAAGAAAAAGAAAAAAAAAACAAAAAAGGGTGCCATCAACTGTTTACTTACCGGGCGAAGATTGGGTGAATAACTGAATATGCATCGTCCACTTTCGAGAGGAAGCCACAAAATCGACTTTTTTCTTTACTTCCTTATGATTATTTATTTTCATCTATCCATTTATCAACTATTTATTTACTGCTACCACTAGATTATTAAACTTTTTTTAGGACAGACCACTTTGTACCCTTTTTTCGTCCTTTTGCAGCTTATTTTACGTACCGTAGTTCAGTGGCAGAAGGACTATACTACGGCTCTACATGCTTTTTACAGCACTCTTTCGCGACAAGTGTTAATCTACTTTTGCAACTCAGCATTCAGGATGGAACGATGGCAATTTCAGGCCAAATTAGCGTAAAAAGAGTGTAGCAGCCAAGGGGTTAATGAACGTTGCATCTTACCCCTCCAAGCCTCTCCCAAGCTGAACAAAATCGTCTGGAGGTGGCAGGAATAAAATCAATACAACCGTCATCGGACTGAAAGGGTTATTGGAGAGGTAAAGCGTAAAATAAGTCAACGATCTCCTCCGGAAACAGGCTCGTGAATGTTGAATATTCATCTCTAAAAAGCCGCTGCACGATGAACGGTTAAAACTGGATTACGTTTTTGGTACCGTAGGAGTAACAAGACTGACGAGGCAGTTCATCATCATCATCATCATCATCATCATCATCATTATCTCACCCCTCCCGTTATCATGCAATAAGTGGGTCGGATCCAGAAACGGGAAAAAATAAATGGATAAATGAATAAATTAATAAAATAAATCAATACAAAGAAAGAGAACAATTATCAGAATATCAAAAAAAAAAAAAAAAAAGTCATGCCATGTTTTCACCCACAAAGCAAAGTCAGAATGTAAATTAATATTATCAACTATTATTAGTATTACAAGTACTACTACGACTACTACATTAACTTTCTGGAGATTTCTGTCCTTTTGCTGCCTATTTTTCCCGAAGCCCAGTGCAAGAGAGTACTACACTTCCTCCTAACTCGAGAGAGAGAGAGAGAGAGAGAGAGAGAGAGAGAGAGAGGCAGACAGACAGACAGTCAGACAGACAGACAGACCAACCGACCGACAGACAGACAAACAGGGGAGGGGGAAGTGAGGGGTAAGAGATGGTGATAAGGATGGAGGAAGTAGAGTGGTGGAGGAGGGAGGGAGGGAGAGGCAGGGGGGGACGAGGGTGAGACACGTGCCAGCGATTGACTCCCACGGGAACATCCTCGTCCCTTCAGACCGAGGGGGTGGGGAAGGGGGAAGAGGGAGAGGGGAGGGGGAGGAGGGGGAGGGAGAGAGGAATGAGCCTTCCTACCCTATTTATTTTAGTGGAATGTTGTGTTAGGGACATCATCATCATCATCATCATCGTTACTGAAGAGAGATGATGGCTGGAAAGCAAGCTACTGAGGATATGTCGTACTGAACAACCTCCCTCCCTCCCTCTCTCTCTCTCTCTCTCTCTCTCTCTCTCTTTATCTATCTATTGCGGTTTATCAAATACTTTATCGGGTACAAAAAAAAAAAAAGCTTGTTAGAGCGAAACACTGTACAGTATCAATTAAAGGCTTGTTACTGTAATCATCATCATCATCATCACCACCACCACCATCATCACCAGTCGTCTCCACTCTTTCTAGACCTCGCTCCTCTATCCTAAAGTACAGGACTATCGTAAAAAGAACAGAACTCCCCGCCTCAAAAGTTATGGATAGATAGGACCTAGTGATGAATCTATCCTATACTGCCTTCCTCTCTACCTCGCCCCTTCTCCCCAGCCTGCCTCTCCCTCTATCTTACCTACCTAGATGACCCATCCAGCCTTTCCCATCTATCTGCCTCATTCACTCATTAACCCATCCTGCCTCTCCATTCTACCCAGG
Organism: Coenobita brevimanus; assembly: GCF_032717465.1. Classification (NCBI taxonomy): domain Eukaryota; kingdom Metazoa; phylum Arthropoda; class Malacostraca; order Decapoda; family Coenobitidae; genus Coenobita; species Coenobita brevimanus. Next base: position 27,545,537 of record NC_137048.1, read on the forward strand.
CTGCCTCATTCATTTATCCTGTCTCACTTATTTTCCCTGCCTCATTCACTCATTGGCCCATCCTGCCTCTCCCTTCTAACCAACCTACCTCACTCCCTGCCTGACTCACTGACCAGTCCTGCCTTATCCACTACTCCAACATAAGCCACTCCACCAAAATTCCCTACCTGATTTCTTCACTTCCCCTGCCTTTCCCCTACCTACCCCATCCTCTCCTCCTACCACCCCTCCCTCCCTTCCCTGCCTCACTCTTACCTCTACCTTGCTTCCCCATCCTCTACATTCCTCCCCTGCCTCTCCCCTCCCTCACCTGCCTCACCCACCTGCCCACCACCTCAACTAGCTACTTAATACAGTAATGATCCAACGGTCACTCTCTCTCTCTCTCTCTCTCTCTCTCTCTCTCTCTCTCTCTCTCTCTCTCTCTCTCTATCGATATATATATATATATATATATATATATATATATATATATATATATATAAAATCATGTCTGTCTAACTATCTACCTGTCTGTGTGTGTGTGTGTATATATATATATATATATATATATATATATATATATATATGTATAAAATCATGTTTGTCTAACTATCTACCTGTCTGTGTGTGTGTGTGTGTGTATATATATATATATATATATATATATATAAAATAATGTCTGTCTACCTATCTATCTGTCTATCCATTTACCTCTATCTATCTATCTATCTACTTCCTTGTTCTCTATTTATCTACATCTATCAGTCTATCTATCTGTATTCTATCTATCTGTCTACCTGTCTATCAAACTTTCCATCAATCCACTAGGTTGGCAAGGATATTTTTGACAGTACATTACTGCAATAGACAAATAAGCCTGAAAATACATCATACTGTTGTGGCTTCGCCGAGTAGTTGCATTTTAAAAATGGGGCATCTATAATCTTTTTACATTAAACTGCCATCTCTCCATCTTGAATGCCAGGTTGTAACAATAAATTAACACTATAATATAATGCAAATCACGACGAAGTAGACTACCATTAAAAGGATGCAGAGCTGTACCATGTCTTTTTCTGCCGCCGAACTGCGTGAAAAAAGCTGAGCCAAGGTGACAAGGTTTTATTGATAATACCAACACCACTGTACGACCACCACACAATAATAATAATAATAATAATAATAATAATAATAATAAAACAGCTATAGGCTACACATCGATATTTCAGTAGTCATGGCTGTACCGTAGCAAAAGAGTAAAATCCAAGGCTTAGTACAACAATTTTCCTGTGTATTTTTACTGATAAACTGCATCCACAGACACTACTATTCATGACCACGAGCTTTTATAACATCACGAGGACGCATTTATAAACTCTAAAACGCCATTACAGATATTACATTGTAAAAAAAATACTGAACACTGATATAAATACCGCACCGGTATCATTTTAAAACGCCAGCACTTCATACTTTATCGGTCACAGAACAGTCCCTTTCTGCTGTTTCATGTGCTTGTATTGATTTTTCTGTGATTTCTGCTTCCATGCTTCTTGAAGGTGCACAGAAAAATAATAATATTTTATCAAACGGGCGCAGCATTTCCAAATTTTCTACTGAAATGAGTCTTTCATAGGGTAATTGGTACTTCTCCTGTATTACCAAACCTGCTGGGGATTTTTATAAATTACCTCTGAAGGCTGTTATTTAGGATTTTGAATTCGTATATATTCCGCCGACGTCATATCCATCGCTGGATATCAAACGCGGCGAACGTTTACTTTTGGTGTGATTTCCAAATGGTGTGTCAATGATGTACGATTACTTTGGTGCAAATGTGTGTTATTTGCAGTGGTTTACATTAACTGCTTCCTTTAATACGCGGCCATCTGCTTATAATTTATCAAGGACACAACAAACTGCGGGAGGTGGCATTCCACGATTGCTTCTGGCTGCAGCTGCTCTTTATCCTCCTGCACATTAACTTTTTTTTTTTTTTTTTTTTTTTTTTTCAGGTTCTTACTGAGTGGAATTTTGCCCTGATGGGTTTTGGATCTTCAATATATTTCGTGGAAATCCCAATTTCGGAGGAGTTAGGTTTGGTTAGGATGGATGAGGTTAGGTTAGGTTAGGTTAAGTTAGGTTAAAAGTACTGGGGGTCTGGGGGGCCAAGCCCCCCCAGTTGGCTTTGGCCAAGTTATATTAGGTTAGGTTAAAAGTACGGGGGTCTGGGGGTCCAAGCCTCCCAGTTAGCTTTGGCCAAGTTAGATAGGGGTCCAAGCCTCCCAGTTAGCTTTGGCCAAGTTAGATTTGGTTACGTTAGGGTTGGTTAAATCGCTAAGTTTTCAATAGCTCTGACACTGCTATTTGTGTTTTCTTTTGCACATATTTAAGTACTGTGCAGTATATCTGATACATTGACGCGTCCAGTCGGAGCGATGGTTGGTAAAGAACGGAGACAGTAGAAGATTGTTGGTATAACACATTACATCGGCGACCTGGCCGCTTCCTTAAATATATAAATTTTTTTCTTTTCCCAGTCACTTCCTGCAGTCACAATTCTGCTGTTAACGATCTGTATTGCATGGGTACCAAAATTAGTTACCATGAGAAAAAGTTTGTTAAAATATGGGTGGAATCAGCGAGCTCATGTTATAGTATTGATGGAATTGGCGCGCCCGTTTGGTAATTTAAAAAAATCACCATCATCATCATCATCATCATCTGGACCTCCTTTTCCACCCAAGGGCAGGGTGATGAGTACCAACGTCCAGACAGCCCAAAATTGCCCAGTCCAATGGACCACGCTTCCATTCACTCATCATTCAAGCCCCCGGAATCCTGGCTCTATCGGATACGCCAAAAACATTCACAACGTTCTGTAGCTTCACATAATCGTATCCGACAGAGTCAATCCAGACGCTGCCACGTTAAAAAGGGGTGCCAAAAATCCCTGATCATGCACTTCTCACAAAATTCATCCAGCCAGCTCGATCACCTGTCAGTTCCCTAGCCTCACCGACTTCCAATCCTCTCTTCCTCACACATTCATTCACCATATCTTTCCACCTTCTCCTTGGCCTACCTCGCCTCCTCCCTCCTTCGAATTCGCTCAGATAAACCTTCTTCACCACTCTATTGTTATCCATTCTCTCCACATGACCATACCATCTCAGTACACTCTCTTCAATTCTGTTGTCCACCGACTTCCTCACTCCGCATCTTTCAGGCATCACATTATTTCGTATCCTATCCACCCTCTGTACTCCACATACATTCCTCAGCAGTCCCATCTCCACTGCTCTTACTCTTGACTTTTCATTTTCATGCCACACCATAGTCTCACATCCATATGTTAAAGTTGGCACCAACACTCCTTCATGTAAGCCTCGTGCAGCTGCAACACTCAAGCCTCTGTTTCTTATCAAGGCCTTCATTGCACCAGCTACGGTACTTTTCTTCCTTGTGTCACTCTACTTTCAACTTCTTTTGCACATTTTCCTCTCTTTTCTATCACTATACCCAGGTATTTGAACTCTCACCAATTCCAGTCTCTCTCCATTCACTGGTACATTGCACCGGAAGTCATCTTCTCCCTCAATAACCATCACTTTACTCTTCTACGTTTACTCAAAAGGAACGACGGTTACAGACATCAGCAACTAGCCTACCAAGTTCTTGTTCGGTACTTGCAAGCAGTACTGCATCATCAGCATACAATAAATTTGAGATATTCCATCCATCACTATTCATTACCAATGCCATCCCTCTCTCCATTACTCGCGTTTTCACTTCTCTCATCACCCCCATCCATATATACATTGAACAACCATGGGGACATCACACAACCTTGTCGCACGCCCACACTGATCGTGAACCATTCACTTAGATGCCCATTAACCCTTACACATGCTTCACTACCATCATAAAAACTCTTGACGGCACCTAGCAGCTTACTCTCTACACCGTACATGCGCAAGACTTTCCACAAACCTTCTGTGTCCACTTTGTCATATGCTTTTTCCAGATCCATGAATGCCATAAACACCTTATGGTTCTTCTCACAAGCCTTCTCTACTATCTGTCTCACAGCAAATATTTGGTCCACACATCCTCTGCCACTCCTAAAGCCATCCTGTTCATCACTCACTACGAATTCTGATATCTCTCTTACTTTCGCTATGATAATTCTTCCATATACCTTCCCTACCACACTCAGTAAGTTTATGCCACGATAATTCTTGCACTCACTTCGTTCACCTTTATTTTTGTACAGGGGTACAATCACAGCCTTTTTCCACTCTGTAGGCACAGTTTCACTCATCCATGCCTTCTTACATACAATAATTATCTCCAACAAGCACTTCGTTCCATTCTCTCCACTACATTTAAGTATCTCTGCATACACCTCATCAACCCAGCTGCTTTAAAAAATTAAATAAAATAAAAAAATAACAAGGAAACCTGTCATAACTAACTTAAATAAGTGACTGACAAATAAATCGCACTATAGTTTTGCGGAGGAACCGCGAAGAACATGGCTTCCTATGTCACCGAAACTGGTAAAAATATAGCAAATTCATATTAATAAAAAAATCGAGCATTAGTTCGACCGCCAGAGTCAAGTAAGAGCACACAAAACTATATCAATAAGGTATAAATCAGATGCAAACGCAAAAGTATTGAGCTGTACATGATCCGCTTCAAATCATAATAGCTCAGTGAGACATACCTGTGATGCTGGAGTCACAGTGGAAGGCTAACACGACCTGCAGTCCCGTGACTATGCTCTCAGTATTCTCTATGAGTTCGCATTATCTTGTACACAAACACTTAAATACAAACACACACATATTATTAGGTCGCAGGTAATTAAAAGGAAATGCGTCCTCTTCCTCCTACTAACCAGATGACGCCAACAAACGTTCGTATTTCAATGTAATTTTTACCAACTACAGTGTCTGCACTGTCTTATTTTTCATGTGTACAGTTGCTATTGCCAATAAAGTTAAAATTCAGTTTATAGCAAAAATTAACATCATACTCTTGTAACAATTCGAAGATTTTTTGTTGTCATTGTTGAATTTTTCATTTGGTTTGGAATTTGCAAGCATTTCAACTCTCCCGATGTCACCCCCAACTGATTATCACCCCAGGCAGACCTCCCCTCCACCCCCCCTTTAGGATGCTACTGCCTGTTCATCGTTTTATTACCCTCCTCTCATCACCCTGTTCATCATTACCACTCATTCATTACTTTCATCACGCTACTCATCATTACCATCCCACATTAGGCTCTCTCTCTTCATCTTTGTATCTTTATTCAGTATCAATCACCATTAGCATCCACTCATTACCCTCTTCCTCACCATCATTGACATCACCCTATTTTTCATCATCCTTTCAACCCTTTTATTATCATTCACTCAACACCTACTTCATCATTACCTTCCTCTCATTACTCAGTTCACCATCAGCTTCATCTCATTACCCTCTTTATTGCAGTTGTGGCCCCAGGGTCATCTGAATATGAACCCAGTGGACTGCAAATTGATGTTGCCCTCATCCTGTAGTCCACAGTCCTTTTGGGGGGAGGCAGGGAGGGAACTGAGGACAGTTTGTATATCTGGGCAGTGGAGCCTCCCAGTAAAATTGATTTTCACCTGAAAGCATCCCTCTCCAGCTGTCAATGCTCAGTCCATAATTTTTTCTGTTACTTTACTTCTAGCATGAACAGTGTGATGTGTAGCAAAGATAACCGCATGACAAGCAGATTAAAAATTTTCATCTAGTCGCTGTGAAATACATTAACATTAAAAATGTGTTGACTGTACAAACTATGGTACTTTCCTTCAGTGCTCGATTCTGAGGGCTTAATGTACAGTTCAGTGAGTCGTCATATCCATGTGCCAGTAAAGAGGTTTCAGCTTGATTCCCAACCCTCTTGGCCTCTTTTATGATGATGAATTTTTCTTTTTTTCCTCTTTGATCCCAATGGTTTTTTCACATATTGTTTCATAACCTTTTATATTGCATACACTACATAATACTCTGGCAATTTTTCAACAGTAATTAGGGTTAAGATAATGATAAACCTAGTATTAACATGCTTTCAAGGGTTTGAATAATGAGGGAATGGGTGTACGTCTCATACTTCACTTTGTATTTGGGTGATAAGTCTGCTCTTGTGCTTACCTGCTTCATACTCATTTCTGGACCCTACCCATCACAATATACTTGTAGGAAACAGGATGAAAGCAGTGATGGTGATGATGGTGTATTACAGTCATTCTTGTTCTCCCCACAGGCTGGCGATCAGATACATCCGCCACCTTGCCAATACCCTGTCCGTCCCCAATGATACCATCTACCCTGACTACGATCCCCCACCCTACAACGTTACCTCAGTGCCCCCTAACCTACGCCTCCAGCATCGCATGTATGCACCCCAGTCTGCTTCCCCAAGTACCCATACCTCAGCCCTTACCCTCTACACCTCAGGCCATGGCTTGGAAGGTCTTGATTACCCCTATATGCCTCAGGCTCTTGGGTCCTCCCTCTCACATGATTACCTTCGGGAGACCTTGTGGCAGCCTGAGACTCCGCTGGCAGAGTACCAATACTGAGATGCTGAGTGTTATCATAAAAGGGAAGGGGTTAATGCTCTAGTCACTGTACAGGCACAGCCAACTCAGTGAGATTTTACCCGTCCCTTTCATAATAATGGGATATTGGGTTAGGATCATGATGATTTTTAATAACATACAACACCCATACTTTGTTCACAGTTGAATTCTGAGGCCAGTAAAATAAAATAAAAACAAGATATAGTAACTGGGAACAAATGAGAGAAAATGCTGATGCCTACAAACTGAAATGGTGCCTTATAGTTTGCCTTTTTCTGTTCCTGCAATGCCTTAGCATAGACCATTACACACGACAAATGAGAGAAATCTCATTTAATGAGATTGCCATCTCCTGTTTTCAGACACTACTCCATGCAGTAGGTAACAGTGAGCATTTATTGAAACAAAATAGTTATGCACAATAAATCAGTCAACTGTATATCAAAAATATACACACAAAATTCAGTGCAAAGATAATCATAAGGTTGAGTTTCAGAGGAGCCAAGGAGAGAACAACAAAATACTAACTACATGTGTCTTACTTTGCCTGCATCTTACTCTTTTAACTTAAGAGTTGCCATTTTTACCCCAAATGTCCTTCCATTTTCTGTTCTCTGAAAGATTTCACATTCCAGGGTCCAATTCTGCTCTTTCTAATTATTGTGATTATATCTTACATTTTCATTTTGCAAAGTACAAGATATATCACATCCATACTAGTAAGTTTATGAAAACACTTTTACCAAGATTCTAGTCCAATATATGTCAATACGTGACACCAAAAGTCCAGTAGCAATAATTTCACACACACAGAAGCACTGCCACACATACTTGGTAATAAGTTTTATTAATTTGCTCCACAGGAAATGTTTCTGAAAAATTATGAAGCTTTCACCTATATTACTGAACAGTTTAATACTGATAAAGTTCCAAGTTAGTCACGACTAAGATTTAAAGTTATTTTAAGTTATCTGGAAGCTGACATTCAGTATTAACCAAAGCTTTAAAATCTGAACACTTGTTCACATAGACCAATACCCAGTACAACAGAAGAGTTTGTATCTTCAATAGGTACAAAGCCAAAAATTATATTTCACTGGAAAGGTATCCAGTATAGTACTAACTTAATTATAAACTTTGACTACATACCTTACTTGCTGTTGGCATTAATAGTATTGATTCCTGGTGGTACAGAGATTAGATGGTTCTAGTCAGAGTGAAAACTTCCCTTGCATATGGAAGTAACCCCTAGAACTGATATATTTTTTCATCTCTTTTTTTTTTTTTTTTTAACTAACAGTTGATTTTATTCAGCTTAAGGGAGATAACTTCAATAAAAAAGTTAATAAAGGCTTTACCTTACCCCACAAATTCCCTCTCTCCTAAGGTGAATAATGCCATCTGGAAGTGACTAAAATAAAATGAAAAATACATCATTAGACTGTCGGTATTAAAACCTCCAAAATAGACGTAGTTTTTCAGTCATGTTGTGTTATCAGGGGTGTAAGTTCCTCCCTACCCTACCAAGTTCAGGACTGACAGCATAGCTGCAGGCTTGTAGCCTACACCTCAAAGGGATATCATAGGACAGGGTATTTTGAGCATATTTTCTCAAACTGAATACCAGTAACCTGCATTGAGTGTTTACGATAATAGTGATTTTAATAATGTAACTGAGCAGTTCTACCATATTTGTAGTCACTTTCATTATCACAGTTCATGGAAACAATTCTAGTCATCTGTCCAGTCAGTAACAAACCAAAGACAATAAAGTGCTGTGTAAATGCCCACTTATTTAAAAATCAAATACTCCTAATGCTAAATTTAGCTACTCGAACAATACTTTTCTTAAAATACTTTGACCTACTAATACAGCAGACTTACATATTAAAATAATTGTTATACTGTATACTTCAACTTACAAATCTACTTTTATGCTCTTTATGTATATATTTCACATAAATTAAGTACCTCAAGGAAATAATATGTTAATGTATCCCATTTTGGCTTAAAAGTGGAATTACTTATTCCTATGAAAAAGCCAGTGTTATATATGAAATGTGTGTCCTGGTGTAAATGTTTTAAGCTAATGTTTCTACTTCCACATTGCTATTAGGATATGAGTGTTGTTATGACAAATAAATTATCCCTTCTATTTCTGTTTTCTTTTAACAACCAGGATTCTCATGATTACCTTCTAGTTTTAGAAAATGGCTGAATGAATAGCCATGTTACCTTACTTATACTCCTACACAATACAGTACAGTGAAATTCAAGCAATATGTATGATCTGATGCAATAAAATTCAAATACACAGTTAAGTTTTATTAAACCAAAATGATACAGTCATCTGTACAGACACATCAGACTCTACAATTTGCATGACTATGTTCTTGGTTAAACTGAAGTCAGTGCACAATAGAAATAAATTATTCCTACTGTCCACAATATTATATGAGGCTGAGACAAGACTTCAGAGAAACCAAGCACACTTTCATAAAGGCCTCTACTCTCATCCAGTTGGTACTGTCATGCATCCTCTTCTAACACAAATGTATTAGCAAATGACTAAAAATTTTGATGTCATTGATCAGGAATCCCTAACTGAATTCAATGACAGCCGTGACTTCAATGTACAGAGTATTGCAATTACCAAACTTAAGATGCCAAAATTCTATTGGATGATAAATTACTGCAAAAAGGAATATGGTCTCTCTTTAGACAGCAGCGGCACCAGAGATGATCTCAATGAGCTCTCCGGTGATCACAGCCTGGCGGGTGCGGTTGTAAGTAAGAGTCAGCTTGTCTATCATCTCACCTGGAAGAGAAAACAAGAGCCATGATCATCATCCCTACTGTCACCATCATCAATATTATGGACATCCCAATCCTTAGCACTAGTGAAAAAGTCAAGCTGAAGTAGGACCCACAAAGAGAAACCACAAGAGGGAAATATCAATGGCATCCCCATCGAAATGAAGCACATAATCATTCACATATGGACTCTTGACTCAACTAAGCAATCAATCCTGTAGCTCACAATCCTGTACATTATTTTCCACTCCAAATTGGAATACAGTATAAGGATACACCTATCTCAACAATGTCCATTACTCTTTCCATAAATTTCTGCTTAAAAAATACATAATCTTCACCTTACAATCGCACCACTCTATTTTTTTTTTTTTTTTCAAGCTAATATTTGCAGAAGCAGCTAAATTTGATGCTATATAAATCTAAATACAGAAATAAAGTAACTATCCACAGTTATCTGAAATGACATGACTTACGAGTAATATCACACAACATTTAAAATAAACATGCTCGTACCTGCATTCTTGCTGGCACTGTCCATAGCTGTCATTCTTGAGGACTGTTCTGAGCATGCTCCTTCCTTAAGAGTGAAGAAGAGGAGAGATGCAAGGGAATACTCCATGTAGGACTGGATTACGTCAGAGTCCAGAGAGTCATATATATTAATCTTCTCTGCAGCAGCAATAGCACTGGCTGTGTAGATGGGCAGTTCCAGTGTGTGGTATGATACAACAGTTCTGCATGAAAAATAGTAACAATTTCAGTATGTGAATGTCTTCTGAGTTTCGTTTTTGCAATCAACAGATTATTTTAGTCAGTTTAAAAAGGACCCCTGTGAAGGGGTTATACAAGAATAATCTTAACCTTTTCAGTAAGCTGACATCTTTATAATCATATGCTTACTGCTACCACAATATTATCTGTACAATTAAGGGATCAGATATAATTTCCATTCATCCATTCAATTAATCATCATCTTATTCTTCCTCTCAAAAAATAATATTTTAGTCTTGGCTATGTGAAGCTACTGAATATGGTGAATTTTTTTGTAGCCTATCTAATGGAGCCAGGATTTTTAGGGTTTGAATGAAGAATGAATGGAAGTGTGGCCCATTGAATATGGCAAACTTTAGCCGTCTGGACGCTGCTACTCTTCACTCTGCGCTAGGGTGGGAAAGGAGGTCTGGATGATGATGATGATGATAGATATCCATATACAGGTACCGTAAACTATCACAGCTAACCTTCTCATAAAAAATACATTATGCTGTATAATGAAGTATATTACCAAAGGCCTTATTTAAAAACCACTTAAAAGTTGTACAAACATCTTACATCATCATCATCCAGACTTCCTTTCCCACCCTAGGGCAGGATGAGGAGTAGCAACGTTCAGACAGCCCAAATATGCCCAATCCAATGGGCCATGCTTCCATTCACTCATCATTTAAGCCCCCAGAATCCTGACTCTATCAGATACGCAAAAACATTCACCACATCCTGTAGCTTCACATAAACGTATCCGATTGAGTCAATCCGGATGCTGCCATGTTAAAAAGGGGTGCCAAATCCCTGATCATGCACTTCTCCTGACAACATTCATCCAGCCAGCTCGATCCCTTGTCAGTTCCCCAACCTCACCCTGTGTAAGATGCTTCACAGAAACATCTTACACACCAAGGTATTTCATTTCCAAAAATTAGTAACCTATGAATCTCCACAGTCATAAAGAAAACACTGCAACGGTGAGAAATACTTAATATTGTATACCACACTAGTAGGGAAAATGAAATGCATCTATAAACCCTCCTAAACCTAAATTGTGCATAAAATTGCTTGCACAGTATGTATACTTCACTGACAGCTACCAAACATTTCATAACCAAACTAAAGTAGACATGAAAGTGACAAAATATTTAAAGTAAAATTATCAGCATAGGTAACTGAGACTAGTTTACTGGGAAAATGGTTAAGATTCTTTATACTTTCCCTCTAACTCACTTGAATCTGTTGTACACGATCTTGCCCTTGCCAAAATCATAGCCAGAGTTAAGGATGAACGTAGCGATTCTGGCAGCATCCTCAAAAGTGGCTGGCTTGCGCCCCACCTCACCAACCTGGGCAATGATGCTCTGGGCAAGGGTTCTGTGGACAATAAATAATAATGGTTGATCTATCAACTTCAGAATGTATTTTTTTATTTCATTCGTTTCTGATGACACATTTACTTTTTTTTTCTGCTTCAAAATGGCAGTAAATAATAGTGGTTGGTTAACTCCTCTGGCCTCAAGATGTATTTTCTTACTTTATTTGCTTACTTTTTTTTTTCTACCATTTCCAAACAATTACATTCATCTACAGAAAGGTCTCTGGTACCGAAAGGGTTTAATGGAGAATCTAGGCCCTTCAAATAAAAAATTCTATTCTATACTCAATAAACTGTCACGAGAGAGCAAGAACAAATGACATCCATGGTCTTAAAAAGATTAACCCCTTCAATCTGATGACATATTAATTTATTTTAGGTTCCCAAATTCCAGACACATGTATACAAGTTGAAACTGATCATGAGTACTGAAGAAATTACTGAAGGCTCTATCTAACCCCTCCAATGTGAAACATCTACCTTATAATACTAAACAAAACTGTCTGAAGGTAGCAATAACATGGAAAACATTATCAGACAGTTGTTGTTAATGAGTGGTAAATTTGAATGATACACTTTTAGAATATAACCCCTTCAGCTCATTGACATATTATTCAATTAATTCTTCCTATCACCACATCAATTGAAACACTTGTTCTTTACTGCTGGCCTGAGGGAGACAGTATAATGCCAAAATATCAAACAACTACTTACAGAGATATAAAGTGAGTTGAAGTGTCCATTAAGCTATTACTACCTTACAAAAGAAACAAAAAGATTACTTACAACACTTAGAATTCATTACCAAACTGCCTCCACATCAACATTTCTAAATCAAATTCCAATCACTATGCATGTACTTTCAGACAGTAAGCCTAATGAAAATGGAATGAACAAATGCAACTGTGTTTAATAATGGTGACTAATACTGAACTACTACATATGTTACAGAACATATCATCCAATAATAACTTATCTGAAAAATTAATGATACAGGCAAACACTGTTTTAAGACTGACTGTTAAGTGATCAATCATCTGTATGATCTTAAAATTTTAACACTATCTTTTCGCTATACAGTTGCTATCTTGATTATATAATCACTACAATCCTCTATACAGCCTCAGCAGCCACCTACATGCAAGTCTACAGTAATATCTCTGTTCCAAGACTGGCTTTTGAACTTGGTCACCCTCAGGTATGTCAGTCAGTGACTAAACAATACAGTAGGGCCCTACAACTAACGTTTTTTTGACTAGCGATAGGGAAGAAACTGTCTTCAGCTTCATAACTAGCGACCAAAACCTCAAAACTAGCAACTCCATGGCAATCGTTATCTAGTGAGCAAGCCGCGAGGCACATTTCGACTCATTTTCCTAGCAAGCGAGTCTCATCTAACGAGCGAGTGGCACCTAGGAGCGAGTCATAGGGCATGTTTCGATTCACTGTTGTGCTGCCCATCGCTACGCTAGTGTGACCTTGCCTTTTTTTTATACCTGGCTAACCCCATTGTTCACTGTTTTTGCTAGCCTCATGGCTTCTGTGGCTGGTGGTGGAAATGGTATGCCACCTGAAAGGCCAGGAACTTAAAATGGTGATGGTGGAAAGATGGCTATGAAGAAGAAGCGCAACTACAGAAAAGGCATAGCTCAGAAAAAGTACAGTGTTGAAGACAAGAAGAAAATCATTAAACTCACTGAAGATGGCTTGAAAACCTGTGAAACTGTGAGGCAGTTGAATGTTCTGGAGGGTGGAGATGGTGGTGGTGGTGCTTACTCCTAGTAAGCATGCGCACTCCCAACTCCCAACTTTCTCTTTCAATAAATTGCATTCTGGGCATTTAATGGTGACTTTTTGTTGCTTTGTCATATTAATTATAATAAGTATATAAAAATGTGACTATTTAGTGGATAAAAGTAAACAAAAATGAAAAATAGTCGAACTTTCTAAATGTTCTGGTCTATTTTTATTTTTTGCTATACATACAGTAAAACCTCAATATAACGGACCTCAATAGACTGGAATTCGTTTTTATTGGAATCGAAGAGCTACTGGACTACAGTAGATTCCTATACGGTATATTGGATAAAGTCCGATAAAGCCAGAAGCAGTCCAGACTGCCTGACCACTGCCGTTATGTTCACCACGATAAGTTAAGCAAAAAACATGTTTATCACTGTACAGTACAGTATTATTATATATACAGTATTATACAGTTTGATCACTGTAGTGAATGTATAATACAGTACAGTACTGCAATGGTTGTGAAAACAGTTTAACAAGTTAACTGAACATGGCGGTTTTTTGGTGTCCATGGTGTGCACACATAGGGGTAAAAATGAAATTTCCCAAAGGCCAAATTTTGTCTTAGGAATTGAGAGAACACATGCCAAAGTATATAGTAACGAAATATTAGCTCAATATTTACCTTGGTAAAGCCATGGATAAACATTAAAGTGTCTGATTCCCTATTGGAATATATGGTTTTCATTTTCTTTGTCGGTTTCGGTTTCAGTTTCGGTTTTGAAGGCTCAAACAAGCTTGCATGCGTCGGCTTTGGTCACCATGGCACTATATTCGAAATTCACCTGCGCAGCCAGGGCTGTATTGAGCAGTCGCACTCGAAACAGCCCAGGCTGTATAGAACAGTTAACGGGTTAAAAACCACTGGTGCAATCCGGACTAATGTCTGATATATCGGAAAAAGTCCGAGTTAGCAGGGGAAAGTCCGGATGTCACTTCTATTGGAATTTCGCTTTTCTTGGAATGGCTTGGGGCGCCAATTAGTCCGTTATATTGAGGTCTCATTGTACTTTGCCTCCAAACTAGCGGTTTCACGACTAGCGAGGTTTCATCAGTCTCTTAAGATTGCCAGTTGTGAAGCCCTACTGTAGTGTGTTTGCGTTAAACCTGAAAGTGAAATAAATAACTACCAGTTTTAGGCAAGTTGAAAACTTGCTTTTACACATGTTGTGGATCTATTCATTCTCCATAGTGCTTGATTTACGATCGATTGTTATCCAACTGGTTTTCCACCAAGCTATCCAAATTCTCAAGGTTTGCCCATACAAATAAATCATAATTTTTCATGTGTAAATACGCTTTAGACCTCTGCATCAAACTGCAGAAATCCAGTAAGGGATGGCTAAACTGATACTTTCACAGCTTATTTCATACTCATACTTGAGCATGACTGAAAAGGTGGTAACTTAGCAAGTGTATATACTACAATGCAGTCTGTCTAGTGGACACTCAAATTAAGGGATGTCATTATAATGTCTATCTATCTATCTATCTATTGCCAGACACCTTAATCCCTTACGGGGTGGCCACAAACAAATTGCCTCCACGTCGCCCTGTCCCCCACCATTTCACTGCCCTCCTCCCAACTCACACCCCTCCCTCTCTCATATACCTCTCCACTTCATCCCTCCATCTCATCCTCTGCCTCCCCCTTCCTCTCCTCCCATCCACCTCACTCAGAATACACTCTCCTCATCAGTCTCTCACCTTCCATCCTCTCCACATGGCCAAACCACCTCAGTGTATTCCTCCTAACGCTTCCTATCACATCCACATCCACATCACAATGCTCCTTCACATCCTCATTTGTCAGCCTGTCTCTCCATGTGACTCCACAGGCTCCTCTTAAATAACTAATTTCCACTGCTCTCACTCTTGACTTGTGTCCCTCTAACAACGTCCAAGCTTCACTTCCATATGTTAGAGTTGGGGTCACAATGCTGTCATGTAGTAACTTTTTCACTTCCATGCTCACTTCCCTGTTTCTTATCACTGCTTTCAAGGAAGCAGCAACCTTTCTTCCTTGTTGTACTCTTTCAAGCACTTCATCCTCCAAACTTCCATCCTTATTCATCACACTACCCAAGTACTTAAACGTACTCACATTTTCCATTTCCTCATCATCCGACCTCACTGTACATTCACTGACTTCAACTCTCTCAAAGACCATCACTTTAGCCTTCCCTACACTCACCTTTAGATTCCGTTTCTTACACACTCTTCCAAACTCATCCACCAAGCCTTGCAGCTCCCCTTCATCTTCACTTAACAACACAGTATCATTTGCAAACAACAGTACAGGGAGTTTCCAAACACTAACCTCTCTCACTAGGGCCATTCCAACATCCACTGCCCTACCTTGTACCTCTTTTATTAATCCATCCATGTACAGATTGAACAACCATGGAGACATGACACATCCCTGTTTCAATCCAACCTTCGAGAAAAATTCAATCAGTTCACCATCCCCACGCACTGCAGCCTTAGCACCATCATACATACTCTTCACAGCATTCAACAACTTCCCATCTACTCCATATATTCTTAATACTTTCCACAATCCTTGTCTATCCACCCTGTCATATGCTTTCTCCAAATCCATGAAGGCAGCATACAACTTCTTTCCCTTCTCTAGAAACTTTTCCACTAAAGATCTAAAAATGAATATCTAATTTACACAACCTCTTCCCTTCCTAAAGACTCCCTGTTCTTCTCTAACTAATTCCTCTGTTATTTCCCTAACTCTGTCAATAATTATCCTACCATACACTTTTCCTATTACACTAAGACAAATGCCCCTATGATTACCACACACTTCTTATTCCCTTTTTCCTTTGTACAAGGGAATAATTATACCTGACTTCCAATCCTCCGGGACTCTACCTTCCTCCCAGGCCAATCTGCACATCTTCCACATCCATTCTACTACTATCTCTCCCCCATGCATCAGCATTTCACCACACACTCCATCAATTCCTGGGGCTTTCCCCAGTTTGACTTTCTTCATTGCTTCCACAACTTCTATCTACTGATTTCTTCCTGTCTTCTCACCTCCCTCCTTCTCCCAGCCATTCCCCAGCCACTTATACTCGCATTACTTCCATTCTCTGTGTTCAACAATTCATTAAAGTGTTCTCTCCATCTGCTCACTTTTTCTCCCTTCTCCACTAGTAATCGTTTTCGTTTTCGTTTTTAAAGGCTCCAACATGCTTGCATGTGTCAGCCTTGGTCACCTAATGGCGGCTCTCCACGCTGCACGATCCATTGCAGCCTCCCTGTTCAGTCCCTTAACCCTAAGGTCACACTTAATGACCTCGTCCCATGTCTTTCTCGGTCTACCCCTCATAACCCCACCCCCAATATTAACACTTCTCACCTTCCTCACCCAATTATCATCCCCCATCCTCAAACCACCTCAATCTACCATTTTTATCTTTCACTACCCTGCTAACTTCACTGCCACCCTGTCTTACTCTCTTCACCTCTTTCCAGAACATTTTCTTACAGTCCCTCCACTTTACACTCAAATTCCTTCCAAATTCCTCATCCACTCTCTTCTTTCTCTCTCTTACTAATCTTTTCACTTCGCGCTTCCTTTCTACATATAACTCTCTCTTCCGCCTTTCAACTTCTTCCACGCCCCTATTTCTCATCCATTCATTGTATGCTTTCTTCTTTTGTGCCACAGCCTGTCTCTTCATTCCACCATGCTGTTCTTTGCACCCCCTTCCATCTTCTCTTCACCCCACACACCACATCACATGCTGCACATATTTCTTCTGTGAATATCTTGCACACACCTTCCACGTCCCCCATTTGCTTCAATTCATATCTACCCAATCGTTCCTCCACTTCTCTCTTATATTCTGCATTTTTCTCATCCTCTTGTAACCTTTCCACTCTCCTTGCAACTACAGTCCTTACTCGTTTTACAATGATTCGGTTTACGATAATTCGCTACAACTATAATAGAAAAGTTCCACCCCAAAATTCGATTTACAATAAATTTCCCGCTATAACGATTTTGCCATTGGAAAGCACCAGGCACAGGCGTAGGTAAGGACGCTTTAGCAGTCTGGTGCACCAGCCCTCACTGCCTCCCGTATGCTACATTCTGCCTTCTTTATTGTACGAACAGTTGACTCATTCACCCCAAACATACGGTTCCGAGACAATTCACAGGCGTAGGTGGAGACACTTTAGCACAGTCTGGTGCACTAGCCCTCACTGCCTCCTATATGCTACATTCTGCCTTCTTTATTGTATGAACAGTTGACTCATTCACCCCAAACATGCAGTTCTGAGACAATTCACCGTCGTCAATTCACCATCAAAACATAGACGAGTCCCCGTCAGGACAATTCGCACCCTGGATGATTCCCCGTCATTCTATAAATATACTTACTATTGATTAACCCTTTAAGTCCGGGTCGGGTCTTAAGACGGGTTCTCTTGATGGATTCCGGGTCGGGACTTTTGAGTAAAAGAGCCTCAGGCAACGGGTGGCATCATTTGATACCCCCCACCTTCCACGTTGCACTCAGAGGGGTCTGGGCTCTGACGTCATATGTAAACAAACCTGCTGGTACAAATGTACCGGGTTTTAGGGTGGATTTTTTTTTTTTTTTCACATTTTATGCTCAAATAATTACCTAAAAATGACTCATAAATCATAAGATAATTTTCTACAAACAAATATATGCCTAAAATCCTTCAAAAATATGCTGTAATAACAGTACATGTGACCGATTTTTTTTTCACGTCTGCAACGCGTGGAGGTTAGGCAGCGCGATTGTGCGTAGCGTGGAGTTAGAGGGAAGTCTTCATTTTTCGCCCTCAGCACAGTCTTCAGATGAGATGGCAGAACCGGACAGCAATTTGCAAACTCTGAAGTGACTAGTAGACTTGATGAAGAGAGGGAAGTGCATGACATCACCGATTTTGAAGGATTTTCCGACAGTGATACACAAACTCCGTCAACCTCAGGGGTATCAGTGAGTAGTGCTGGCGTGAAACATAAGTTATCGCCAGGTTTGGAGTACGATAGTGATGACCAGGAGAGTGGTAGTGACAGTGAGGGGATGGCACAGGAGAGTGGTAGTGACAGTGAGGGGATGGCAGACAGAGACAGTGATGGATTTATTCCCGTGAGTGACGAGAGTGATGATGATTCAGACCTAAGTGATGATGATGATGATGATGATCCCAGGGTGTGTGACCCTCCCCGTAGGCCTGGTGGTATTGGTAGTGCTGGTGGATCTGGGTTTATCTGGGCAAATGGTGATGGATTCATACCAAATTGCTATAGATTTGATGCAACTCACAGTGGAGTGAAAAGGGCTGCTGGAGTAGACAAAAACAGTTCTGAAATGGAGTATTTTCTCCTGTTTTTTGATGGTGAAATTCTTGATTATTTGGTACAAGAAACCAATAGATATTATCAGTTCATGAAGGACAAACATCCTTTTTCTCCACACAATAAAATGAAACGTTGGTATGATACCAGTGTACCTGAAATGTACACATTTCTTGCACTCACTCTTCTGATACCACAAGTAAAGAAGCAAAATGTTCGTGACTACTGGAACCGAGATCCACTGATTCATACCCCAATATTTCCCAAGTACATGCCCAGGGACAGGTACCAGCTACTCATGCGATTTATTCATTTCACAGACAACAACCATCCCAGTACTGATGACCGCCTTTGGAAGGTTCGTCCAGTAATTGAAAAGATAAGGGAGCGTATTCGCTCCTTCTTTGCACCCTATCAGAAACTTGTTATTGATGAAAGTCTCATTCTGTTCCGTGGCAGACTTATATTCAAGCAATACATTCCCTCCAAAAGACACAGATTTGGAATAAAAATTTTTGTTATTTGTGACTGCCTAACTGGCATAGTATTAGACATTATAGTGTACACTGGCACTGATATTGATGTACCTGCAAGAGATCCCCTAGGATTTTCGGGCTCTGTGGTAAAAAAATTGATGGCACCATTTCTGAACAAGGGACATGTTTTGTATACTGATAATTGGTATACTTCCCCATCCCTGTGTAGTTTCCTTCATGATCATAACACTGGTAGTTGTGGGACAGTCCGGAAGAACAGGAAATATCTTCCAAAGTTTGGAGGACGTAGTGCTCGAGGAACCTGTGAGCTCTACAGAAGTGATCCTTTGCTGTGTGTCAGATGGACAGATAAACGGGAGGTTTGTATGCTGAGCACCTTCCATCGTGGCAACTTGATTCCATCAGGAAAAGTGGACTATAGAACAAAAGAACCAGTCCTCAAACCGGACGTAGTAACTGATTACACAAAAAATATGAGACTTGTTGACAAGTCGGATGCCCAAATAGCTACTGTGGAGTGTATCAGACGTACCGTAAAATGGTACAAGAAGTTATTTTTTCATATGGTTGATTTGTCAATGCTGAATGCCTACCATATGTACAAGGCAGAAACCCAAAAGAAGAAGTCACTGAGGCACTTTGTTCTGGAAGTGGTGAGACAACTGCTCACCAAGTATGGAACACTGAACAAAGACCGTCCTGGACGCCACTCTGAACTAGCTGCTGACAGACTTGTAGCAACGGGATTCGCCAATAGGCACTATCTACAAAAGCTGCCTTCAACACATACCCGAAAGACTGGACAGCGATCATGTCATGTCTGCCTTCATTCTGTGAGAAAGCCGCGGAAGAACAACCGAGTGAGCACATGGTGTAAAGAATGTGGTGTCGCACTATGTTTTGAGTGTTGGCGTGACTACCACACACTTGCAAAGTTCTAGCCAAACAGAAGTAATGGATAACAAGAAGAAAAGTTTTGTTGAATGAGAGGAAATAAGTTCTGTTCTGATTAGTGGAAGCACAGGTAAAAGTTCAGAAGTTGAAATTAGTTTTTTGAATATGGAAACAAGTTCTGTTTTGAAAATAATTGTACACAGAAGCAAGAAATACGTTTTTCTAATAAGAAAAGAATGTTCTGTTCAAACTATAAGAAGAAGAAAAGTTTTGTTGAATGAGAGGAAATAAGTTCTGTTATAATTACTGGTAGCATAAGTAAAATTCAGAAGTTGAAATTACAATTTTTTGAATATGGAAACAAGTTCTGTTTTGAAAATAATTGTACACAGAAGCAAGAAATAAGTTTTTCTAATAAGGAAAGAATGTTCTGTTCAAACTAAAAGAAGAAGAAGAAAAGTTTTGTTGAATGAGAGGAAATAAGTTCTGTTATAATTACTGGTAGCATAAGTAAAGTTCAGAAGTTGAAATTACAATTTTTTAAATATGGAAACAAGTTCTGTTTTGAAAATAATTGTACACAGAAGCAAGAAATAAGTTTTTCTAATAAGGAAAGAATGTTCTGTTCAAGCTATAAGTGAAAACACCAGATAGAAAAAAGTTGTTTGTTTACCTTCTGCGGCATCCTCATGGATTACCCATACTGCATTCATCAGCTTCATCAGCTGTAATTTCAGTAATGGGTAGGTAAAATATATTTATTTTATTATTTTTATTGATATTTCATCATTATCCATCATCCCAAACACATAAATCATAAAAATATGACATGTCAAATTTCCCGAAACTTTTGCCTCCCGGGGCATGTCTGCGGATTCTGAATTGCCTCACAGAGGGGTTAAATAATACTTTAATAACTAATTTTCAGGAGGATTTTATAACTCATATAAGTAAAAAACTAGTGTACTGTCCAGTACTTGCTAAACAGACTGGTATGTAAATAAATGACGGGGAATCGTCCTGATGGCGAACTGTCGCCGACATTCCTTCCCTAAGTTTGTCCAACACTTTAACACTCTGTCAGCGACATCACTTTACGAATCCATTTTGGTGTGTTGCCACATGCATCACTAGCACTATGCTTAGGCCCCATGTTGGCAAACAAGGCAAGCAATGACTGGAAGGCAGAAAAATAAGCCACAACAATTCGCGAGTCACACACGGTTCAACCTTCAGATTCAAACTGACTGTGTAGTGCGTGGTAGACTGACCTAAAACCCACACACAAACACACACATATGTATGCACACGGGCAGCAGGTAGGCATTTTTATACAGCATTTTATTCATTTCTCTCGTATATTAAAATTATTTATTTGAATACTATAATTTTATGCTTTAATTAGCATACGAAAAATTCGTGGATAACCGAAATTGCGTGAAAAAAGTTTGCGTGAATTAAGTGATTACTTCTGTGGATTTCTGTGCCCAGTGGTAAGGTCAGTGCCAGTGTAGGCCCCAGTGCTATGGTTGGTGCAGTTTGGGTCTCAGTGCTAAGATTGGTGCAGGTATGGGTCGGATTCCCCTCCCCCTAACCTGTTTCTGTCTCACTCAGAGGGTGACCACTAGTGCCTGTACGCACAGGCTGTCCCCCAGCCTCGGGAGGGACGACTTGGACCAACACAGGAAGGAATGAAGGTGGGTTGTCATTTATGGTTCAGTCTTGGTTAGGTGACTTTGGGAATTTGTGTTGACGTAACCCCCTTTACAATGGGCTTCAATCTCCCAATTTACGATAAAATCGGTATACGATAAGGCACAACCTGACGTAACCCCATCGTAAAACGAGTAATGACTGTACTCCTTCCTCCCGTCCTTCCCTTCTTCTATTTCTCCATCTTACTTGGATCTTGATTCTGGCCACCACCAAGTAATGGTCAGAAAGTCCACTCCCCCAACCTCTATAAGCTCTTGCATCCATTACACATCTTCGCATCCTTTCATCCACATACAATCAATCACTGCCTTCCTTTCATTCAGGAAGGCAATGATTGATTATGTCACTGGTTTAAAACTCCTTTGATGCCATAAAAAGCACTGGTAAATAACGACAAATTACTTAACTCACCTAATATGATTTTGTCAACCTTGATATTACACTATAAATAAAAAAAAATAATAATCTTTCAATTCAACACTACACCTAAATACACAGCTGGTACAAGGATCACAATATACAGGATAGCTACTGTAGATTATATGCTCTGAAATACTGTACAGTACTGTACAGACCAAGCTGCAATAATAATTACCCTCCTGAGCGAGTCATCCCCCTGAAAAGGCAGGGAAATCATAATACAGTAATAACAATCATCATCATCATCATCCAGACCTCATTTCCCACCCTAATAATAATCATAATCTATTTACAGTCAGACGCCATAATCCCGTATCGGGTGGCTGTTTGTGTCTGAGTTAGTGGTTTTGTGGGGTGCACTAACCCTCCGCTAACCCACTTGTTGACAAGTAGGGAGCATGTGTGGGTTGGTTATATGGATACCCCCCAGAGCTATAAATGGTTTCCTGGTTTACAGGAAACCATTAGGATTGTCAATCAATGTAAGTCACATGAAAAGGAAATATGAGTTATAAAAAGTGACAGTAAAGATGGGAGAAACAAGAAGACAGGAAGGTAGACACAGAAAAATAATGATAAAGATGAAGGAAGAAGTAGGCAGCACTATTTCAAGTGAGTGGATGATGGTTGCCACCACTTACCACATAATAATAATAATAATAATAATAATAATAATAATAATAATAATAATAATAATCCATCCATCCATCCATCATCCAATTGTACGTTGCCCCATGAGGAGCGTAGAAGCCCAGGGCTAGGCAATTTGGTCCTGACATTTACGATGAGAGTGACCAGCCTCACTCATCCCTGAGTGGCATTACATAAGCAATAATCCCAACCATCCCTTGGATATAAACCTTCACCGGCTCAATCCGACTGGAGCACTGTAATTACCCACTAAACCACAAGGCGCCATAAATTGGTTATATGGTTACCACCCAACGTAGTAAATAGTTTCCTGGTGTATAGGAAACCATTTGGCTTGTCACTCAGTGTAGAGTCACCCACAGGCAAAAGAAAGAGGAAAGAATGAAGGAAAGAAAGACAAAAGAGGGAGTGTAAAGTCACCCGTAGGCAGAAGGACGAGGAAAGAATGAAGTAAAGAAAGACAGAAGAGGAAGGAAGGAATGGAGAAAGGAGAGGAACGGGAAGACAACCAAGAGCAGCACTACATCGAATGACTGGATGGTGAGCGCCCCCACATACCACACAATAATAATAATAAAAATAATGGAGAGGATGGAGGGTGAAAGACTGACGAAGAGAGTGTATATGAGTGAGGTGGAGGGGGGAAGAGGGAGGGGAAGGCCGAGGATGAGATGGAGGGATGGGGTGGAGAGGTATATGAGAGAGGGGGGTGTGAGTTGGGAGCAGGGCAGTGAAATGGCGGGGGACAGGGCGACTTGGAGGCGATTTGTTTGTGGCCACCCCAAACGGGATTGAGGCGTCTGGCCATAGATAGATAGATAGATCATCACCATTACCATATCCCACCTGCAAGTCCCACCTAAGAGATGGGGTGAGGAGTGATCCTGAAAAACTGAAACAGAGAGAGAGAGAGAGAGAGAGAGAGAAACTCACAAAATTAGAACTCTCAAACAGGATGACAAGTGGACAACACATTAATTCAGTGGTAAACAGTATAAATGGAAATATATCATCCAAACTAAAGCCCCCTCCTACAAGTGGGGTGAGGAGAAGTAGAGCAAGGCACTGTGAACTCCTGAGGACATAAATCAAAGAAAAAGAGATCCCAGGTTCATCATTTGCTTTCTGTGTCATAGGAGTAGTACCTAAAAGCAACAATCACAGTGAGGGGTTATCTGAATATCATTAATTTGTCATTGCCAACTGAGCATTAGTGTCTTAATCATCCTAATTCTACTTCCTATGATTCAACTTTATGCCCTTCACTCTCCCACTAAATGTAAATGGGGTGGGAACACAAACACTAACATAATCAATACCAACCTGGACAGCTGAGCACGAGACTTATCCCCAATACAGATGATAGCAGCGTTGGAGGCATCCCCAGCCAGATCAGCCTTGATATGTTTGCAAATGCTGGAGTGAATGGCCCCACACAGCCCCCTGTCACTGCTGCATGCAATCACAAGCTGCTTTGGCTTATCCTCCTCTGGTTGAACCTGGGCCTGTTGAATATTATAAATTTTTACACAATGCTATTTCATTTCACATTAAAATACATAAAAACTGCAACAAAGTAAAATTCAATTTC
The DNA here is from genome assembly GCF_032717465.1 of Coenobita brevimanus. NCBI lineage: Eukaryota > Metazoa > Arthropoda > Malacostraca > Decapoda > Coenobitidae > Coenobita > Coenobita brevimanus. The sequence goes on from NC_137048.1 coordinate 27,570,033, forward strand.
GCCCTCCAATTCTGAGAATAAGCTATACAGAAGATATACAGCAGTAATATTTAGGAATGCATCTGACTTATAATAAGAACTGCCTGTAAAGCCATGACATATACAGCCTATGCAGTCAACCAGTTTAAGAAGCCAAGACAGAACCCTATTCCAGGTGAAACTGTGTAACAGGCTAAAAATAGAAAATGCCTTGCTCACCATAATCGGTCATAGAAAGCTGTAGCTCCGACATCGCATCTTATGCTTCCAGTAATTTGTTCAGTCCAATATCATACCTTAAATATTACGTTTGCTATCTCTATATAATTTCAGTCAACTCTGGAGAACGACTTCAATTTCTATATCCTTTTTTGCTATTAAATTCTCAGTAAACTGCCATGTATACAGTTTATTTACCAGACTCCAATATACTGTAGTAAATGATGTAAAAGTTGTGATACTTTTGACTCACCTCTTATTTATGACAGGACTGGTAAAAAGGCATGGCCATACTGATGTATTAAATTTCATGACCACAACCTCTACTCTCTATTACCTTCTCATAGAAAGCTGTGGTTCCTGCACCATAGGGTCGGGCAGCCTTAAGCTCTCTCTCAGCCCTGGCATACTTGGCTGCTGACACCATCTTCATGGACTGGGTAATCTTCTGGATGTTCTTGACAGACTTGAGGCGGAGGGCGATGGCCTTGAGGGTGGCCATCCCTCGCACCTGCTGCTGCCCACTGCAGGAAGGTGCAATTTTAGAGTGAGTTTACTCTAACAATTAAATTGCATTTATTTTAACCTGACTGTAGCATGTTTAACCTGAGCAGTGTATGTCTACCTTGATCATTTATGGTAGGTTACATGTACCTTTGAGATTCCTAAACCCTTTCAGCTGTGTTACTGGCCAAGTGGTTAAGCATGAGTAATGTCTCTGGGCTAATTTCTTTTTGTTTTTTACTAACCAAATAATGGGCAGCACTAATAAATTATAATGGGTTATTATACCAAACCTGAACCAGTATGATAACAAATGGGGAAATAAGCTTCACATGCATTGTCCACTACCTTTGATAATGACAAATGAGTCATTACTAATAATATTTTATCAGCATCAAACCTCAATCACCCTGCTCTAACTTCACCGTTTGTACGGCATGCAGGCCTAACTACGAATGACAATGACAATATCTGGGAAACTGGGAAGAAAAATGGCTTGGCAATTTAACAAGCTGCCTACGAAGACAAAACTGGCTAATGCAAAAATGACACCTGACAAAATCAGTGATACCGTCAAACTGGTTTTGGGAATACTGTGACTACAAAGACCTTAAAAACTCGTTTACATTGAGGTGGATCAGCTGATACAGCCGGCCATAGCCACCATTTTGAGTTCGTCAATTATACTCAAAATACGAGGCTATTTATTGCCTTAGTGCCATCAAATACACCACAAACACTGCTGTGAGACTGAGTGAGCGTCATAAGATATAAGTGGTTGGTGTTAATGCCATATTCCTACTTGTAAGGGACGAGAAGCGTTGCCCGGCGGAACATTATTTGCGGTGCAGCTGGACCCCCTGATTCACCGGGAAGGAGTCGGGGTCTCACACAGGGTTGCCAGCTCTACAGGGTCTGTCCCCGCCCAATCCTACCTGTAAAATAGCCCAAATATAGCCCAAACTTTTAGGATGACTTGGGGTCTCCCCGCAGTGGTCTCTATCTGTTTTAAATGTTTTGCCAAAAGAATACCTTGTACTGCTTTCGTGTAAGTAATACATATTGCAACTCGCATACCTCAAAAGGCATCGATCGGGAATTTCCTCACTAAAAAATCCTTGAAAATCTGTACGTCCTTGCCTCATCCACTCTTTGTCCACCATTGAAAGAGCTGGGTCACGGCACAAAAATAACCTACTATGTGCCTCATGATATGATTACAACTTAACATAGATAATATATTAAAGGTAAACTAAAAAGGGGGCTTAACTGGAATTAAAACATAGTATGGTATGTCTAAAATTGCAAAGTGGAATACAGACCGATAATGTTATATTGTAATATTTGGGAAGGTTACAAGAGGATGAGAAAAAGGCAGGATATATGAGAGAAGTGGAGGAACGATTGGGTAGATATGAATTGGAGCAGACGGGGGACGTGGAAGGTGTGTGCAAGATATTCACAGAAGAAAAATGTGCGTGCATGTGAGGTGGTGTGTGGGGTGAAGAGAAGACGAAAGGGGGTGCGAGGAACAGCATGGTGGAATGAAGAGGTGAGACAGGCTGTGGCAAAAAAAGAAAATAAAACATAATCAATGGATGAGAAATAGGGGCGTGGAAGAAGTTGAGAGACGGAAGAGAGAGTTATATGTAGAAAGGGAGAAAGAGGTGAAAAGATTAGTGAGAGAGAGTAAGAAGAGAGTGGATGAGGAATTTAGAAGGAATCTGAGTGTCAAGTGGAGGGAATGTAAGAAAATGTTCTGGAAAGAGGTAAAGAGAGTCAGACAGGGTGGCAATGAAGTTAGTAGGGGAGCGAAAGATAAAAATGGTAGATTACTAGTTGAGAAGGAAGAAAAAGGTGAGCAGATGGAGAGAACACTTTAATGAATTGTTGAACATAGAGAATGAAAGTAATGCGAGTATAAGTGGCTGGGGAATGGCTGGGAAAAGGAGGGATGTGAGAAGACAGGAAGAAATCAGTAGAATGGAAGTTGTGGAAGCAATGGAGAAAGTCAAATAAGAAAAGCCCCAGGAATTGATGGAAGTATTTGGTGAAATGCTGAAGCAGAGGGGAGAGATAGTAGTAGAATGGATGTGGAAGATGTGCAGATTGGCCTGGGAGGAAGGGAGAGTCCCGGAGGATTGGAAGTCAGGTATAATTATTCCCTTGTACAAAGGGAAAGGGGAAAAAGAAGTGTGTGGTAATAATAGGGGCATTTGTCTTCTTAGAGTAATAGGAAAAGTATACGGTAAGATACTTATTGACAGAGTTAGGAAAGTAACAGAGGAATTAGTTGGAGAAGGACAGGGAGGATTTAGGAAGGGAAGAGGTTGTGTAGACCAGATATTCATTCTTAGATCCCTATCGGAAAAGTTTCTAGAGAAGGGAAAGAATTTGCATGCGGCCTTCATGGATTTGGAGAAAGCATATGACAGTGTGGATAGACAAGGATTGTGTAAAGTATTAAGAATATATGGAGTAGATGAGAAGTTGCTGAATGCTGTGAAGTGTATGTATGAGGGTGCTAAGGCTGCAGTGCCTGTGGATAGTGAAGTGAGTTTTTCTATTTGAAGGTTGGGTTGAAACATCGATGTGTCATGTCTTCATGGTTGTTCAGTCAGTATATGTATGGGGTCATAGAAGAGATACAAGGTAGGGCAGTGGATGTTGGAGTGGCCCTAATGAGAGAGGGCAGTGTTTGGAAACTCCCTGTATTGTTGTTTGCAGATGATACTGTGTTGTTAAGTGAAGATGAAGGGGAGCTGCAAGGCTTGGTGGATGAGTTTAGAAGAGTGTGTAAGAAACGGAATCTAAAGGTGAATGTAGGGAAGAGTATAGTTATGGTCTTTGAGAGAGGTGAAGTCAGTGACTGTATAGTGAGGTTGGATGATGAGGAAAAGGAAAATGTGAGTACGTTTAAGTACTTGGGTAGTGTGATGAGTAAGGATGGAAGTTTGGAGGGTGAAGTGCTTGAAAGAGTACAACAGGGAAGAAAAGTTGCTGGTTCCTTGAGTGCAGTGATAAGAAACAGGGAAGTGAGCATGGATGTGAAAAAGTTACTACATGACAGCATTGTGTTGCCAACTCTAACGTATGGAAGTGAAGCTTGGACGTTGTTGTAGTCAAGAGTGAGAACAGCGGAAATGAGTTATTTGAGAGGAGCCTGTGGAGTCACATGAGGAGACAGACTGATAAATGAGGATGTGAAGGAGCGTTGCGGTGTGGATGTGGATGTGATAGGAAGCGTTAGAGAAACACAATGAGGTGGTTTGGCCATGTGGAGAGGATGGAGAGTGAGAGACTGACGAGAAGAGTGTATGTGAGTAAGATGGAGGGGAAGAGAGGGAGGGGAAGGCCAAGGATGAGATGGAGAGAGGTTTATGAGAGAAGGGGGTGTGAATTGGGAGCAGGGCAGTGAAATGGCGGGGGACAGGATGACGTGGAGGCGATTTGTTTGTGGCCACCCCATATTAGGGATTAAGGGGTCTGGTAATAGATAATTTTTGGAGCACCTTTGGTTATTAGTTATGGTCAACCTGCATCCCACGTTATTACTGAGTGGTCAGCAACCACCTGGGAAGGCTATAACATACTCGACCTTATCCACTTGCTTCAAAGCTTGCCGTAAAAAATTGAGAACTTGCAGTCCACTTAGCGGTTAGTGTTTAAGCATACGATAAGTCAACATTATCAAAGCTGTTGTATATTTGGCCAACTTACGGTTGTGATATGAGAAAATTGTGAGAGAATTGCATACTTTGGATCAAATGAGTTACAGCAGTGTTCATGTATTGAGGCATTGTATTTTTCTGATGTATTTTGCTACAGTTTCATGGTTTGCTCTCCATGAGATTCAAGTGAACCTTGAGAGTTTTTCGTCCTTGATACACAAGAACACAAGCTTTTATTTCAACCAGCCTAATTCATCAAATGAGCGTCTGACTTTGTTAAATTCGCAGTACCTGTATCCCCCCCCCCTTCTCTCTCTCTCTCTCTCTCTCTCTCTCTCTCTCTCTCTCTCTCTCTCTCTCTCTCTCTCTCTCTCTCTCTCTCCGTGTGTGTGTGAGAGAGATAGAGAGAAATGACTGCCTAAAATACACCACTCCCCCCCGCCGCCACCGGACCAACCACGCCGCCACCCCCCACCCCACTATCGAGCCTTAGCCCCACCACCACCCCAGGAGGGCACCACGGCAGGCCATGTCAGGTCGAGACTGACCTAGAGCGAGAAGGGCGCCGGGGCACCCCTACCTTGAGCCCCTCTTCCGCTCAACCACGCAGGAATGAGAGACGACCCTGCGAGCGGAGCAGCCTTCACCAGGTTCGGGGTGGGACTGTTCCAGGTACAGTCCCAAACAACACCGCGGTAACGGCCACAGGACGGGCCGGGGAGGGAGAGGCCACAGTACGCCCCTCAGTTGTTGTCCCCTGTAGCGCCGCCACAACGGCCACAGTACGTGTGGGGGAAGGAGCGGCCACAGTACGCCCTTCAGTTACAGTCACCTCTGGAGACAGCCTCGGAGCGTTAGCTATAGAGCGCGCTCCGACTGGCAAAGGAAGGAGGATTGGAGCCGCGACAACGGCCACAGTACGTGTCGGGGAGGGAGCGGTCACAGTACGCCCCTCATCATCTACCTCCTCGTTCTACGGGAGTAACACCGCGGTAACGGCCACAGTATGTACCAGGGAGGGAGCGGCTACAGTAAGCCCCTCAGTTACTTCCCGTTGGGCAGGCAGAGCCCCGACAACGGCCACAGTACGTGTCGGGGAGGGAGCGGCCTCAGTAGCCTACTCCCTTCATCTGCCTCTTCCTCCTTCGGGAGCAGCGCCGCCACAACGGCCACAGTACGTGTGGGGGAAGGAGCGGCCACAGTACGCCCTTCAACTGCTACCCTTAGGGACTGCGAAACCGCCACAACGGCCACAGTACGTGTGGGGAAAGGAGCGGCCACAGTACGCCCTTCATTCATAGTCTCTAGGGTTTCCTCGGAGAAGAAGGTCCCTTGCGCGGTCGGCTCATTACCTCTCGGCTGCGTGGGACGCGCCCTTCTCTCTCTCCCTCCAGGTGTGGTTCCCCGGAGGTGCTGCCATTCCAAGAGTGGTGGCGAGGGCCTGTCCCAGTTCTGCGGCCAACCCCTGGACGACACCGGCCCCTGACGGACGCCCGGCCGAGGAGGCGCCGCAGTTCACTCCTGACGGCGCCCCGCTCTGTAGGCGACCGCAGCACCCGGACTCCCAGGGCCAGTCAGCAGGCCCCAGAGCAGAACCGCCCAGGCCCCACTCTCCCACGGCCCTCTGCCCGGAGTAAGAGGCAGCAGGCCCGCCTACTGAAGCTGTTTGGCCCCAGCCCCGAGGGCCACCTGCCAGGTCGAGGCCCCCAGACAGGAGGGCCTCCCTGCACCCCACCGACGAGGCCCGAGCACGAGGGCCACCTATCAGGTCGAGGCCCTCAGACGGGAGGGCCTCCCTGCACCCCCTTGACGAAGCAGGCCCGGGCACTGACGCCCCTGTGGGTGGTACATTGCCTCCTGCAGGAGGGCTCCCCAGAAGGGCCCCCTCCCACGCCCGGACGCCACCTCTGTTAGCCCAGGAACCAGGGGCATAATGGCGACTTCAACGCACCTCCTGGGTCGCGCCTATGTAAGCAAAAGAGACAGTGACAGTGGGACCATGAGAACATAACATATAGTGACGAACAGTGTATATCAATACAAGGGCAGAAATCAAGGGTCAGTGAGCACGGATTGTAAGACCATTGTGATATACAGAAAATAACGTGACTATACTAATGGCGCCCTGAAAAAGAATAAGTCCAGCCAGCAGAGGCAAAACCAGGTAAATAGTGTAGCCGGCTCGCCGCGGCTAAGTGACAATTCCGTGTGCCGCGGCCCGCTCCATATCAAGTGTAATATCGACCCAACTGACCCTTTATTCCATTCCCATGTAGTGCATCCAGTTGAGTATATTAAATGACAGTTATGCCTAAAAACTGACACCTGTGCCGTGCTCTAGTGACTGACAATATCTGTATAAGTGACCACCATTATATTCAGCCCTCGACATCACTGTTGTGTTTGTGCACTTTGTATCTGAAACCAAACTCTGTCACCCTGTCCATTCTGTATCCAGTGTCTCTTTGTTTTTGTATTGTAAGGTCTGTTGAATTAAGACAGTAGATGTGTTAAGGTATACTGCCGAGTTTTAATGCCCTGTTCCTTTGTTGGAGCTCCGGAAAGAGGACCCCGCTCAGTCGCGGGCGTTTTTAGGACGAGAAGTCGGACTAAAAACACCCCGCATAACACTGCCTTTCTCCTCTACCACCTCCACTCTATAAGCCGTCCATTCATTAGAAGAACGTAATCTAATTAAAGTCATAATACCTAAGGCACCAAAAAAATATCTGGTCTCTTCGCTCCTTGAAAGATAGCCAAAACCCTGTCCTAGAACTAGCCCAGTTGTGCTAGGAACTTGCAACCTTGGCAACTCTGATATCTATTTCAGGCCTGAACTGTACGATAATAATTTTATATTTCCTGCTGTTGCCATACTTTTCTTTCTCCTTATTTACATTGGAATGATCTTGAATCGTGCTACTCTTTATTGTGCATCCCCCACTGTGATCGATTATTAAAAACGGCCATTAAATCTGTGCGTTAAAATTAGAATTCTGAATTAGTTTTTCCTTGTTGCTTGACTTCTGCCTTTTATTAATTATAGTAAACCTTCTGCTTTGATCATCTTTTTACATAGCTAATTGTTTTCATAATGAACCACAGCTGAATAAAGCTTTCATGAGCAAATTTTAAAAACAAAATCTCAAAATATCTAAAGCACGTGAAGCGCTCGAGACCAAAATACGGTGAAATTGACGCACAGTTGTCTGCACCATCAAACAAATGAATAGCGAGATAGAGTCATTTTTAATGCATATTGAAATATTAATTGTTGTACAAGGTACAGAGTGCTTATTTTGTGACCACAATAAGTAACAAAAGAGACAAATTACTATCCTCTTTTGTTACTACATAACGCTCCTAATTTTTAGTTAAACTAATATTGTAAAGTGTAATGAAAATATAGTACTCTAAATTCTGTATATATATGTATAAAAGATAAACTACATACTTAATTGAAACACATGAGTTAATCACAAACTGTATTATATACAAATTATAACAAACTCAAGGCGGCTCTTTCAGTTTACTTTTAGAGGAATTGTTGACATTGCCGCAGGGGTCAAATGAATGAAAAGGTAAATATCCAATTTTTTCCCCTCGCACATTCATGTGAGTTTGGGCATTGATTTGTGCTGCATCAATGAAAGCGTGCGTTTAAATGTCGTATGTGGCATACTAACCTCTGCCGTATGATGTAGAATTGCCCCTAACATTGTCTGAAGTCAAACCAGAGTAATATATTTACAGAAGCCAGGCTACAGTTATTTCATTGAGTTCCCGGCTAGGTGTCAAAGATTAGTGAAATAACTGAAGCGATTTCGTTCCATGTATGGCAGTGATTATAGTTCACAATCCTTGGTTATTGTTATCCAGCTAGGATGTAAATTAGTACCTTAACAGATGCTCATGCTGTAAGTGGTATTTAGATGCTGTTAGTGTCTGTCTGTTATCGGTGTGTGGCCTGATATTTTGTGTGGTATTAATTTTTGTATTATCTGCCAGGCTGGTGAGCGGCAGCTGGAGCTGTTCCATCAGTGTCACGAGAGAGGAGAGTTGGGACGCAGTTTTTCGCATCTCTCACTGGCTCTCTGCTGCCTCCCACACCTCAAGGACCACTACTATTCAACATACCTTCAGATCTTTGGTTAGTGCTAGTGAATGCAGTAACTTTAACTGTTTTAACAGGTGTGGGCACCCACCATCCACTCACACAATTTAGTCTTCCATTGGGTGATTCTACGTTCAGTGACAAGCCAAATGGTTTCTTATTAATCAGGAAGCCATTTACAACACTGGGTGGTAACCATACAACCAGGTAACACCTGGTGATCTAGTGTATGAAGGCACTTCAACCAGATGGAATCCATAATGGTTGAAATCCGAGAGGTTGGTGGGGTTTGTTGCCCACATAATGTCAGTCAGGGTGAGCGAAGTTGGTCACCCTTACCTTAAATGCCTGGAGTGAGTTAGGCCCAGATCCCTACACTCCTGATGAAGCAAAAAAGGATAAGATGATGGATGAATTTTTTTTCATTCATTCATTGCCAGATGCCATGTATCCCAGACGGGGTGGCCAATGGCTTAGAGTTAATTGTTTTACAGGGAGGGGCACTAATCCTCCACCAACCCCACTTGACACGTAGGGATGCCAACAGCATCTGGTGTTCCCAGGCGGTCACCCATCCAAGTACTAACCAGACGGCCATACCACGTTGAGTACACCGCTTCCCGTCCGATCAGCGAAGTTAAGCAACGTTGGGATGGATGAATGAGTGAGCATAATGGCATGAAAATGGTTACAGCCAGTGATATATTGCCATACCTCCTTGAAGGTGAAGGGACCCTGAAGCTATCCACAGTCTAGTACGTTTCACCCTTCGTTAGTCTGGTGGGGTGTGTTGGCACCCCATTTTTTTTTACAGGCCCATATTTCCTTGCTAGTAATTCAAATATTTCTCTCCATTCCAGTACATGCCTAATTTAGTGAGGGGAGGGAGCATGTGGATTGGTTTAGTCTTGCCTCTGCTGTAGTAAGAGAGAGAGAGGCACTTTTTTACTCCCTAGGGTGTCCAGTCACCCTACAAGACTAACCATTTAGATCATATGAGGCGCTCCGAGCCAGAGGGGCGACCATGCATTTTGCTTATTTGCTTTGACGTCTAATTACCAAACTAGGTACCTTAAACATGTCATATTTACCACCATTTTAATCATCTTGGCTAGCACTTTCAAGCTAAACAATAAAATGTGTATATGTATAATTTTACATTCACTCATTCATTCATTGCCAGACACCATGATAGCCATGTCAGAGTTTAACAAGTAATTACTGAAAATAAGCAAAATACATGGTCGCCCCTCTGGCTCAGAGCGCCTCATATTTTGATACTAATTGGTTTTTTATCTCATTTTCGGATATTGTTTATCAAAATACGGATAAAAGAAACAAATGTTGTCCTGTGGTTGTTTACCTAATAAGTGAGATTTGAATCCATTTTTTTTTTTTTTAACAATTTTATCATTTGTTGTACTGTATTTTATTATTTAAATTAATAAACACCCACTACAAGGCATTCAGTCTGTTCATTGGTGATTACAGAGATATGATGAAGTGGCAGTGTGAATATATTTTACATGATAGTAACACTACACGTATTTTTGTATTGGGGTGTTGTAACACCGCACCGGACTAACCACGTTTGAATACCCCACTGGACCAACGAAGGGTTAAGGGTAGATGGCCAGCGTACACCCTTTGGTGGCAATACATGATCAGCTTTCGTCCAGTCATTTATTGCAGTTTCAACCCATACAGGTGGCTAAGCCGTCACTCTGACTGGGGTGTTTCTGTTACTAACCTAGACCACAAGGCACCTGAGTACCAAATCATCATCATCATCTGGAGCTCCTTTCCCACCCTAGTGCAGAGTGAGGAGTAACAACATCCAGACAAACGAAGTTTGCCCAATCCAATGGGTTACACTTCCATTCACTCATCATTCAAGCCCCTGGAATCCTGGCTCTGTCTGATACGCCAAAAACTTTCGCCACATTCTGTAGCTTCACATAAACGTATCCGATAAAGTCAATCCGAATGTTGTCATGTAAAAAAAGGGGTGCCAAATCCCTGATCATGCTCTTCTTCTCACAACATTCATCCAGCCAGCTCGATCTCTTGTCAGTCCCCTAGCCTCAACAACTTCCATACCTTGCTTCCTCACACGCTATCCACCATATCCCTCCACCTTCTCCATGGCCTGCCTCTCCTCCTCCCTCCTTCAGATTCACTCAGATATACCTTTTTCACTGCTCTGTTGTTATCCATTCTATCCACATGACCATACCATCTCAGTACAGAATACTTTTTTAAATTTTAAGGGCCTCATACATACTGAGAATGACCTGTCCAGCTGCCTTTTCATTAAGAACAAGAGAGAGAGAGAAGAGCCATGAAATTTTGTAAGGCAGTTCTTCTTTAATTTAATCTGGACTTGTTAGCAAAAATGGACATCAGAAAAAGTCAACTTATAATGAGGACTTGTTGACTTTGTTTTTGTTTACCTGCAAAAGGATTGTTAAAGTAATCAGTTTGTCCAAGTTTCACTCTTCTTCAGGAATACAATACTCAGCCATCCTTAGGTGGGAGAAAGAGGTTGGGATGATTATAACGATGATGATAATGATATTTGCTTGCAGATGAATGGAGTGACACTGTGGAAGAGACTCGAGGCCTGAAGGAGGTGATGACCCTGTGTGAAACAGCACTTGACCTCTACCCTCACTCTCCAGATCTCAACTACCTGCTTGCCAAGATTCTCTACAGGTAGTTATAGTTTGTGATACTGTATTAGACCCTTCAGTTTGAGGGGCTTTGCCTGAGCTGCATAAGATCGCTTGGAGGTAGCAAGAATAAACTAGAAGTAAGATTTAATTATACTGAAAGGATTTTTGGAGACAGTGTTTAACCCTTTCAGTATGAAAAGTCTTTCCTGAGCTTAATGGAAAGGTCTGGTGATGGCAAGTATAAAATGTAAAAAAAGCATAATTGTATTGAAAGGTTTGTAAGTAAGTAGGGTATTACAGATTTTTAAGTTGTAGTGTGATTGGAATTTGGTTGTGTGTTATCTGTGATATTTAAGGCTTTGATTTTAACTTGAGTCATGTTCATGTTTGAAATGGCAACAGTAATGGAAAATGGGAATGGCTCCCAAGTAAATTGATGCACAATAATATTTATCTTTATGGTGGAAAACAGTAATTGGTGATGCATAATATATCACAAAAGTACGGTAAGCTGAATTAGTGATGCATAATATAATTGCACTTTGAATTAATGATACATAATATAATGGCACTTTTGTGAAGAGAATTGTAGTATTATGTTTCTATACTTCTTAGTTAAGCTTTGACATAAGTGTGGAATTATTAAAGGCAGTAAATCATGGCTCTGGAAAATTGGCGTTCAATGTTCCGTGAGTGTCTGGGTGGGCGTTGTGGACAGTACTGTGAGGAGGTAGTACCTTTATTAGCAGCTGTTGACCAGGGTATTAAACCATCTTTATTGTGGGATGTGTGCACAGCTGACACTTCAGGACTCTTGGCCCTCCTGAACCAAGCTCGTTCAAAGGGTCTCCTGATGTCAAAGCTGGTTTTGGTGGAGTTGGGTCTGGATGTATTTATAGCCAATGTGGCAGCTGTGACTCGAACACTTGTGGGCATTAGCACAGCTGCCCCTACCTGGCTTATTGACATCAGTGGCTCAGTGCCCAAGCTAGCCAGCAGTGAAAACCATCAGGAATTCCGTACACACCTTGCTTCCATTGTTGCCCAGTTGAATGCTGCTACAGATGACAATGTCACTGGGTCAGGTGTAGCTTCTACCTCCCCTGCCCAGAATGGTGATGCTGATGACTCAAATTCCAGCTCCTCTCAAGCACCAGAAAGTTCTTGGGAGATCAAAGCGCTGGAGATCAAATTACCAGAGGATCTTAACCTGAGCACTATATTTGGGTGCATGCTTGGTTACCCTAACATATACTGGTGGCAGGGGGAGTCAGGTGGCAACAGTCTTTCTGGAATGCCTCTTAAGGTGTTCAAACTGACCGCTGATTGTTCTGTTGATGGATCCTCAGTGGAACTCTTCTCCTTCAGTGTCCCTGAGGCTCTGGAGGGAGAACTTAGGCCAGGTATTGAGCACTGGGGCAATGTCACAAATGTCAGGATTGAGCAGGCTGCTAGTTTCTCAAATGCTAGATTCAGGTGTGACTCTGTTCTTTGCCTGTCTGTTGCTTTATAGATGGTTATGGAGCAAAAGTGTTTCTGCAGAAACATTTTGCCAGGGTTCAGTTTTGACATTTTTGTGATCGGTGTGGGGAATTTACATTGCTGTATGTTTATAAGTTCATTCATATTAGTCCAAGGCTCAAGAGCATAATATATTATGGTACCTGGTATATGTATGTATTTTTATAGTAGCCCTAGATCTGTTCAGTGTAGCTTTCCTTTAGTTGTCTTTTTTCCACTTAGCTACTTGAAGCATGTTTTTCATACCAGTAATTCATATGACTGTGCTGTAATTACTTTGCAACAATTTCAGTAAGAGATTATCTGAAAAAGTACAGTACCTTGGAAGGTGCTGAAGATGTTGCTAACTGAAGAGCAAAGTAAATACAGTATTAGTTAGTCTTCCTGGTCAGAGAATATCTAGATAGTGGAATAATGCAGATTTCTTTAATACTCAGTCAGGTTGTGGGCAGCATAATACAGGTATGATGGCATTACTATTTTGTGATAAACATTAGCCCTAAGTGAGTATGGTATTTGTAGGAAAGGTGTTGGAGTATAGGCATTTATTTTAACAGCAACCTTCAGTGTTATAATATAATAATATTAATGATTTGAGTATACATTATAGTATACTGCATATTCATATTGGCATGCAGGGATTGAAGAGTTTCTGAAGTTAAGTGTATAGCTAAATTAATATGCCAACCAAAGCTGCAGGACAGTATAATCTTGACTACAGTACTACCATTTTTTTCTTCTGTTTTAAGAAGGCTACTGATACAGTACAACTGTATTATCCTTGGCCATTTATGTGAATGATGATGTAATGGTTGATATGCTCAAATTGTAATAATTTTGTTTGTGCCTAAAATGACTCGATGTCTGTAAGAGATTTACACCAGTGAGCCAATTTCTTCTTTCACCTACTGCCTCTTCTCCTGACTGAAAGGAAGCCGTAAGCAAGGATTTCTTACAAAACAGAGACCTGTTGGTGGTTCAAAGCTTTTTTCAGACTGCAAGAATAACTGTCGCCATGAACTGTTCCCTGTGCTGTTTTTTAAATTACTACCTTAACACTGAGCAACAGGTCTTAGTCATGTGCGCACCCCTGGCAACAGTTTCCCTCCAGCCAGTGGTAGACTTAAAGGATGAGCTGGAGCTGTGGTTCAGGAGTGAACAGCATTATTGTCCTTTGTAGGAAAATTATTTGTTGATTGTTTTTGAGGATGTTACATTTTAATTATGGTTACTTTGGTTACTCTGTCTCTCCATTATTAAGTTCTAGAAACTGTGTATCGCTTTTAATTTATTTAAATTCATAATTACAATATTATACAGTGTATGTATGATAATAATGTATGCAACATTTGTATAATTCATACTTCTGTGTTCTGCAATAAAGCTGGTGACAGAGAAGACTCTTGTGTTATTACCCTGGATATTTGCAGGCATGGAAGTGTGCAGGAGGCCTGGAACCATGTCTCTCTGGCCCAGCTGGCTTGCCCTCGGGACCCTAATGCCCAGGACACTGGAAATCGGTTAACAAATGCTCTGGTTGACCGCTGGCACCTCCCCATGCTGAACGACAAAAGGCGCAACACAGCCTTTAAGCGGGCTATTGAAAGGGCTGTGGCTCAAGGTCACTGCACACTCCTGGATATTGGCTGTGGGACTGGCTTGTTCAGGTTAGCAGTTAGCAGTTGGGGTTGTCTTCTCATTGCTCAATCCTTTCCTTCCGATGTTGTCCTTTTTTATTTTAATCAAGCTACCAACAGATAATTTCATTCAGTTTAGAAGGGATGTGTAGTTGTAAAGGGGTTAATAATGCTATATATAATATTGTATCAGAATGTCTCTCCAAGGCTGAATAAAATCATCTTATCCTTGGACTGAAGGAATTAAGGAAGTTCCCTAACCATTTACAGTATTTTACATATTACATAGTAATTTTTGATACAGGAAATCCTCATTTTATGTCCAGGATGCATACATCTGGTGTTGTAAATTGGAGGGAGGGTATGGTAGATCAGCTTGATAGATAACAGAGAGACTTTAAAAGGCAATCTTTTTGTAGTTTACTGTACAGTACTGTATATCAAGGGCTTATGTATATTATCTGTATCTGTAATATGAAAATCATCATCATCATTATCATATCCAAAACTGTAGTTGGATTTTTTAAAATGGGGTGGCCAAGAGGTGGCAAGGCCTTATTATTGTCAGTCCAGGAATAACCCTTCATGGTTGTCTAGGAGCATTCTCTGGAAATTTGTGGTGGCCTGACGTAGTTCAATGACAGTGGCATCTGCGGGGGCCTGACAGGCCAGGCCCCCCTCACTGCCTGGCCTTCCTGTTTGAAATTTTGTATATATAATGTATACTCATTGTGTAGCAATGGACTTCCCCCCCCCCCCAATTAAGACTTGGCCCCTCCCTTCCTTTTAAGAAGACCTGGCTACACCACTGAATTGCATGGCCATTGCCACCTTTGCCACCCTTCTGGCTATACCACTGATCTCCATTGTCTTGTTCCATCCTGGGAACCTCTCTGTGGGATGACCATGATGATTGCCTCCAGGCTATTTTATTTTCATGCTTCTCGCAGTAAAGAGCATATCAATATGCCATATGCAGAAACAGGCTGGCAAAAGTAGTTGCCAAAAGGTATTCTAGGATACGAGACCATGTTAACACATTCACTACAATTTTTATTACTACCACTATACAGCTTTATTCAATTTAGGAGAGACTTCCAGCTGCAAAGGTTAACTGTAGCCTTCGTTAGCTGCATCATTACAAGAGATCCCCATAGCCTAAGCTGAAAAAAAGTATTTGGTGGAGCCTGATTATAAAAAGAAAAACATATAGATTGAAAGTTTGGGTATGATAAAGAGGCAGATAAAGTTATACCTCTAAATATGCTGAGTCCAATATTCCAGCCATAGATTATATCTTAAAATACAAATGGATGTGTTGTAGGGATGGCTTAGTCCTTGTTACCAGTTACTACCCTGAATCATATCCTTCTTTCCATAACCCTTTTCATGCTTTATAGTGTCTGCTCCTATGTCAAACGATTACATGGTTCCTCACACTAGCAAACTGAACAGTCGTCTAAAACACACACAATAGAAGGGGCAGTACACAAACACCTTGAATATTAATTCAAAATGCTATATTAAACATACATAGATGCCAGTTACTGCACCCCTCAGTTCCTCATGTAGGATGGATATAATAGTATAGTAGTTGACCATAATTATCTTCAGTCATTTCCTTGGTATAATATTTGGTATCCTTGTCTTATAGTCTTTATGGCAGAAATGCTGGAGCAACAGAAGTTTATGCATGTGAAGTGGACAAGTTTATGTGTGAAATGGGTCTCAACATTCTCCAGTTAAACTCAGGCACTCCCAGCATCAAAATGATTAATAAGCACAGCATGAATATCACTGTACCTTCAGATATTCAGAAGAGGTAAGTTGTTTTGGCATCCTGATAACAGTACGAGTGCCTTTGGTGAAGTAGTTAAACAAACAGCATCAGTAGTATTGATAGGTTTTCATTACTGAATTATTAGTACTTAGTTAGCTCTTTGTTCCTGTTCTGACAGACTGGTTAAGGTTGAAGTACATTTACACAGTATAAGTTCTTAGATTATTTATGATTGTTTAGTATTAAAGAATTATCATTTTCTAATTCAACAGGAAGATATATATATATATATATATATATATATATATATATATATATATATATATATATATATATATATTACAGTATATATATGTATATATATATATATACATACATACATACATACATACTATTGCTGCCTTCTGATGATTTCATTCATCTTAAGTAAATATTTTGTACTAAATGGGCTAATGAAGTCTGCATCTGTCCCCTCCAGGTGGAAGTATTTCCGAAGCTGAATTAAAATGTATTGCCTGAAAGTAGCAATAATACTGTACACTGAAAATACCGTACCGTACATCATTGGAGTATAGTGTCTGATGTAAACGTAGTGTAACAATCAGGGTTCAAGTTCAGGTGCCAGTATAAGAGGTAGCCTTTGGAGTGGCCTCTCCTTCTTCTTAGTTTGTGTTTCACCCAAGAGCTTGTTCTCGGTTTTTGACAGGTTATATTCTGTTAATTTCCTATTTTTGTATTCTTTTTAATACTAAATAATGTGCTAATAGCTTTCATATTTAATTTTCTCTGTGTTACAGAGTGTCACTCGTGGTGAGTGAGACTGTAGATGCAGGACTGTTTGGGGAACATATCCTCACTACATTTCATCATGCCTGGCAGCACCTTCTCTTACCTCCTCAATCATCCACCACACTCCAGCAAGAGATGCCCAACTTACTCTCAGCATCATGCGAAGAGGAACAGTCAGGGGATGAACTTTCAAGAGATTTTCATTTGCTTACTTATGAAGCAACTGTCACTGCCACTATTAATTCACTTCCAGACAGTAGAGCTGAGAAAAGTGCATGTACAGAGGAGGGATGTGATAATAGTCCATATACTTTTTCTCCTCAGATCTGTGGAAGAGTTATTCCTTCGAAAGCTGAGGTGTTTGTGGCTTTTATTAACTGTGATTATATATCTAGACAAGCAAAGCTATTAAACCACAGTTTTTGGTATTTAAAGACTAGAAATGTATGTCTAAAATTACAAGAGCCATACATGTCAGAGAAACTGAGTCAGGTTCCTGGAGGTTTCAAGCTTTTATCAGAATGGACTCATGTTACCACTGTTGATTTTAACTCCCCTGATGATATTACAAGACACCTACATGGAGAAATCAACAAATCCCTTGATATACAGTGTAAAAATTGTGGAACTCTTGATGCAGTAGCACTTGCATATAACTTACACATGGATGACCAGGAGTGCATCAATACATTCCCTGAAAATTGTGATACGCTGTGGGAAAATGCAGTATACCCAATGATGGCCAATGTTGACGTGATTTCTTATGACGTAATCACAGTGGACATTCAGTGCAATGGTGTCCTGAAGTTGTCCATCAAACCCCCACCTTTAGTAGAAGATTCAAGTGAAGATCCTGTGTACTTAAACACAAGTACACTCAGATTTCTAAATAGCAAAAGTTTCACAAGTGTTTATGTATTAGCTGCACAGAGTATACACAGTCAATTAAGAAACAGCTCAAGAAGAGATGCAGTTAAGAGTCAACCTCCTCTTATAATCTGTGACACGACACCTTTCCCAGTCGCAGGTATGAAATTGTTGTCAGACTGGCCTAACTCGAGGCTATACGTTGAGGATGCAGATACCCAGGCAGCCCTAAGGAAGACTGGAGTTGAGGTGGAGCTTTGTGAAGACCTGGAGGAACCTGTGGATGTCTTGTTCCTCTGGCCATTCTCAGGAGAAGGGACACTGAAGGATGACATTGTGAAGAAAATCCTCTTATATAGGTAAAACATTTTCATTTTTTTTTTTTTTTTTTTTTTTCCCCAGATGTGTTTGCTTTAACCCCTTCACAATGAGAGGTCCCCTTTCCCCCTTAATTTTATTTTTTTTTTTTTTTTTTTTTTTTTTTCATAACAGGAACATAATACAGTACATTATAAACAGTCACAATACCAAAGGAGTTACCAGTAATGTACCGGTAGACTTTTTAATCGTTTCATTTCCAGAGTTCTCTCCCAAGCTAAATAATATTATCCGATGGTAACAGGAATATAATAATAGAGAGTATCACCATAGTGAAGGGTTTGATATTTTTAGCATGCACTGCTTTCTATAGGTTGTATGTGTCAGTTCATATACTGGTATGTGTTCTGGTGCATCTGTAACTATTGGTAGTGTAGTTATCTCAAAATCAGTTTTCCCCTGCTGACAGTAATGCAACTATTCTGTTGACTTTCATATAGTTCTTTATTGTGCAAGGTGTTATTTAATTGTGAAGCACAATAGTTATGAGAAATGACTGCAGGGTATGGCAGTGTGTGGTGCAGTTGTGTGCTGTGTGATTTGGCAGTGTAAAATGTGACAGTGTGTACCATGGTTGTATTATGTGTGGCAAGGGTGAGGTGTATGTGAAATGGGGTTACGTGTGATGTAGCATTGTGAAAAGTAATAGCATATACATATACTTGTGTGCAGTGGCTTTAATGCTCATAGATTACTCTAGTGAGTATTATTGATTGTTGAGTGAATGAGTTGGTGGCCCATTTCACTGGGCATGCTGTTGATTAGTTCTCTCTCAGTCCTGTTTTCTCTTTCCTACTTTCCTGGACCCTGCCTGATCCCTTATGTGGGAAAAAAAGAGGTCAGGATGATGATGGCATTGATGATGGTAATTACATATTATTGGCTTCATGATACAGATTAATGATGGCAGAAGATGGGTGCGTGTTTCCTCAGTCAGTGGATCTGATAATTGGCGTGATGGACTCCCCCACTCTGACCACGATGACCCGTGTAGATGATTCCAACACGTGTGGCATTCGGGTGGCAGAGGTCTTCAACATGGTTCAAGTAAGTGCTTATGTACGGTATGCTCATTTAGTTCAGAAAAATTTCCTGTTAGTAAATGAAAAGTAAACTATCTCATGAATGATTGTGGCAATCTGTTCCAGCAAAATACCAATTTAGTTACCTTTATTATCAATATTCAGTTATATCGTACTGTACCACAATGCTGTGCAATATATCCAGTGAACTAGGTTAGGTATATAATAATTACCAGAGCTAATGAACTATTGGATTTAGCAACCTACTCTTCCCCTCAATTTGTTCATTAGGTAGTGGTTTACTGTATAAGATGGTGCTGAGTGGGAGGGGGAGGAAGTGCTTTTGTGTGGTGGCACAGATGTAATCAAGTAACTGCTCATTTATGGAAATACCTCTCAGCTCATTCCCTATTCCTTGAAAGGGAGCTGATGGACTGTAGGAGGGGGCTTGCAGTCTGCTTGATTCATGTTATGCTGCTACTGCTACTGCAGTACAGTATAAACTGAAGTGTTTCTGTGTATTTGAAAGTAGTGCCTCATTACAACAGAAACTGGACATGACAGTATACTGATCTACATTTTGTTTGTGAGAAGAACATTGGTCCTTTTTTTATTTAACATGTAAACTACAGCTTTTGAATAAATCTGCCATGCATTTGGTGCCACATTTATATTTTTAAGTTTGTCCAGCTCTTTATCTGGTCATACTTGCTCGCTGTGAATCATGGAGTGTGGTATGTGTATCATTTTTTAAAGTCAGTATGTGCCATATTTAATCCACATCCATGTCTGAAGCTGAGTACTTTACAGCAGGCCAAAAATAAATATTTTTTCATCAAAGACCAGTTTAACATGTGCGAAATGAAAGAGGACATCCAAATTATAGGGAGGCAAATTTCCAGGCCAATAACTTTAATACTTCAGCTGCAACAGCACCAAAACAAAGCAGTGAACGTTAAGTTTTCAGTCATTACAACCTATGTTGCAGTCTGGTGCATAACAGCGCATGATGCATGTCACAGTTCGTCTTGTAGCAGATAGTGATGCATTTTATAGTTCTCAGGTTAAAAGTTTTGGCTTATGGGAATCAAACACACAAACTTCACATCACAAGAATGATTTATTTGTTACAGGTACCAGTTACAAAAACCTATCTATCTATCTATCTATCTATCTATTGCCAGATGCCTTAATCCCATAAAGAGTGGCCAAAAACAAATCACCTCCATGTTGCCTTGTCCCCTGCCATTTCGCTGCCCTCCACCTAGCTCATCCCCCCCTCCCCTCCCTCTCTTATATACCTCTCCACTCCAGTCCTCCATCTCATCCATGGCCTCCCTCTCCGTCTTCCCCCCTCCACCAGACTAACGAAGAGAGTCTCTCTCTTTGTTATTCTCTCGCTTTCCATCATCTCCACATGGCCAAACCACCTAAATGTATTTCTCCTAACACTTACGATCACATCCATGTTGACACCACAGAGCTCTTTCACTTCCTCTCTCCCTGTAACTCCACATGCTCCTCTCACATAACTCATTTCCACAACTCGCACTCTTGACTGGTGTCCTGCCAACAAGGTCCAAGCTTCCCTTCTGTAAGTTAGAGTTGGTATCACAATACTTTCATGCAGTATTTTTTACTTCCATGCCCCTTTTCTAATTTCTTAACACTTCTTTCAAAGAACCAGGAACCTTTCTTCCCTGTTGTGCCCTTTCAAGCACTTCATCCTCCAAACTTCCATCCTTACTCATCACACTACCCAAGGATTTAAATGCACTCACATTTTCCATTTCTTCATCATCCACCCTCACTGTGCATTCAGTGACTTAATTTCTCTCAAAGACCATAACATTTTTCTTCCCTTCATTCACCTTTAGATTCTGTTTCTTACATACTCTTCCAAACTCATACACCAAGCCTTGCAGTTCCTCTTCGTTTTCACTTAACAATACAGTATCATCTGCAAACAGCAGAACAGGAAGTTTCTAAACGGTGCCCTCTCTCATTAGGGTGGTTCCAACATCCACTGCCCTATCTTGTCTCTTTTATAACCCCATCCATATACAGATTGAACAACCATGGAGACATGACAAATCCCTGTTTCAATCCAACATTCAGATAGAAAAATTCACTCAGTTCACCATTCACACGCATTGCAGCCTTAGCACCTTATACGTATGCTTCATGGCATTCAACAGCTTCCCAGTTACTTCATATATTCTTAATATTTTCCACATTCCATGTCTATCCACTCTTGTCACTGCTTTCTCCAGATCCATGAAGGCTGCATACAACGTCTTTCTCTTCTCTAGAAACTTTTCCACTAAAGACCTAAGGATGAATATCTGATCTACACCTCTTCCCTTCCCTAAAACCTTCCTGTTCTTCTCCAACTAATTCCTCTATTTCCCTAACTGTGCCAGTGAGTATCCTACAACATAATTTTCCTATTACACTATGAAGACAGTGTCCCTATGACTGCCACACACTTCTTTTTTCCCTTTTCCGTTGTACAGGGAAATAATTATACCTACTTCCAATCATCTGGGACTCTACCTTCCTCCCAGGCCAATCTGCACATCTTCCATATCCATTCTACTACTATCTCCCCTCCATGCATCACCATTTCACCACACACTTCATCAATTCCTGGGGCTTTCCCCATTTTGACATTCTTCATTGCTTCCACTGCTTCCATCCTACTGATCTCTTCCTTCCTTCTCACCTCCCTCTTTCTCCCAGCCATTCCCCAGCCACTTGCATTACTTTTATTCCCTCAGTTTAACCATCCATCCATCCATTATCCAATCCTACATTGCCCCATGAGGACCGTAGGAGCCTGGGGCTAGGCAGTTGGTCCTGACATTTAAGATGAGAGAGACCAGTTGCACTCATCCCTGAGTGGCATTACACAAGCAATCAACCTCAACCATCTCTTGGATAGAAACCTTCACTGGCTCAATCTGAGTGGAGCGCAATAATTACCCACTAAACCACCAGGTGCCAAAATTTGGTTATATGGTTACCACCTAGCGTAGTAAATGGTGTCCTGGTGTACAGGAAACCATTTGGTTTGTCACTCAGTGTAGAGTCACCCACAGGCAGAAGGAAGAGGAAAGAGTGAAGGAAAGAAAGACAGAAAAGGGAATGTAAAGTTACCCGTAGGCAGAAGGACAAGGAAAGAATGAAGGAAAGGAAGACAGAAGAAGATGGAAGGAAAGAAGGATGTAGGAGAGGATAGGGCAGACACCCGACAGCTGCACTACATCAAGTGAGTGGATGGTGAGCGCCCCCACCTACACTTCCTTAAAATGTTCTCTCCATCTACACACATTTTCTCCCATCTCCACTTTCATTCTGTTATTTTTATCTTTTACTCCCCTACTAACTTCTTTATCACCCTATCTGATTCACTTTACCTCCTTCCAAACATTTTCTTATATTCCCTCCACTTTACACTCAAATTCCTTCCAAATTCCTCATCCGCACACTTATTAATTGTTTCACCTCTCTTCTACTCTACATATAACTCTCTCTTCTGTCTCTCAACTTCCTCCATGCCTCTGCTTCCTATCCACACTCTACAGTATATGTTTTCTTCTTTTTGCACCACAGCTTGTCTCACCTCTATATTCCACCATGCTGTTCTTTGCACCCCCTTTCATCTTCTCTTCACCCCACACACCACCTCACTTGCAGCACTGATTTCTTCTGTGATTATCGTGCACACACGTTCCACTTCCCACATCTGCCCCAAATCATATTTACCCAACTACCCCTCCATTTCTCTTATATTCTGCCTTTTTTCTATCTTCTTGCAGCCTTTCTACCCCCCCTTGTATGGACTGCTTCCTCCTGTCCTTCTCTCCTTCTATTCATCCATCATATTTGTACCTTGACTTTCAGGTGGTGGTCACAAAGTCCACTCCCTCAAACTCTGTATGCTCTTGCATCCATTACATACCTTCTCATTCTCTCACCCACCCACACATAATCAATCACTGCCTTCCGTTTATTCAGTTCACCACCCTTTCTTCTTATCACTCGCCACATATACCTTTGGATCATTTTGTGCCTTAAGGGTATTGGCTACCACCAACTCCCTCCCCACACAAATGTCCACTAGAGCACTGCCATTCTCATCCACTAATGCAGGCACACCCCACCCATCAAGTGCTCCATCCACCTTCACATTCCCTTTATTCCATTCATATCTCCAATCAAAAACACTCATTTCTCTCAAACTTTTCCATGCATGTTTCCACATTTGCCCAGAACTCTTCTTACACTCTGTTCACACTCTTCCGTTGGCACATATACATACACAGTCGCTCACATTTGTATTCCTACTTTTAGTTCTATCCACACAATCCTTGCACCAACTGATCCATACAGTACTCTCTTATGTTCTCCTATCTCTTGTACAAAACAATACATACACCCTCTTTTGCCCTCTCATTCTCATCCACTCCCACACATTATACCCCATCCATACTCTCATTCTCTCACCTCTCCATTTAGTCTTAACCAGCCCACATATGTCCACTTTTGCACCCTGAAGCACCTGGGCAACCTACATATGCCTAACAATACTTCTAAGGTATGGGATGATTTAGTCTTTGGCTTTAAGTGTTTAGAAGCCAGGTAAAAAATTGCCTATTTGTACAGTGTTTTTAGTTTACAGGATTCGCAGAAAGTTGCACAATACCAAGGTACAGTGTATTATGACAACTTTTCATTGTAAATAATTTAAAATAGGATGTTCCCTCCTCACCTCATCCTTAGGTGGGAAAAAGAGGTTGGGATGATAATAGTTCCCTGCAGAACTAGGCTAACATGCAAATTAGTCTCAGTATACTAAATGTTACCATTAATGACCACTGAGTTTCGCAGTTTCTTGACGAATTACATTGATCAGGTCAAGGTTGATAAGGAATATGAACCTTAGTGAGGCAATTTCCACTACTGAGTTGTTATTGAGCTTGGTCTTGTTCCCGGCTAGCACTGGCTTCCCGTCAACGTAGATTGGCCGCTTCCCCTCATTGGCCACCAGGAAGTCCCCCGTGTTGCGCAGTTTTATGATGCCCTGAGGAATGTCGTACAAAGAAATGTTACCACCTTCAGTCTAATGATGTACAGTTCTTTTAGTTTATGCATCCTTTATCTAGATGATTTTATTCAGCTTGGAGACTTCAAAATCAAAGGATTAGCTGTAGCCTTCATTAACCTGTACAGTATTGGGTGTCCCTCCTAAGTGGAGTAAAATCAACATTTTCTTTCTGCTGATTAAATTAGTCTGAAGTTAACCAGAATAATACCTATATTGTATTTCTAAAGTACAGGTACAGTAACACAAAACTATACTTTTTAAGTCTTCAACAAGCTTTGCAATACAACTTTCAAGTTTTTGTGCTGTTATAACAGTGGTAGACAGCAGTTTTACCTGTCTGCGGGAAATCTTCCAAGCTGGTCCTTCAAGTGACAAGTCAACATCCACATTCACACCTGATGCTCTCCTTCCCAGTGTGATTTCCCGAGATCGCATTAGGTACCTACATTGGATATAATGAATCAGTCAAGCTCCATGTAACTGAACAGAAATAACTATGGTATCTATCTGGTTACTAAATGGTAACTATAAGTGTACTAATGTAATGACTCTATCAGTTATAAAAGGATATGTAAACTTAAAATGAAGTACAGTATTTAATGCATCATCATGAAAGAAAACAATTTCTTAAACAGTAATGAGCTAGCTATGAATACAATTAAAAATAATCTGAACTTCCACAAAAATCAGCTAAAAATGAAGAACATAAAACATTATACAAACAGAACTGTCCCTCTAGCTATGTTCTTCATCCTTTGACTGTTAGGATTTCTCTTAACTAAAGACAACAGTCTAGTGGTAGACAAATTAAAATTCCTACATGTACTAATACCAGAGAAAGGATTACTGAATACAGTTTTTGAAGCCCTTCATAGCAAAGCTTTCTCTCAGTGGAAAACACATTCTTGTTGTAGCCTGAATGAAGTATGCAAATAAACCAATCATAGGAAAAGTGTTAAATGGTATCGGTACTATTACCTGACTAATCGACCACGAAGAACTGCAAGGGTCTGATTATCAAATTCGGGCGGCGATATACCCGTGACTGTGTCCACTAAAACTTGCCACTTGGAAACCTTATCCTCTAGCAAGCGAATTTCACGTTTGCTGCCTCTGCTGGCCACGCCCAACTCGTGCTCAAGTAGGTCATCACTGCTCTCATATAGTTCCGAGTCATGAATCTGTGTTAAAGTGGTATTGGATCAGCATCTTCATCACAATCATCATCATCGTATTTCTTACAATTTACCTACCTTAATTTTCGAGCCGTGGCCAAAAAAGACCTGAAAAATATACATATGGGAAATGCATGTATCCTTGACAAGTTAAATCATAAATATCGCCCTTCTGCCTGCGGGTGACTTTACATTACCTCTTCTGTCTTTCTTTCCTTCATTCTCTCCTCTTTCTTCTGCCTGTGGGCGATTTTACACTGAGTGACAAGCCAAATGATTTCCAGTACACCAGGAAACCATTTACTACACTGGGTGGTAACCATATAACCAAATTTTGGCGCCTGGTGGTTTAATAGGTAATTACAGCACTCCAATCGGATTAAGTTGTTGAAGGTTTATATCCAAAGGGTGTTTGGGATTTATTGCTCACATAATGTCACCCAGGGATGAGTGAGGTTGATCACTCTCATCTTAAATGACAGGACCAACTTGCCTAGTCCCGGGCTCCTACCCTTTTCGTGGGGCAATGTAGGATTGGATGACAGATGGATGAATCTATCTATCTATCAATTGCCAAACGCCATAATCCGGATAAAATAAAAAATTACTGTAATTGGGCTAATTCATTTCTTGGTTGAGGCCACTCTTGACACTATTTTCAGTTTTACATCATACATTCCCTTACTGAAGGGTCTACGACACTACTTTTATTCAGAGGACTTTGTCGGTGCAGGTAGCAGTTTGTGACCAAATGCTCCTCCTGGCATCATCCTAAAATTGGATATGCCCAGCTTCGAGATCAATAATATGTGCTCTTACCCACCAGACCACTGTGGCTACTCCTACTCCCTGTCATCTCTGACACCTTGCTTCTTCCTGGGAATCCCCGGGCAAGGCGATTCCAATGAGAGAACTGCACTCTGGCTGCTCTGGCCCTACATACCGCTCCCACTCTTTCAAACACTGCTCTTCTTCTTCCCTCTCTTCCTCCAATGTACTGCTCCATCCTCTTCCATATATTTTAAGGGCAATCTCTTCCAAAAAAAAATGTGTCTCACTTTCACCATCGCAGTCCCATTTCTCATAAAAACATGGACTGCAAGAATTAAATCAACACTCTCTGACCTCATTTTGAAAGACCACATTCCTGTGCCAATAAAACTGAGCAGGAGGTGCACTTTCCTTCTCTCTTCCCTTTCGGTGACTTTATAATACGCAGGTTTACATGGGTAGGCAGTTCTCATTACAGGGAATGAGTAAATATCACAAAGTTTTTGCATACACCTGCTGATGTATACTGAGGGGAAACAGAGAAATCATCTTCATAAGTGGCAATGGAAATTCAATACTGTATGCATTTTTTTTTTTTTTTTTTTTTTTGCTGCCACTGCTAGGCTAATTCTTTCTAGGGTAGTTTGCTCCCCTGAGTCACTGCTTTATAACCTGTGTAAACTGTACCTCATATGAGACTTGCAGCTTGGCCCACTGTGTGTCACATGAGGTCTGCAGCTTTGCATGGGTTAATACCGAGGGCTTAATCTCAGGGGAAAAAAAAAAAAAAAAGTTCATACAGAGGGCTTCCTGTATTCACATTGTCTATGTGGCTAGTTGTCTGATATATGAACTCATTCTGAAATATTTCAATAATAAGTTTATATCCAAGGGGTGGTTGGGGTTTACTGCTCACGTAATGCTACTCAGGGATGAGGGAGGCTGGTTGCTCTTATTTAAAATGTCAGGACCAACTTGCCTAGCCCTGGGCTCCTGTGTTCCTCACAGGGCAACACAGGATTAGATGATGTATGTAGAGTATGCTGATAATTTCTTTGCAATACAGTATTGAACTTTAGCATCCATACAGAGAGCAGTACCTACCTGTTGTTCTGCTTCAGAAAAATCTTTGACTGGGCCATTTTTGTTTAGTGGGGGGACTGTTTGGTCTGGCAGTAAATGATACTGCTTCAGTAACTGCCAGTGAGCTAGAAGAGATTTGGCTGTCCGAGCTGGGAAGAACACATGTGGATTATCTTTGAGGAGTTGCTCAAATGTCTGAAGTGTTGGATTCGAGTTTGACTTGATGGTACCCAGAAGTTCTTCCTCAGCTTTACTGTATAGTGCTCGGGACTGCACAGCCTGGATCTGAAACATTAAAACAGTAGTAACATAATCTGAATGGGTTGAAAATATGTACTGGTACTGTAATGGTATTTATTTGTGCGTAAGTTCTCACAGCAGAAGAGAACATGAAAAAGTATCAGGAACAGTGGTAGCAGTGACTGGTTGAAGAAATTCAAGCACAGAACTGAAGCATGATTTTCATGATAATATTCATCTTACTGACAAGGGCTTAATGCAAGTGAAGTTGACAGTGCTAGAAGCAAATAAAATAACAAGCGAGTCATGAAAGGATGAATTATCTTTGACATATTACTATTGTTGTTATCATTGCTCATAGTCAAAACCCCAACAAGAAAAGTCAATATAAATAACCAAAAGGCTCAATCAATGGAAGACTATTATGAAGATGTTATTACAAAAATAAAGCAAAGATACCAGTATGCCAATGTGTGAAGGAAAATGCCACTTATCAGGGACCTGCAACTTCAAAGATCTACAGGTTCAGCAATACCATCATCATCATCATCATCCAGACCTCCTTATTCCCAGTCTAGTGGAAAATAAGATGAAGCACCTAGACTTTGATAAGTAGCGACTGTCTCTTACAAAGGAAATTGCACTGTTATTAAGAGTAATGCATCATAGTAAAATAACATTCAGCATCTTTTTTTCAGTCACATGGGCATGTTTGTGGGCAGCCCTAATTACTAAGCACCATCACTGGAAAAGAAATTACAGTATTCAAGAAAGTAGTTTATGGTAAGGTACTTAATTGCTGTAGCTGTACCTTCGGGTGACTGCACTAAACAACGAACCAGACACTTCGTTACAGCCAAGAAAAACAAGTACTACGTTGTGTGGTATCCACGTAACCAAATGGACACCTGGTAGTCTGCTGTAGTAAACTGAGGCACTCCAACCCATAAGGGTTTCCATTCAAGGGATGATTTGGGTTTACTGCTCAGATAATAGCTACTACTTGAGTGAGCAACTGGTCACTTTTACCTTGAACGGTCTACCCTCAGGCCCATACACCCCTGATGTGATTAGATGACAGAAAAATATGAACCCCTTCATCATGGTAACTATTATATTATTCTGGCCATCACCTAATCATTTTCAGCTTTGGAAAAACCTCATGGGCTAAGAGACTGTTATGTGGCTTGAGCTATACGGAGAAAAGTTAAATGAATAATGTACCACATGATGTATCAGTTTAGCTGAGATAAGGACAAGGAGCAGACCTTAACTGATAATGAGGGACAGGACTGAGAACTGAGCTCAGAATTATCATCAGCCTTATACCTGATCTGGATGTAGATTTTTCATTGCTTGCTGAGCGATTCTTGATACTGTCGGGTCATAAAGAAGGGCATACCATCGCTCCTGAACCTCTCCAAGTGTAAATTTACATGAGAATTTTACACCTCTGTGGACTGTAACTAAATCACAAGTCTGCTGCACTCCAATGATTAGTCCTAAGTCATCTGTTGGTTTCCATCGCCCCAAGTCCTTTGTGACAATAGACTGAGATCCTCGTCCTTTTCTGGCACGCTTGCTTGAAGACTTTGAGGATAGTCGTTTGCGAACATCAGATGTGACTGAAGGTGTTGGAGGAAGAGACACAGAACAGTCAGATGTGGCCGAAAAAGATGGATTTCGCATCCTGATTTTGTTAATTGGTGTTGATCCCTGGCCTCCTAGACTTGATTCAACTAGTTCATCATCAAATTTAGGCCGCTTGATGGCCCGAGAGGAAGATCTCCGTTTTGCCCCATCCTCAATCAGACTGCTGGTGCTGGTAGTCCGCTCACGGGGAGGCACTGTTATGTCCATGGGACGAAATCTTGGACGATTATTCAAACTGAAAGAATAATACAAAAGTGAATACAGTTGTTACCGGTATTTCACAGTATGACTGGCCTGCCATAAAAGACTAGATTCTAAAAAATGAGTCATGTAACATATACCTTTAACCCAAGTTCGAAGCATCCACCGTACAGTGGAATGCATTTCAACAGAAATGTATTCTGGGTAGCTTTCTAAAATACTGTTTCAACAACAAAAATATCGTATAGCCTAAGAGAAATGAGCACTCACTTTATATGCTGCATGGTATTGTTAAAAGTTAGCATATCAAGTGGATTAAAGTTTTTCATTCATTCATTGCCAGACACCATGTATCCCAAATGGGGTGGCCAAGGGCTTAGAGTTAATTGTTTTACAGGGAGGGACACTAATCCTCCACCAACCCCACTTGACACGTAGGTGCTTTTACATATTGTACTGGAATTCCGGAAATGCTGAAAAAAGAAAAAGACTAAAAATACTGCATAATTATAAGATCTGAAATGCTTTTACTCTAAACTGATCTAGCCATAATGAGCTGTGTTCCTGTGCAGAATGAAAACTATGACTAAACAGATATAAACTTTAAAAATGGCAAAAATATATATTCCATAGGTTTTCAACTTTTAATCCTGTGTGCCAGAGAGTTCTTTACTGTATAAATATCCATTATGTCTGGCATCAGGCAGAATATGATGTTTATGTAAAACAAAAGAATGAATGCATTAAATTATCAGGAAATCATCTAAATCCTCTTTCATCAAGGTCTGTACTACATAAATAATGAATGAAACTCAACCAAATGTTATCTAAACCACTGGTAACATAAAGAGCAATTTTTACCTTTGAGGAATTTAGCTGATAGTGAGAATACTGTAAAACTTCTCGACAAACTGGTGACATTACCAGGCAACAATTTCCTAGTGACATCCAACTGCCAATAACAATGAAGGGGAACAATAGCTACACCTCTTAGCAGCACAGCCCTTACTAACTGGTTGTAGCCTTCAGGATATTACAGCCTCAGCATTGTTATTCTATTTATATCAGGTTATTGACTTACGGTTTGCCTTTGTGAACTAATCTAGACATTACTAGATGAGATCACAAAAGTAGGGTGGCCAAGGTGCGAAACTTCACTTAGGACGGACAGCGCGAGGTTTCCTTTTCTGAATTGGAAAATCATGAAACTCAGATTATCTAGGGAATGTATCAGTACAAATTCTTCACCAAGTCTGTGTGACAAAGACGATGGACACAGAATCTCGAAAGATTCTAAATGTAAACAAACATGGCGCAGTAGTTTGTATAAGAGAAAACTAAGTTTTAGGACTAACTGCAACAAATTGACTTGGTTCATTTAGTTTGTAAAGTTACGTAGAATATAGATGGATTATAGTATCATTCATTAGGTCTTGCATGTAGTAAATTATGTTCATCCATTGATAATTGTTTTAATAGTGTTTGTGTGGTTTTGGCCCACTTGCCCGTCACAAAAATAAGTCTATAGACTAGTGGAATATCGAAAATGTGGCTGTATAAAAATCCTCAGGCATTTTAGAGTCAAAGTTGTCAAATTGGCTTTCCTAGA
This sequence comes from Coenobita brevimanus, assembly GCF_032717465.1. NCBI lineage: Eukaryota > Metazoa > Arthropoda > Malacostraca > Decapoda > Coenobitidae > Coenobita > Coenobita brevimanus. The sequence continues at coordinate 27,601,031 of NC_137048.1, forward strand.
GTGTTTTTTTGTGCTGAATCCATTTTTGCTGTTTGCCAAGCTGTATCTCGTGCGGTTTTGCTCCTAGCGGACAAAATCCAAGATGGCCGCCATTTTTCTAAAAAAAAAAAAAAAAGGCATATTTTGAAGAATTGCTTCAAATATAAAATATATTAATTAATTATCCAGCGCCTGATCACTGCCTACGAAAGTGGCCGACGTGTAAACCTGTCAGAAGTAATGATGCATGAACTTTTAACAGTCCCCAAGGCTCTAGCTGAGACAAACGGTAGACTTCGATCTGGATCAAAAGCAGACTTGGCTCAAGTACTCACTTCAGGAATACAATGTCCTCCCAACATAGGCGCTGCAAACCTTGGGGAAACAGCAACACTCATAATTGATGGTCAAGCAATGGTTTGTTCCATTGGGAAACCACCCAAAGCAGCCACATTTGGAGACCTAGCTGACGTGTTCATTGGAGCTGTTCCTCAAGGTGGGACACTGTTCAAACGAATTGATGTAGTGTTTGACAGATACTACGAGAAATCCATCAAAGAGGGAACAAGGACACGACGTGGTCAAGCATCAGTGGCGATCCGACGTTTGATTGAAGGCAGGAATGTTCCACTCCCAGCAAAGTGGGATACTTTCATGGCACACCCTGAAAACAAGGCAGACTTGGCCAATTTCCTCTCACAACAACTGATGCTGAAGGTTACGGCAAACAAAACTGTTGTGGTACCTGACGGATTCGTCGATGAAGAACAGGTGGAATCAGCGGATCCAGAAGTGGACACAGACAAACTCAAAGCTCGGCACAAGGAGGCAGATACAAGAATGATTCTGCATTGTACAGAAATTTAAGCCTCTAGCATTGTGATAGCTGCACGTGACACAGATGTCCTGGTATTACTACTTGCACATTTCCACAAAATGCCCAGTGACAAAGTTTGGTTGAAGGCAGGAACAGCTGCAAACAGGAAGTATATTCCTATACACACCATTGTGGAACGGCTTGCTTTTGATAACGATAAGATGGAATCCATTACAGCGTTTCACGCCATCACTGGTAGTGACACAACTTCATACCTCTTCAAGCATGGAAAGAAAACTTGCTGGAAAGTGTTTCAAGAACCCTTTCGCCTTCTTGAAGGTCTAGGTCAAGGTGAACTCGATGACGCGACAGCGAAGAACGCTGAATTATTCATCTGTAAGTCGTACAATGTCCCCAACATCACAACAATCAACAAGGCGCGTGAAATCCTGTTCGTGAAGTCCAGTTCTCCAGAGACTCCTCCTCCAACTGGTGGTGCCCTTTCGTTTCACATCCAAAGAGCTCACTATCAAACAGCTGTGTGGCGACAGGCAAATGAACAGTATCCAGAACTACCTCAACCAGAGACGATGGGGTGGAGGATGGAAGGTGCATCACTGGTGCCAACGCTGATGTCCCTCCCCCAAGTCCCAGACTCATGTGTGAAAATGATCACCTGCATTGCGCCAACCGATGTATGAGTGCACGTTGCAAATGTAAAAAGTCCCACTTGCGTTGTACAGCAGCATGCAAATGTAGAACATCCGATGACGACTGTAGCAATGTCGAAGCCCAACAATGAGACTGTGTAAAACACACTGCCACTATGGCTGTTCATCAATTTGCAATCTGCAACTTGTAATATAAATGTGTTGTCAGCCATCCTGGATTTATGTTTATATTTATTACTTAATTAAGAGAAAAGTAATATCAATAAAATAATTAATGTACAATGACTTTATAGTGGGTTTTAATAAGGTTTTACGGTCGTCATAATGATATACGGACGAGGCACCACTTGTAAAAATGATGCTTTTGAGTTTAAGGTGGCCATCTTGGATTTACCCGTCTCAGCTTGAGAGATACAGCCTGGCAAACAGCAAAAATGGATTCTGCACCAAAAAAAAAAAAAAAAAAAAAAAAACTAGAAAAGCTTATCTGCCAACTTTGACTTCAAAATGCCTGGAGTTGTCCAAATACCTGAAAACCGGACTAGACTATCTATTACTGTCTTTATAGAGGCCATCACACTTAATGTAATAAAATCTCTCCATCCATCCTGTTGTCATTCGTCTGTACTAAATTAACCCTGTGGGAATGTTTATTGTCTAAGTTTATTCTGTTTCTCAGACTGTGCACCAGTTAGACGTTCCTCTGAACTCCTTGCCTAACACAGTAGAAGTTGCAGCTCCCATCCCAGTACTGCGACTGTCTCTTTCCTCCGGCCTCACCCATCCTCTCCTGCCAGCCACTCCAGAAGTAAACACTAGAGATAAACAATTGCTGGTCCTCGGTGGGGAAGTATTGGAAGTCTTCAGCAACATTTCCTTTACCCAAGCCTCCTCCATTACGGCTCTCCCTTATTGGTTCCAACTTCGAGGCTCCTTCCCAACTTCAGGAGCGTCCGGACTTCATTCAGCTGCGTCCCTGTCTTCCGGTGCAGAGTCCACTGAAGCTTCAATGACACTGTCCACCCGAGATAGCGACTCCCCTTGCAATCAAAGCATCTTGGTGCTGAAGAAGCCATTAACGGTGGAAGCTGGGGAGGATGCAGTGTTGGAAGTCGTGTGGCGGGAGGGTGTGTTTAGCGCCTCCTTACAGCACCGTCCATCACCGGATTGATCAGATTGCTTCAGGAAGTTGATTTGCAAACATACACGTTCAGTAACCTGTCGTAACTAAGATGTGCTTTTTGCAGGGTGGACAAGGAAAGGAGCATTCAGAATGTTCGCATGTCTTGCCCCTCTTGCAGACACAGATCATGATTATAAGCTCTCCTTGCAGATATCACATCTGGTTATAACCTCTGTCTGTTAGCTGACACCATCTTTTAGTTTCTGCCTTTGTTACTATTCTTTATAAAAAGAAGTAAAGTCTTTGACTTTTTCTAATATGGATTATCAAGGATCAGTACTAAAAACACGAGGCCTTTAATGGAGCTATATCCTAAAAATCGTTGTCTAATTAACACACACACACACACACACACACACAGAAGCTTCTCCTCAAATAGATAAGCAGTAGCGATGTTTCATATACCTGTGTGATCTAATGGGTCATCTTAAGATAGCATCATAATACGGTATATTTTGCATTCAGTCAGGGGTAATAGTTCATCTAATATTCTACTTCGTCTACTTCGCACGTAACACTTGTCTCCTACTTTCCTTCCTGACTCATTATACCGTACTCGTATCAGGGAGAATCATCTATGGGCAGAGAAACATACCATGCCTCTCTCAGGTCAGGAATATTAGTCTGCAGAGGAATGTGCGAAGACGAGGTGAAATTTTAAGGGCACTTTTGGCCCCATCTGTATATCGTTGTTATGGTACAAAAATACTTTACTACAAGGTTGTCAAAAGTATGATGAAGACAGTTTGGTGTGCCTATCTCGTATTAACGCCTTGATGACTTCTCGTTCTCTCTCTCTCTCTCTCTCTCTCTCTCTCATTATCCTTCTTAGTTTGTTCTTGCTATATCCAGGTAATAATACTCAAATTAGGGAAATCTTTCGAACTGAAGGGTTAACGTTACTACAAATCTTTTTAAAGTAGGTTCAAATTCCCTTTAGGCAACAATAATAAAAAAAAAATCATATGTTACCGGACTGAAAGTTAATAATTATAAGACAGTGTACAGAACTTTTTTTTTTGTACCATTGTCAGTGTTGTAACTTTTCAAAATAAAGGTTTAATATGGTAAGGGACTTTATGAAGATGCCAAGGAGCTAAAAGAAACAGTGAAAAACTGAAGTCAATGGATGACACTTGTATGGATAACTATATTGCACCACATTTATATATTTATTTATTTATTTATTTTCTTCAATAGTATCAGGGGCGTAGATAGGATTTTTGGAACGGTGTGGCCAAGTCAGTTATGGTGTGACCCAAGAAATTCTCTCTCTCTCTCTCTCTCTCTCTCTCTCTCTCTCTCTCTCTCTCTCTCTCTCTCTCTCCTGCATTCTTTCGGGAATTGAGAATGGCCAGTGTCGGGATACACAAACGGATTTAGTTCCCTGTTGCATGTCATGTTTGATATGCAGGAGGGACAAGAAGGCTGAATCCTCTTTGCCCTCTTCTAATTTCATAAATAATCTCCTTCAAGTTGCGACACGAGAATTACAGTAGGGCATAACTGTTTTCTGCAGGATAGTCAACGAAAAGGTCCAGAATCTTCCCTTGTCTAGTTCTTCCTGCGAATACATATCTAGGTTTTGACAAGAATGCTCTGGTTGTGCCATTGCATTCTGACTACTGTACCACCAAACCGTAAGGCTCCCTCGATCGCACCTCTCCCTGTGTGAATTATTTTATCACATCTTGCCGTGCTCCTCTGTGTCACTTAAATCATTCTGTTATCACCATCTGCATACATACCGCACAAAACGCCACAAGCCAGCCGTATCCAAAAATAAATGGGTAAGGAAAAGGTGATAGGGAGCTTCCTTACCCGATCAGAATACTAGCCTAAGAATCCTACGCAAGTTTGAAAATACTGAGTACTTGGGATGTACAGGCGTGGCTCCTCGGGTAAGAAAAGAGAGTGTACGGAAAATTATCCTTACCTCAAAATAGATGGAATAATCACCTCAAGAGATGATGCAAAAGTGCCGGAATAAGGTGAAGAAAGTGTGTGTGTGTGTGTGTGTCATTTTTTTTCTTCTGAATCTTGCCTAACCAAGTGGAACAGCGGGAGTTATGCGGGACGAAGATGCCAGTGCGTGTGGAGAAAAGTAGGTAAATCTTGTAACAGAATCTGGACTCATCATTTATGAGTTATAGTAAGGGGCAAAGGAAAACAATAGCCCAGCTTCGAAGTTTATATAATAACAAGTAGACTACTAACTGTTATGCTGAGTGTTTTTAGGTCGACTTCTCGTCCTAAAAGCACTAGCGACTGAGCGGGGTCCTCTTTCCGGACCGGAAGTAAAGCACCCACAAAGGAACAGGACATAAAAACCAGGCAGTATACCTTAACACATCTCTTGCCTTAATTCTACACCGTTACAACACAACACAGAGTGATATTTGAGATACAGGAGACAGGGACACTGAGTTAGCCTTTGACACCACAATGCACATCGCACTTAATATCCTACACGGTATAATGCATGTACACTAATGTCCTGAACTATATGTATTGATACCCGTATTTCACCTTTAGGCAGAATATATATTTAGTTGGAAACAGGGGAAATAAACAAGATTAAGAGTCCGTGGGGGAAATACTACTATAAATAAGACAGGGTTGCGGACCGCGACACTTGATGTAGTCACTTAGTCGCGGCGGCACTTACACACAGACTTTTGATTCGCCCGCTCACCCTAGTCTCCTTTCACAGTTACTGAAAGTTCTTTTACCTGGGGACTCACACAATTACTATAAGTTCTCTTACTGAGGGTTTAAGTCATTTTCTGTTCTGCCGGGTATCGAGTTCTTTTAGACTAATAGTAACTGTCACTGGTTTTACACTGGTCTTCACTCTGTCACTGTTCACTGTTATTTCCCCTGGTTTGTTCTCGGTACAAGGGGCTTCACTATTTACCTGTCTTCCTGGGTGGTGTTCACTCCGTAGTATGGGCGTGAGGGGAGAACCCTAGGGGGACCCGGCCTGCAAAGGGCAATACACTACCCGCAGGGGAGTCACTGCCCGGGTCCTGTTCGTCGGTGAGGTGCAGGGAGGCCCTCCTGTCTGGGGGCCTCTACCTGAGAGGTGGCCCTCGAATTGGAGCCTCGTTGGTGGGGTGCAGGGAGGCCCTCCTGTCTGGGGGCCTCGACCTGAGAGGTGGCCCTCGGGACTGGGGCCGAACAGCTGGAGGAGGCGGGCCTGTCGTCTCTGGCTCCGTGGGGTGAGGGAGCCTGGGTTGCCCTCGTCTGGAGTCTGCTAGTCGGGCCTGGGGGTCCTGGGACTGCGGTCGCCTACAGGGAGAGGCGCCGACAGGGTTGGGCTGCGGCAACGTCTCCGTCTGGTGTCTGGCAGGAACAGGGGGAAGAGGCAGGAGAAGGATTCACGGAGTCCGTGTCCTCTCCGGTAGGTACTGAAGCCGGAGCCTCGGGTCGCCTTACCCTGGTACGTACTGCGGCTGTGGCCGTAAGCCTACATGTCGTACGAGGAGCAACTGAAGGGCATACAGTGGCCACTCCTTCCCCGCCACGTACAGTGGCCGTCAGCGTGGTGTTGCTCCCGTAGTAGGGAAAGGCAGGAGAGGGGTGCACAGGGGCCGCACTCTCTCCGGTACATACTGAGGCCATAGCCAAGGGTCTCTGTACCCTGGTACGTGCTTCGGCTGTGGCCGTTAGCCTACCCATCGTACGAGAAGCAACTGAAGGGCGTACAGTGGCCGCTCCTTCCCCGCCACGTACAGTGGCCGTCGGCGCGGTGTTGCTCCCGTAGTAGGGAAAAGCTGCACGTACTGAGGCCGTAGCCAAGGGCCTCTCTACCCTGGTACGTACTTTGGCCGTAGCCGGGAGCTGATCTTCCCGTAGAGAAGCAACCGAAGGGCATACGGTGGCCGCTCCTTCCCCGCCATGTACAGTGGCCGTCGGCGCGGTGTTGCTCCCGTAGTAGGGAAAAGCTGCACGTACTGAGGCCGTAGCCAAGGGCCTCTCTACCCTGGTACGTACTTTGGCCGTAGCCGGGAGCTGATCTTCCCGTAGAGAAGCAACCGAAGGGCATACGGTGGCCGCTCCTTCCCCGCCATGTACAGTGGCCGTCGGCGCGGTGTTGCTCCCGTAGGATAGAACAGCGGGAGAGGGATGCACAGAGGCAACTCTCTCTCTCCGGTGTGCACTAAGGCCGTAGCCGAGGGTCTCACTACCCTGGTACACACTTTAGGCCGTAGCCTTGGGCCTCCTGCCCTTGAGGGTGTAACAATAGCCGTCAACACGGTGTTACCTGGGACTGAATCTTGTTCAGTCCCACCCAAGTTCTGGCGATGGCTGTCCCGCCCGCAAGGTCATTGGCTTTTTCCGGTCACCTGGTGTTGGGGTAGTTGCGGGGAAAAGGGACTCAGGACAGTAGTGTCCCGGTGACCCTCTTGACCTGGGTCACTAGCCCCACCGTTGTGTCCTCCTGCGGTGGTGGTGTGGTAGCGACCCGGTGGTGGGGTGGGGGATGGCGGGGTGGGTGGTCCGGCGGCGGGTATTTTACTAACAGCTAATGTCGTGTTGACTGTCCGTCACTTTACACGGGCTATACGAGTAAGTAGTCTGCAGGGTGGTTACAGACTGCAGTATGGAAGCTGGGAAATAAAATTAACTAATGCATTGATCATGTTGTAGGACATTTTAATATATATTGTTCCAAGATACTGAGTTGCTCCCCCTTGATCTGTACTTTTACGGACTCAGCTGCCTCCTGCGAATTTGGGTAGAGTGAAAACCCCTAGATCTCTCTCACCTCGAAGCCAGGCACTGAAATGCCATCGAAAAAATAGTGGGTCATGTTTATAATATCTGAATAATAGTATATGGAAGTATCTTCTTTGCTCAGCCAGCTTTTCTGGTAGAATCTAAGCGTTATTACACGTGAATTTGCGTCATCTCCGAGGACAGCCCACTTTCAGAGACGAACAGTGACCTCACGAGTCACAGACCTATCCGAATCCTCTAGTTTAGTTACAATTTTATAATTCTGGTAGGCAACTTTCTTTTTAGTCTCAGGATGCTGTTTTTATTAGGTGAGAGTGATGCAGGTTTATATTTAATGAAAATAAGAGGAGTGTGTCACAACTTGAGGAATGAAAATGAAATCGGACACAGTGGGTTATGGAGTAGAGGCCGATGTAAACATTGAAGATGGCAGCGAGCAGCGCCGAGACATCCTTGGAAAGGAATGATTTCGCCCCAACCATAAGGTAAATTTACTTACCTTTGCTATACTTGAATCATAGATCTTACAACTACCGTTCTCTTTAAATGTAGTCACCTTACCAATTCATCTTCTTGAGTGTTCTGGAAACGCACGCTGCTGTGACTGCTGAACATTTGTTAATATATTTACTTCTGTCACAGAAGTAATGTTACTTTTAGGTTTTGCGTCGTAAATGGACCATATTAGTTTGTTCTCCCTTTTCACTGTACGGTGATTGGAACTGAACCAATGAACTGGGAATATTCACAAATATAATTGATGAATAGCAAGACTGTGTATTGATAATGGTTGTAGCCTAATTTACATACATATTTTATGTGTTCATTAGAAATTTACTCGGTCAGTTTTTAGTATCGGTCCCACAACGATTTTTTCATCCAACCTGGGTGGTTCCAGTGGTTTTTGGTGTGATTCGTTCAGTTTTGACCTTCATTTCTATCGGAAATCAGTAGTTTCTGAGATGTGACCCATTTTCTGTTATCACAGAAACTACTGATTTTTGACAGAAACTTAAGTCAACATCATCAACAATCACACCAACAGTCATTGGAAACACCCACATTGGATGTCATTTCAATATTGAAGCTCTGGAAAGAGGGCAGGGTTTGAAGTAAAATAATCCTAACCTAACCTAACCTAGCCTAGCCTAACAGACATAACCTAACTTAACCTAACCAACCTAACCAAACCTAATGTAACCTAATCTAACCTAACCTAATAACCAACCTAACTTAACCAAAAAACCCCCCCCCCAACAAGGTCTAACTTAGCTTACTCCGGAGATGGTGGGTCGGACTCCACTGGCGACTCACCCAGAGATGCTTTTCTTGTTGCAACTGAAGTCGTACGTGACAGTGAGGACACTCCACCCAACTTGAAAAAACACCGTGCTGATGCAGAAAATCGACGGAAGCCTCAGGTTCTTGGTAGAAAGCCTTGAAGATCTCCCAAGGCTTCACCGTACACCCAGTACATGGGAGAGACGTGGCAAGATTGGCTTTTGAATCTGGTAGAGTGTGGGAAACTTCGCTCATTGGCAGAAGGAAATTAAATGTTATTGGTTGATGAAGAGGAAGGGATAGCTGTGATTGGCTTTCATATGTCACGTGATTCCAACTCTGTCAAGTTGGTATAAAACGTTATCAAATGCATATAAAATGGTTTAAAATGTATATAAAAAACTGACAACAATGTAAGAGGGGCTGCTGATGGTAAACATGGCTGCACGGCAGCATGGCCCAGACTCTTGCTGTACTGAAGGAAAAAATCAGTAATCTCATAAAGCATTCATTTCCGAGAGCAACAACATCCTGGTGAGTACAGCAACATGAGGTACATAGGCTGATAGGTAGAATAAGTTCGAGTTTTCTTTGAGACCGATACTGTAGTTTGACCATTTACTCATTGGTTTTATGAAAGTCAAGAATACAAAATTTAATTCAGGTATGCCACTTTATCTTTTGTGATAAAATTCATTTTTTATCTGCATTGATGTTAATGATTAGGCTGATGTTCTTATTACATCATCAGTAATATTCATACCGGTATTTTTTCCCATCTCTTGAGTGCTAATCTGATCTAAATTAACTTCTGCTATTCTCATCATTGTTTTTATGTATTGGTTAGATACGATTTGGTTATTTCAGTATGGTTTGCAGTAAAGTAGGGTGAAGTCTTTACAGTGTACTGGGTCACTGTTATCAGCATTAGGTAAGCAAGAAACCAATATTTGTATGATTTAAGTAGTGTGATGAGAAAGGATGGAACTTTGGGGGATGAAGTGCATGAAAGGGTACAGCAGGGAAGGAAGGTTGTTGGCTCACTGAAAGCGGTGATGAGAAATAGGGAGGTGAGTATGGAAGTTAAGAAGTCACTGCATGATAGTATTGTGATCCCTACCCTGATGTATGGAAGCGAGGCATGGTCCTTGCAAGAGGGGAACAAGTCAAGAGTGAGAGCAGTGGAAATGAGTTACTTGAGTGGAGCATGTGGAGTGACATGGAGGGACAGGTTGACGAATGAAGAAGTGAAGGAACATTGTGGGGTGGATGTGGATGTGGTTGAGAAGATTAGGAGAAATACACTGAGGTGGTTTGGACATGTGGAGAGAATGAAAGATTGACTAAGAGGGTGTATGTAGGTGAGGTGGAGGGAGGGAGAGGGAGGGGTAGACCGAGGATGAGGTGGAGGGAGGGAGTTGAGAGGTATATGAGGGAAAGGGGGGGTGAATTGGGGGGAGGGTAGTCAAATGGTGGGTGACAGAGCGACTTGGAGGCGTTTTGGTTGCGGCCACCCTTTGTGGGATTAGGGCGTCGGGCTATAGATAGATAGATAGATAGAAGTTTTGAAATATAGCTACAGTATATCTTGCATCAAATATGGGGGTGTCTGAGCTTATATTTTAGTTCTTTCCAAATTATGAGTTAGGAGACCTCTATCTATCTATCTATCTATCTATTGCCAGACGCCTCAATCCCGTTTGGGGTGGCCACAAACAAATTGCCTCCAAGTCGCCCTGTCCCCCGCCATTTCACTGCCCTGCTCCCAACTCACACCCCCCTCTCTCATATACCTGCTATTCGAATTTGCTAATCTGAGTTTTTTTTTTTTTTTTTTTTTTTTTCTCTCTCTCTCCAGCACAATGCCTCCCAGACCTGAAGTCACCTATAACTGGGTGAACATTACCTCAGAATTCTTCCATGCTACCAAAGGTGATAGTTATTTTCTGTTAAATATACATTGTGTAATGCTTGCATCAGTTGTGTTGATATAGTGCTTTGTAAAACCTGTATTTTTATTTTGAATAGATTTGTATAATATTGATTTTTAGAAATAATCAGTGGTCATTTATTACAAACTAATTAAATTTCAGCTTCAGCTCATAATCAGTTTTTTTTTTTTTTTTTTTTTTTTTTTTAAATGTACACCATCCACTCACTCGATGTAGTGCTACTCTTGGGTGTCTGCCCTATTCTCTCCTTCCTTCTTTCCTTACTTCCTCTTCTGTCTTTCTTTACTTCATTCTTTCCTCATCCTTCTGCCCATGGATTACTTTACACTCCCTCTTTTGTCTTTCTTTCCTTCATTCTTTCTTGTTCCTTGTGCCCATGGATGACTTTACACTCCCTCTTTTGTCTTTCTTTCCTTCATTCTTTCCTGTTCCTTGTGCCTGTGGGTGACTACACTGAGTGGCAAGCTGAATGGTTTCCTGTACACCAGGAAACTATTTACTGGACTGGGTGGTAACCATATAACCAAATTGTGGTGCCTTGTGGTTTAGTGGGTAACTGCGGGGCTCCAGTTGGATTGAGCCGTGAAGGTTTATATCGAAGGGGCGGTTGGGGTTTATTGCTCATGTAATGCCACTGAGGGATGAGTGAGGCAGGCCACTCTCATCTTAAATGTCAGCACCAACTTGCCTAGCCCCGGGCTCCAACGCTTCTTGTGGGGCAACATACGATTGGATGATGGATGGATGGATAAACAAATTCGAGGGGGATAATCTATTTGGTAGGTAGGTGGGGACACCCACCATCCACTCACTCAATGTAGTGCTGCTCTCGGGTGTCTGCCCTGTCCTCTCCTCCATCCTTGTTTCCTTGTGATTTTACACTCCCTCTTCTGTCTTTCATTCCTTCATTCTTTCCTCTCCCTTCTGCCTGTGGGTGACTCTACACTGAGTGACAAGCCAAATGGTTTCCTGTACACCAAGAAACCATTTACTATGCTGGGTGGTAACCACATAACCAAAGTTTGGCGCCTGGTGGTTTAGTGGGTAATTATTGTGCTCCAGTCGGATTGAACCAATGAAGGTTTATATCCAAGGGGTGATTGGGGTTTATTGCTCATGTAATGCCACTCAGGGATGAGTGAGGCTGGTCACCCTCATCTTAAATGTCAGGACCAACTGCCTAGCCCGGGGCTTCTACACTCCTCATGGGGCAACGTAGGATTGGATGATGGATGGATGGATGGATGGATATTCTCTTTGTCTTTTCTGTCATAAAAGCTTCATTTATGCTTAGTAAATAAGGAGAGAGGGGTACTCATTAGTTCCTAGCGTTGTCTGCTATTGTATATACCCGGTACAGTAAAACTAACCTCACCTAACCTAATCAGGCCCTTCCCCCCCACACAAAAAAGTGCCTGCATATGGGCTGAAACTGAAATAGTATCCACAAAATTCCCTGCTTCTTGTTAGCTGGACTTTGTGTGTTGTTGATGGAGCTGATGATTATCATCATTATCTTTAGGTAATGGATGTAGATGTGATAGGATGCATTAGAAGAAACACATTGAGGTGGTTTGGCCATGTGGAGAGGATGGAGAGTGAGAAACTGATGAGGAGAGTGTATGTGAATGAGGTGTAAGGGGGTGGAGGGAGGGGGAGGCTAAGGATGACATGGAGGGATGGAGTGGAGAGTTATATGAGAGAGAGGGGGTTTGAGCTGGGAGCAAGGCAGTGAAATGGCAAGGGATAGGGCGACATGGAGGCAATTTGTTTGTGGCTTTCCCTTATAGGATTAAGGCATCTGGCAATAGATAGATAAATATATCTTTAGATAAGTAAGGAAATATTGGTAACTAATAACTAAACTGTGGTATACTAAGAGTTGTCTTGTTTGGCAGATCTGCAGTTAGGCGAGCTTCTGCATGATGATATATTTGGGCTTTTTGAAGCCATGTCAGCAATTGAGATGATGGATCCAAAAATGGATGCAGGTATGATGTGCAACAGAGGCAAGAAGGTTCTCAACTTTGATCAGGCTGTCAAGGTAAGTACTGTCTTGCCACATGTGAAGATATTGTATGTGTGATCAAGAAAGAAATTGCAAGATCCCTCTGTTCAGTGACACGGATTTTATTTAAGGGGCTTTGGTGATTTTGTAACTCTACCCTTATTATTTAGTAATAGCTACATTCCCCACATTGCATCTTCTCTTCCTAGTGTATGTACCTGATGCAGTTTATGTTAATAATACAGTGGTATAAATGATATTCAAGAGACTCAGTGTATGATATGCAAAATAAAATGCTAAAGAAGATGTGTAACAAAGCTTATGTCTACTAGAGTGCAGCTTGTGGACCTGAGCAAAATATCCTAGTTTCAGCGTTTGTGTGTGTGGCATTGCGTAGTACCATAAGTAAAAAATCAGACCGATGACAAATTACTGTACTTTGGTTAGTGACGTACAGATACAGATGGCAATGATGATGATTTACTTATTTTGTCCAACAGGCTGGAGCACTAAAGCTGAATAACCTAACAATGGAGGAGCTTGTAGGCATTATGGATTCAATGTTGGCCTGCCTAGTGACCTGGCTGGAGGGACACTCAGCTGCCCAGACAATCCTTACCTGCCTGTACCTCCACAAACCTCTCAGCATCGAGGACAGAGCACTCAGAGCATTTTCCATCCAAACACTGAAACTCATCGCCATCATAAATAACGTAGTTCACAGGTACAGTGTCATGTAATATATACCGTGAGTTCATTTAACAGTGCTGCTGTAAAGCAACTTGAAAGTGGTTGTGGAGCTGGCAGTTCCACTGCATTTAGATGAACAAACATACCTCCAAAACAGGAAAGAGATGGTCAGCTGCAGTACAGGCCGTCCATACACAAATCAAGGATGCATGCAGGCAGAGTACCATACTTTTTTAATGAATAACTTTGAGACTAAGCCTGCTTCAGACTGGGTTGTGGAGCTCAAAAAAACATAACATAGAATATCTGTCTTCAAAAAGCTTTGTATTTAATTCTTAGTAAAGTGAAAGTAAATGTTAATTCATTCGCAGTATAATTCTGTAAGAAATAACTTTAAGGATGAATTTTCTGTGCTTTTTACTTTTAGTGCTGGAGTGTTTGAAGAGGAGGACTTCCAGCCAGCACTGTATGGGTATGGAGTTTGTTCAGAAGTGTCAGAGGTGCGAGCTGGCGGCATGATGAGGGAGGTGGAGGAAGAGCTGCAGCGTGCTGTGAAGGCCACCAGGAACAGACAGGGGGAACCGTGGGACCCAAAGATGCAAAAACAGGTCAGTCATTCCCTGTGAAGAACCTGTTTCTTGAAATGGAGATGTGCTGAATGTCTCCTCCAAGGTTGTATTTAGACGTGTTTTCATCTTTTTATGCTGTATACACATACCCCTATATCTGGCAGTGTTGTGTACCTGCGGGAGTGTTCGGTCAGCGAGTATGCCGGATGTTGAAGCAATTTTCACATATGATATTGTACTGAAGAAAAGCCAGAGATGAGTTCTAGACCCAAACCCAAACTTTCATTTACCTTAGGGTACTCAGTTAATAGAGACGGACACAGAAACACTGTAGGTAATGTTATTATACTCATAAACAATGCTATTGCTAAAAGATGGCACATTGAACATCACATGCAGGAGGGTAGGGTCGTGGGACATGTGTTGTTGAGATGCTTCAGGGCAACTAAACTACCAGGCAGGCAGCTGGCAGTGCACCAAGGTCTTTTTTTTTTTTTTTTTTTTTTTTTTTTTTTTTAATGTGCTCGACTCTGGGCATGGGCTTCACAGCCTGCTCCCAAGGCCCAGTAGTCCTCCTACATACCATACACCTCTACATGTCACCACTTCGACGCTAACACCCACCGTCCATATTGAATACATGCTAGGGCTGTCTCATACAGGACTGGTGTATTGTTATTAGCGGGGGTATTTTTATGGCATGTTGGCGTGTCTTCTGGCAGATCAATAAAGCCTGATTTAATGAAATTCAAATCCTTAAACTGTTCCCTGCCCCAGTGGGGATTTGAACCTGGGTCCGTTAGGACCGCAGGCCACCTCTCTGCCGATTGAGGGAGACATGCCGGGGTGGGGAAGAGGGGGACAGGGAAAGAGACAGGAAAGCCAAACAGCCCTGCTACCCTCCCCCTTTAGTCTCACTCACTCACTACTCTCACACACACACACACACTCACACACACACACACTCACACACACACACACACAGGAGACAAGCAGGGGTGAGGGAGGGTGGAGGGATGGAGAGGGAGAGAACCAGGGGTGGGGGAGGGCAGGGGGACAGGGAAGGAGACATGCCTGGCAGTGCTGAGTGTAGTGATGGATGGAAAAGGGACAGGGAAGAGGAGAAGAGAGGGGATGGAGAGAAGATGGGAGGACCGGGAGAGCCTCATTTCAAACCTAGGGAAAGGTGGGGTGTCCAACTAACAAGGTGACGGATATTCAAATTGTTCAGATTGTGGGAATTTTCCACTGTTTCACGTGTTCAGTCTAGCGAAGCGCCAGTTATCGATGTGCTGGATATCAGGGTATGGGTGTATTTTATGTGAAAGATTATATGAGCACTAGCCCTTATACAGTCAAGTTGCCTATGACGCATGCTTCTATGGCACGGTTTTCTATGACACGACAAGGTGCCAGACCACCCAAAAGCGAACCACATGCATAAAATACCTATGGCATGGGCAAGGCAAAGTTTGAAATGCGCGGGCAAATTTCACTGGCTGCACGCTCCCCTGTTTGTAAACAAAGAAGATGGCGACCACTTCAGCTCCATACTACACGTGCTCCAACTGTGAACTTTTTTCTCTCTTATGAGGAGGTTAAACTTCACATAATTCATTTTGTTAAGTAATGAAACATTAAAGATTTTTTGGGTACTGTGATCGGTTTATAGGTTTGTTCCTAAAACCGCTATGTACGGTTTAGTGATGAAGCACCTCTCTCAGGGCTAAGACGAAGTATAATGCCTCCCATCATCACCGTCACGTATATAAGAATGATTATTAATGTGTTAAATGTGAGTTTTGTTGACACTTGAGCATACAGACTTTATCAAATAAACTTCTTCAGTCAGTGTTTGACCAGGCAGCCTCTGCTATCTTTAATGTTTTGGTCGGTCAGTTGATCTGTGTCTACTTGGTCAAGCTTTTTTTTGCTCGATCTGCAGTGAATGGTATTGCCCAAGTAGACCCAAGGCTGATCTCCCCCCCTTTCTCTGTGCCTAATTGTTATGTGTAACACGTGCATTGACTGATTGCTTGATTGTGTGCGTGTGTAAAGTAGGGAAAAATGGGGAAAAGTGGAGTGAAATGGGGAACTTTGGGTGAATGTCCAGAACCAAATTCCAATTTTCCCATAGGTTTAGTTATTTGTATGGCACGGTTTTCTGTGGTATGGACATTGTCCAAAACCAGTTAGCCGTGCCATAGGCCTATGGAATTTGGCAGTCATAACCATCTCCAGTAGAGGAGTTGCATTGAGGAATATGCTAGTAAGTAAACAAAGACAACAGTCTTCTGGTACTCATGTTTATTATTGACATTTTGGTTAATGTTGTACCTTTTACTGTAATGTGATATTCAGTGGCTCAGTCTTAGAAATCTGACGGCAGATAGCCCCAGGTAGGTGCACTGTGCAAACTTGCTCAATTTGCAGAACTACAAGGTTCATTCCACTTACACACTCCAGTATAGAAACAGATATCATTCAAATCTCATCTGTTAAGTCAAGATACTGGAGGTTATTATTCCATCATATTGAGATCGTCACTGCTTCAATATTTTTATATACATTGTAATCTTGTAGTGCAACCAGGGGTGTATATTATTCTCTTACCTTGAACTGTTCTGGACTGTTACCCTGGCCTCAAGCTCCTACGTTTGAAGGGCATAATTTAAGATTAGCTTAACCATCATTATTGCTGTGTATGGGGATCCGTGCCCTTGTTTCTTTCACACATATGGTATGTTCATGGATGCAGTCCAGAAGTTCTGATTTCCCTTAGCTATATCTGTCCTTTTTCTTTGACAACTGATGATTCATGAACTGGTATTTTTTTTCACAGCATGAGGATGCAGTTGCGCTTTTCTCCCGAATCCGTTTTATGCGACTCTTTTACGCTGCATTGGCTGCCATCATGAGGAGAGAAGCAGTGTCCATTCCTGAGGCTGAGCGATGTCTGGCCTCATGTACAGAACTGGTGTGCATCATGCAGAACACTATTGGTCGGGGCTTAAGACCCAAACAACCAAAGGATGAAGAAGGAAACAAAGGTAAACAAGTACACACTCGTGTAGGAGATAATTAACTTTTGAAATGCTAGCATATGGGTTATATGAAGCACCTAAATGTTGTTCTTGTGACCCAAGGCTCCTCCCAACATAAGCATGGTGGATTGCAACCTATCCACTTTCCTGTATAAATGTCCATAGGTTACTACTTAAGTATATTTCTCTCTGTTGTTTCCTAGTTGACTACCCTGTGATTATGGGGTTTGAGCCACTGGTGAACCAGCGTCTCTTGCCCCCGACCTTCCCCCGCTATACCCGTCTTCGCACCCGCAAGGAGGCTATGCACTACCTGGAGGAGATGGTTACCCGCCTCAGACACATAACCAAGATCACACACTGCACCACTTTCCACTCGGCCCTGGTTAGTAGGCAGGAAAAAAGTAATATTCTCTGGTTTTTAGGTTTATTTGTGTTAGAGTTAGGCGTACTTATTCCTGTTTAGCCTCTTCATTGACATTTTATTACATTAATAATAACCCAGCTACACAACATTATTAAACTTATAGGAGGTTTCTGGTAGTGAAGGGGTTAATGAGTGCTAACTCCATCAGTTAACAATAAAATCATCAAAGTAGAGAAAAAAGACATTCCTGGGGTGAAGAGGTAACGGACCCCAACAGCTGGGAGATATCTTACTTGTGGTACATAAAATTCATCTGAAGAAAGATGTTCCTGATCTGTAGGGGTTAATAATGAAACTACTTTAATTGAGGAGGAACTGTATTAACTTGAAAGTGTAGAATATCTATGTACCCTTTAGTTTATTATTTTATTTATTTATTTACATATTGTTTTGCAATACATCTCATAACAATTTGTGCGTTTTGCCCGTAGGAATTTATTGAGCAATTCTCCGAGACCCGTCCTTGTGTACTGTCTCGGTCTCTGGCGCAAGTCCTGTATCTGGGTGGTGACAAGCTGTGGGGAGGACAGTGCATGGCTGAGGCACTGAGGGAGGCAGCACGAGGCTTCATATGTCCCCCGGCTCTTTTACCCAAAGCGCCAGTCATGAATAATCAACAGGTAACTTGGAGAAAGTGTGCCTGTTGGAGAAAAAGTAGATTGTGGAAAATAAAATATATTCCTGTTAGCCAAGGATGGTTCTTTGAACTTTGAATTCGAGGAAAGGTTAAAGAAGGCTAATCAGGCAATGGGAATGCTTAAAAATATTTGGAACAATAACAATTTCTCTGTGCATATAAAAATCAAACTTTATAAGGTAATGGTTAGGAGTATCTTAATTTATGGACACGAGTCTTGGTACAGCACAGTGACTATGGAAAATAAATTCTTGGTGTTTGAAAATAAAGCACTTAGAAGAATATTAGGAGTTAAGTGGTGGGAAAGGATACCAAATAGTAGAATTAGAGAAATAACGGGAGTGCAGCCGATCGATGAATATGTTAGATTCTCACGATGGAAGTGGCTAGGACATGTGTACAGGAGACAGGGAATAGTACGAGGTACACCAGGGTGGGTGGCACTTGGTAGGAGAGGTAGAGGAAGGCCAAAAGAGACGTGGGTGAGGACAATGAGACGGGAAGCAGGAGATGAGTGTTGGGGAGATCTTGAGGAGTTAGCACAAGATAGGATGTGGTGGTGTGAGTTCATCGAGGCCCTATGCATCCCCGAGGGTGCCACAGGAAATGATTGATAACAGGGAAATTATTTACTACACTGGATGGTATAATTTAGCCAACAGGTTGTATACCCGGTGGTTTAGTGGATTAAATTGCTCTATGTGGATGTGGCCTTTGTTACTTTTATTAGGGCTGATAACTTTTTTAAATTTTGTACTTTATTGGTACAGTATTCTAGTGGCCTAAGATGCCAGTCAGGCTTTGAGCATATTAGTTTGAACCCCCAGGAGGTGGGTAGTGGTTGTGCCGTTATGGAAAGTCAGCAGGAGCATATTCCAGTCATTTACCCTTATATGCTGTGGACTGTGGTTGCCATATTCCTTGCATGAAGTAATGCGAGATTGATTGTTACTTTTTTTTTTTTTTTATGTCCTAGTTATGAAAATCTGATCACCATTCCCAGGCAAAGGAATATGTGGATTCCTTCTTCAACCGGTGTGTGCGACCGTTTGAGCAGCTGGTGCAAACATGTGGACACAACCGGGCACGACAGCGAGATAAAGTTGCTCACCTTCTCGAGGAGTTTGCGATGTTACAAGATGAGGTAAGAGAGTGTAGTTTTATGTTCTTATTTTTAGTTGACTTAATCCCATCATTATGCTATTTATTTATTATTTTTTATTTTATTTTATTTATTTATTTTTTTTTTGGTACCTAAAGACAGTCCATTTTACTTTATTTATTTTTATAATTGCAGGCTGATAAAGTTGATGCATACTTACACAATGTCCTGCTGAAGAGTGACCAGCCGCGGCCACATTTGGCGTACCTTGGCACTTGGGTCCTCTACCACACCCTCAGACTCATGATCAAGTACCTCCTGACTGGCTTCACGCTGGAACTCTATGCTGTACATGAATACCACTATGTATACTGGTAAGCAGTACAGTATTGTTTGCAGCAAGTCCCCATTGTAAGTTGTCTTTTTTATAGCATTTATTTGTTATGTTTATATGAAGCTAGAGAACGTGGTGAATGTTTTTGGCGTATCTGATAGAGCCAGGATTCCAGGGGCTTGAATGATGAGTGAATGGAAGCCTGGCCCATTGGATTGGGCAAATTTGGGCTGTCTGGACATTACTACTCCTCACCCTGCCCTAGGATGGGAAGGGAGGTCCGGATGATAATGATGTTGATGACTTGTTTTTCGACGTTCATTTTAGGTCTTCCTGTTCAATACCCAGAAACTCAGCTGTGATCATGGAAGAGTTTATTCGAAATTTCATTGCTTGTAGCTGTACTTTGTCCATCTTAACATGATAGAGATTTCCATATTGTTTGCAGTTTGTTTTCAGTAGGTCAGTGGCAGAATAAGATAATATACAGTAGTACTTCCCTAGCACTTCTTGACTAGCACCATATTCAATTGTTAATCTCTATTTATAGCTAAGCAGTTATGATGGAGAGGTGGCAGTTTAAGGTTTGCTTAAAGTGGACAGCTTACTGTAAAGAATATGAATAATGGAGGAACTGGACCATAAATGTACATTAACTTTACCACATGAGTTTTTCTATAGTTAAAATCACCATTTGGAGTGACATCTTCCCTAGGTTCAGTCTTTAAGAATTGACAATAGGTTTTTTGATCATGTAATGCCAGTCAGGGAAGTAGACTGGTTATCTCCTCTGACATGTACTGGATTATGGCAGTTCAACCTCAGACTCCTGTGCCTTGAAGTGGGTAAATTGACATTGGCTATTATCATTATAATATAAGGATCTTCAGCTGTATATGTACGGTAATATGTCACTTCCTTGCATTTCAGGTACCTGTATGAGTTTGTGTATGTGTGGCTTGTGAGTGCACTCTCGAGGGCTGATGCTATGCTGCTGGAACAAGATGGATACGACACCAATGTAAGGAAGAGTGGACGATCCTCTAAAAACCGAAACAGAAACAGAAAAAAGCATCGTCCATATGGTAAAGAAATTACATACAACCAGGCTCTTCAGCATCTATGTGGAGGATACTATAAGGTACAGCAGGACAGTTACAATCTTTGTTTTTTTTTGTCTGTCTGAGTAGGTTACTCACAGGCACCTGTACTTCTGATAAAGCAACACAGGATTGTATGGTGATTGTATGGATAGTTGGATTATGTATGATGGCAGGTAGTTAAAGAACCTAATGATTATAGTGATGTTATTCATGGTAGCTAATTATGTTGTGATGCTCCTAGTCTTGATCTCTGAGTCCTCCCGTCTTTCTGTCAGGCAATGCTGGGTCTGCGGGAGGCTGGGAAGGTGAAGCTGCCAATCCAGGAGTTTGACAGTGAGCAGGTGAGGTATGAGCACCGGTTCCTGCCCTTCAGTGTGGTTATGACGCCACCACCAGTTCACTACGACCAGTTCCTCTCCATGACTGACCTTTCAAACTTCCCACAGGTGTGTTCCCTGATTTAGTTACCAAATTAACCCCCTAAGGCCAGTTATACCTTTTAATTTTGTTCTTGGTATCTCCTGATAATTTTATTCAGCTCAGGAAAGATTTTTTTAATGAGAGGTTACAAGTAGTCATGATGTCCCCCATCAATAACAGGTTGTGTAAAGTTGTGTAAAATTGTCTGGTAGCAGCAAGAATAAATATAAACAGATATCACTAGGATTCAAATGGTTAAAGGATTGACTGTTACCTATTTCCATTCTTATACCAGACAACCCCTGTTGTAGGTAGCTGTTTTTTTTTTTTTTTTTTTTTTTTCCCTTACTCTTTGCTGTTAGATCCTTAATAAAATTTTGAAAAATTGCATCACTCTAAAGCATCTCTCTATGCTGACTATATCCTCTGGAGCTGTGAACAAGGAATATAAATTGTCTTTGTAGTGAAGTGTGTAAGCTGTTTTTCAGGTACACTGAGGTATATCATGTACTAAGCAGATCAGAGATTAAATTTTGTTCTAGCTTCATCTTTACTGTTCATCATACTAGGGAATGAATTTGAATACTTCAAGTGAAGTCTCATGGGGAGTTATTCATATCCCTTACAGTAATTCTTTCAGTCTGGTGAGGTGTTTTGTGAAATGTTTTGTCAGTTTATTCTTCCTACTCCTCGATGATTTTATTCTGCTTTGGGTGACCTGTTGTAGTGAAGAGGGAAACGAGGGCAGTATCCAACCTCTCCAGTTTGAAAAGTGTTCTTAGAACTTAGTAAAATTAACTTGGGATAGCAAGAATATAATGAAAACTGTCACCATACTAAAGGAGTTGATGGATCAGAGAACTTTACTTTGACCATCCATTAAAAAAAAAAAAAAAAAAAAAAAAAAAAAAAAAATGCATGGATTTGTTGGCAGTGTTTTGTTAGCTGTGTATTACTACATTACTCCATTCCTCTGAAAAATGGCATACAGTATATGCAGTAACGATGGAGAAATTCAACTAATTATTAATATTTATTTTTACCATGCTCCAAAACAGCCAGTCTCTCCTGCCACACTCTACCATGATGCAAGAAACCACTTCTTTAAAGCTCGCACTCTTCTAGAAACAATACATACACCAACCACAGAGGTAAGTAATAGATGGTGGGGTTAGAAACAGTCATCATTAATCCCTTCAGCTTTTTAATATCTTATATTTTATTCTGGCTAATGCCAGATGATTCTGTTCTCCATTCAAGAGATGTCTTTGGGCTGAAGGATTTAACAGCACTTTATATCTGGTGGCCACCTTCCTTCTGTGTTGCAACTTTTTGTTCTGCACATTTCCATGTTTCCATCTTTATTTACTGTATCGTAGTACAGTATTCCACATTCTATATTCTCTTATCCCTTAATTACATATATATATATATATATATATATATATATTAACGGGTGACTTTACACTCTCTCTTCTGTCTTTCTTTCCTTCATTCATTCCGCTTCCTTCAGCCTGTGGGTCTCTACACTGAGTGACAGGCCTAATGGTTTCCTGTGCACCAGGAAACCATGTACTATGCTGGGTGGTAACCATTTAACCAAATTTTGGCACCTGGTGGTTTAGTGGGTAATTATTGCGCTCCAGTCAGATTGAGCTGGTGAAGGTTTATATCCAAGGGGTGGTTGAGGTTGATTGGTCATGTAATGCCACTCAGGGATGAGTGAGTCTGGTCACTCTCATCTTAAATGTCGGGACCAACTGCCTAGCCCCGGGCTCCTACGCTCCTCGTGAGGCGATGTGGGATTGGATGATGGATGGATGGATGGCTGAATATATATATATATATATATATATATATATATATATGTTCTCAGTCTGTATCCCTTTTTCAAACACTGTCCCTATACTCTTACCTAGATTCCATTTTGAATTTAGTTGTTCATACACTACAGTACAATAACAGATTCTTTTAGAGGAAGCTGTATGCTAAGGCACTGTTTTAGTCCAGGAGTTGGTAGCTGAATATTTATCCTTACTATAAAACCTTGTAGATATGTAGGGTGATTTATGTATGATGTAGCTAAGTGATTTAGACTGCAGTACCCTGGCTTTGAGTCCATCCACACCTTGGGCCCTCCTTACCACCAAAGAGCAAATAAAGAATTTTTGCCACTTCTGTTCCAAATTGGTACTATATTTTCATCTTCAGTGTTCTTACATTCACTTTATTTAGGCTAGTGAACTGTTATTTTATTAATTATCTTTATAGCAGTGACTTTCTAGGTGCACAGTTTCAAGCATTTGGAACTAATACATTTTTAATTACAGTACTTTAAATTTCGTAAGCTCCTTTGTTATGTTGATTAGTTAAATGGCATTGCTTTCCATCACCATCATCATCCAGTTCTTTATTAGCTATTTCATGAGGAGCATCTGTTCTGTGTAATGGCAAGGTATAGGATTTGTGCCACTAGTGGATTTGGAATGATGTAATATTTTAGATTACTAAACATTTAATGTATTTCAGATGCAGCAGCTCCTGAAAGTCGTGAAAACGAACTTCGTGGTGATGAAGCTTTTGGAAGGTGGGCACAAGGCAGATGACCCCACCCGCCCCCAGTTTGATTTCACCACCCACCCGTGTTTCCCCATCATCAAGATTTAGCAGAAGGCGAACCGGAAGAGGTCGCCCAAAGATCTCCTCCCGATCAACGAGCTTGAGGAAGGTAGATAGATCGCTGGGGTAGACTGAAAATGACCACTTTCAAGAACAACTACCATAGGCCAAAGAAATTTTAATCTATGGCATTATTTTTCAGATGGAGAATGCACACTGGTACAATATATTCTCACAATGATGGCTTTGGTAAATGTCTTTAATAGGATCAGATTTATCACTGGTTGAGGAGTTTCATAAATATCCTTCATCAATCGGTAGCAGATGGTAGAGAATTCCGGATATATGATTATGAAGCTTTATGTGTTGTGCAGTTATTTACATGCATCATAGTTATTATATCACAGTAAAGGGAGTGATGCTAACTTCAGAAAATGATCAGGATATGAGTATGATTTATAGAATGTCAGAAATATATCTGTTAGTAATTTGAGCACAAGTGTAGGGACATTAATGGTATGGAAATCGTGAATCTCCATTGTTGGATACCAAGAAAATGTTGAATATTCCAATATACATCTCCTGTGGTATTGCTTGAATAAAGCAAAGACACAGTATATATCCAGTAGAGCCACTGAAGAGTATGATTGCTGTGAATTAAAAAGCCTGTACTGTGATTCTGTATTATCCCAGTTGATAGCTTATGAACACTAACATGATCAAAGGTTACTAATATGCACAGTAGTGAATAACAGTCAAGTGTAGCTACTGCACTGGAACTTCAAAAGTGTGATGGGGAAAAAAAGATTGCACAAAGTTGGTGTGTATCTGTCAAAGTAAAGGAATAACAGAAGATATAAATGATGTGTGTAGCTGTGAGGAAGGACTGGAATTCTGGAAAATACATGGTAATACTGTGGTTTTTACGTGTGGTCCAAATGACATCATAATATTACTGTATCTGCTGTTGTAGTTTTCAGGTAACATATATAGGTTTTCGTATAATTAACCCCTTTAGTCTGATGATGTATTTTTCGTTTATTATTGCTATTCAGATGGTTTTATGTAGTTTAGGGAGAAACCTCTGGTAGTGAAGCAGTTAATGAGGGAAGTACGGTATCTCACCGCTCCAGTTCAAAAGGTTTCTGAAGCTCAATAGAATTATCTGGAATAGCAGGAATAGAATAGAAAATTCATCCTTGGGTTGAAGGTGTTGGGTTAGATGAAGTACGTGAAGATTAATATCTTGCAGATTAGCCCCTTCACTATGATGACATCTTTTAAAGTTTACTGTTGCTATGTCCAGACAACCTCATTCAGCTTAAGAGAGACTTTTCAACCTGGAGGGGTTAGATAGGTTAGATATAGCCTTCCTTAATCCCTACAGTCCCAGAACTATTGTATTTACTAGGCTGAATTAAACTCTCAGCTGGTAACAAGAAGAAAACAGAATATGCATAGTCAGACTGAAGGGGATAATGTACAGTCTGTGAAATAATTATCTCAGCAGAGATGAATATGTTGTGGGGAATCCAAATCATTCAACACATGCATGAACTCCTGTCAGGTGACATTTATTTTTTAGTCTCTTCTTACTGTCCCCAGACAGTTTATTCAGGGTAAGGGATAGATGTAGTCTTTACAAACCCTTTCATGACTACTGATCCTTCCTAAGATGAAGCATATTGTCTGGAGAAAGCCATAGTGAATTAAGAAATGTGACACTGTATTGAAGGGTTTAATCAGTATAACCCTCTCATTATGTTTCACCCTCAGACAAACCTGGAAGATATAATCATTTTGCCAGTTGTACTATCACAGTCCAAATGTTGACATTTCCCTGCCAGCTGTGACAGTGGAAGGTGTTGTATGAAGTATTTTTTGTGATGGAAATTAAAATTACAACACAAAATACTATGAGAAGGTATAGCACTGTTGGGGAGGAATGAGAAATGTGGGAGGCATGATATAACAATGGCAGGGGATGGTTGGTGAGACTTTCGCCTCTGGTAGTACCTAGATGTCTGCACTGAGGGTGTGAATCTTGCTGTGTGAAAAAAATATTGACACTGAAGACTGCACTGTAGAGCAAAAATACAGTACTGTACACTGAACACATTGTGATTGAGGCAGTTGGCAACTGTAAATGACGGCAACTTTTTATGCTTTCATTTTTTAGTAGGTAAAATAGCAGTATTGGAAATGGACCTTGTCCTGGCAGTTTCATTGTTTGATTTAATGACAACTTGATAACTTTTTTTTATCATACAAACAAATTAGATTTCCTTTGAAATACATGCATGTAGCAAATTTTAGTCAGCATCCCGGATATATATATATATATAAATATATATATATATATATATATATATGGCTTCATCCATGTGTATACTACAGTATACCAGTAAAGATTGCCATCTTTTACGTGAAGCCTGGTAATATCCAGTCAAAATGTTTTGTTTTTACTGAATAGAGTTTATGAAGAGAAATGTGAAATGAAAATAAAGATAACTACCAGTAAGTTTAACAGCTGTTACTTGAAATGTGCACAAATTTGTAAGTGGCCAACTTGATTAGTTTTCTCCTATAGTATCAGAAGAGAGGGTGCATAGTACAATATATACTTGACTGACAGTCCATAACAGTCTGGACAGCTGCAAAAATTTAAATACCCTAAAATACAGTACCCTAAATTTGGTAGAGGAACTAATATATCTATAAACATGTCATGAACTTAAATTATACAGAGCAGAATGATTGAGAAAACTTAACCATTGTACCACTCCCAACCATTTTTTTTTTTTTTCTGCAGTACGTTATGTTTCTGTGCATCAAGCCCTAAAACAACCATACCCAAATCAGACTTACACTCTTCTACACTTCGTGTGAGTCAGGAAAGCTAAATAATTATCAGTATTTTTATTTGTTTTTATTTTTTTTATCTTTTACAAAACAACTGACGGTTTCGTTTCATAGGTGTGAGTTTTGTAGCTTTTTTAATGTAATCTAAAGTTATTATATGTGCTGTATATTTTGTAGATATTTTGTGTAATATATGTGCATGATTTAGGAAAATGTTTCTTTATACTGTTGTACATGTTTTACTGTTTACCGTTTATGTCCGTTAATGCATAGAAAGATTCAGAAGGCTTTTAGCATTAAAGTGGGATAAATAGTATGTTTATTACATTAATAATTTTTATTGAGTCTGTTAATGATTATGTCTAACATCAGTAACCTTTTACAAATATATAGTTGTATGTATGTGAATGCTTCATAAATTTTGCATGATTTGGTTTCTGGTCTTGCTAGAAATCAAATAATCATAAATTCCAGTATATCCAAACCATTTCATCCCATTATCAATATGCACCACTGCAAGTGATTTGCTTCAGCACAAAGTATAGGATATGCCTTAACTAGAAACATATAAAGACAATGAACATTGGTATTATACTATAATATGTGAGAAAATAATGGTGGAAACATGATGGTGATGAACTTAGGTATCATCAGCTCACTGCTAACTAAACATTAATGCTTAGAATGTTTCAGCATGATATACAAAAAATGCAGGCCAGTTAATGAACTTTATTGCTGCATTGTGGCATTCAAAAAAAAAAAAAAAAAAAAATGCCATAGTATAAAAATGCAGAAATGAAGACTACCAAATAAGTGATGATTCACTATTTTTTACCGAAACCATGCGTATAATAAATCAGTCTCTCTCTCCAAAGCTGAATAACTTGCCTGGAGATGGCAAGAATAAAATGAAAAATACACTATTGGATTGGTGGGGTTTTGTTAAAAGGTAAGAGTAGGTGGTAATATTTACAAATGGTTGCCACTTGCCATCTCCCACTGACACCATGTTATCAGAGACACGTGTGGCTTCTTGAATCTAGTCCTCATAAGCCTCAGGTTTTACACAGAGATATAAACACATTCTTTTGGTTCAGGCAGCCAAAATGTTAATTGCACAATCTGAAATAATTTTTGTGAATATTATTTGTTTTTAACCAAAACAAGAAATAAGGCACCAAACATTGAATATTACATATACAAGGCATTAAGTTTTGAGAACAAGTGCCTCAGTTATTCACATTTTTCCTAGAAATAGCTGTTGCACTTTGAAACTCTGTGATCACAGCAGCCTCATAGATTACTTTTTCCTATATGCAGATTCATATTGATTATTTTAAGTTAACTCTGTTACCATGAGTATTATTCTTGCTTTTCATCCCACATCTTCCCATATTCACAGGGATTTTTTTTTTTTTTTCCCTCGTACAACCTCATAGACCTCATCACTCAGTCACAGGGTAAGATGTAACTCATTGTTCATGCACACAGTTGCCATAATGGTATAATGATGTTGGGTGGAATACTTTGCCCACCCCATTTTTTGTGACAGTTTGGTTAGGATAATGATGATGATAATGGATGAAGTAGTTATATAAAGAGATATGGAAACAGAAATTAACAGTGCAGCCAGTAACAACTTCAGTACAGTATTCCTTCTTGATGAAAAGACTAATTTTTGAAAAGTATTTGCCAGCCTTCGAAGATGTGGAGTTACTGTGTGTGCATCGGTAAAATCAGTGCAGAAAATACAAGGGCTAATTATGATTGTAAGTACCATGGCAGATCGTGGTATAATGAATTTAGAGATACAGTGTGTCCATGTTATATGTCATCTTTTTTATATTCTTTTTCTTCCCATTAAGTGTACAATAAATTACATAAAGATTATCTGTTGAAGTTACATTGCTACCTGTGAAGTTGATATACCAGTTTCCCCCAATTACTTAACCCACTGTTGGGAAAATGTGGTTGATATTTTGAAATACACCTGTGACATATGGCGAGGACTGACTGTAGGCTGATGTAGTATATGTGAATAAGCAATGCATTATACCTGACATTTTGTGAAGCAGTGTATGGTAGATAGGCTGAGATGTATTTTAAGAAATACTTGTACCTGTACTTGGATATAAAAGTTTATGTCGTTATGCATTACAAGCTTGACGGTCCAAGTGGATGGCATGCATTACTGGTTTGTAAATGTCTCATTTCGTATGCCACTTGCTGCCTTGAATAGGTTTTGTATATAGATATTATTAGACCCAGTCTTTTATATGTAGTAAAGTATATACACCAGTAGCAGCTTCAGATGTGCATAGGAAAATAAAGCATTAGAATCTATTTTAAGTAGATTGCTTAAGCTGTTCAGTTTTCATATTCCTTGCAGTGAGTAGCCAGCACACTGGCCACAGCCAAGAGCCACGTCTCATGTCCGGGTGCCTAGGATACAGGTCTTCCACTCCCACACTTACCAAGCTTTCCTCTCTATACATATATATTTTTTTTTTAATCTTGATACTCCAGACAGTTTTATTCAACTTAGAGGAGACCTGTTGCTGTGAATGGGTAAAAGAAAACATCTACCCTCTCTACTTTGAAAGTAAATCCTAAGCTGAATATAATTGTCTAGGTGTAGCAAGAACAATGTATAAAAGACGTCATAGTAAATGGGCTCTTTCTACATTTGATATACAGGGTGGGTCAAAAGTTATGACATACTTATTTCCTTTACAATCTAAGGTCTTCCCAGTGATGATAAAATTTATTTAGCACTAATCGGAAGATCCTTAAACATATGTCGACATTCGTAAGGGGGATGCTGGAGATTGTTTATAAGAAAAGTGGCCATCATGCTTATTGGGTCAGGATGATGATGATGATGAGTATGGTGATGATGATGATAATGATGATTAGTATGGTGATGATGGTGATAATGATGATGAGTATGGTAATGGTGATGATGATTACAAGAGTTTTTTTTTTTATAAAATGAATAAAATTATATTTACATCACCAAAATGAAAATGAAAACTCATCAGTTAACGGAAGGAGCTGAAGTATGTCTTGACTCCAGGCCCACTCTGTAGATGCACTTTTATGTTATGTAGTCCTGTCATTTACTACGAGCTACACATGTCGTATCTCCAGTCAGTGTCAGTTTGTGTGTAAACTGGCTACCCTTCCCTTGCATGTTGGAAACTGGTGTTTTTACTCACTGACCTGTGTCTTGGTGCATCTCATGCATTAATATATGCAAATGGGTACATGCACAAAATACAATCCACAAACAACCCTCTCTCCTCTCGCTGTAATGCTACCCCTTACACAAACACACTCACTTCGTACACTGTGCTTTCATGCAGAATACAGCTCACAAGCAAACACTGTAATTCCTCCATACACTTACCTCATGTATCTTTTAACACCAAATACATCTTGCAGACAGTCTACTCTGTTTTTTCTCTACTTCCCCCCCTGCACACCACAACACAGACATACCTTCAGTATAAGAGACTTATGTGAGTGGCCAGATTTCTACAGTCCATCAGGTTCATGTCTGGATGAGCTTGGGGTACCATCAACAACAGTAACAATAAAAACAACATAAGTAAATTATGTGGGAATGTGATGAGCTCTTGTCCAGCCTTGTACAAGTTTCAAGCACATATATACAGTATATAGTAGACTTTTATATCTGGTGTCTGTTTTCGAAGCCTGGGTTGTGACAGAGTTTTTCTTCGGCCTCTGTCACACCATTGAAAATACAGTCCCCCTAGATCCACGTTCACATGCAGGCATCAAGTTTTGAGCAATAAAGTGTGCATTTTATTTTATTTTATTTTTTTACTAAGTTGGAGTAGATAACAAAGAAATGATTAAACAGAGTTTCTGGAGTAGAAGATATTGTTTGAATCTTGAAGCTTGTCTTTAAACACGGAAATGGGTGGGAACTGTTTATTTTATTTTCTAGTTTGCAGTAAATAGTTGAAACTTTTAATACAGCTTTCTTCACCTCATAGAGTACTTTTTATCATACTGAAGATGACATTGTATATGATATAACCACTCACAGGCATGTCCATGTAGTTGAGGCCAATGTATCCCTTTCTGTATGAGAGCATCTGTCCTATTTTGTTCTTGCTGCTGCCAGATGATTTCCTTCTATTTAGGAGAGATTTTTTATTTTTTATTTTTATTATTATTTTTTTTTGAGGAGTTAGTTTCTTCATTGACAGATGTCTCTTACAAGGAGGATAACTCGTCTGGGGTTAGCAAGAATAGAACGTAAAGAGACGTCATCATACGGAAAGGCCCAATTTTATACCAGTAAGTGTACCGTAGTTTATAATTTAGTCACCCCCTACTGCTTTGAATGATTTTTTTATACATTTATAAATCTTTCTCAAACTAAAGAAGTACAGTAGTAGTTTGTAAGAGGCAACTTGTAATGCAGTGTTTTACTACCAATGTGCTAGTGGTGTAGCGGCAGTGGTTATCGCTGAAAGTGTAGTGAGTCCTCATTTTAAGTATTTATTTATTTTTCTGCTAACCCCGTGAATCCAGTGTCATGTATTATTTTTATTATTATTATGATTGGATGATGGATGGATGGATTATTATTATTATTATTATTATTATTATTATTATTATTATTATAGTGATCTCCATCCACTCACTCAAAGTAGTGCTGCTTTTGGGTGCCTGCCCTTTCCTCTCCTCCATCCTTCCTTCCTTCCATCCTCTTCTTTCTTTCTTTCAATCTTTCCTCATCCTTCTGCCTACGGGTGAATTTACATTCCCTCGTCTGTCTTTCTTTCCTTCATTCTTTCCTCTTCCTTCTTCCTGTGGGTGACTCTAAACTGAGTGACAAGCCAAATGGTTTCCTGTACACCAGGAAACCATTTTCTATGCCGGGTGGTAACCATATAACTAAATTATGGTGCCTAGTGGTTTAGTGGGTAATTAACGTGAAGGTTTATATGCAAGGGGTGGTTGGGGTTTATTGCTCATGTATTGCCACTCAGGGATGAGTGCGGATGGTCACTCACATCTTAAATGTCAGGACCAGTTTGCCTAGCCCCTGGCTCCTATGCTCCTCATGGGGCAGCACTGGATTAGATGATGGATGGATGGATGGTTATCATCATCATTATTATCATACAGACCTCCTTTCCCACCCAAGGGCAAGGTGAGGACATAAGATTACTGTATTATCATTATTATTATTATTATTATTATTATTATTATTATTATTACTATTATTATTATATTTATTTATTTATTTTTTGCTACCTTCAGATTATACTATTCAGCCTGGGGGAGATCTGTTGTATTTAGGGGTTATTAAAAGCAATACCTGTCTTTCCTAGTTCAAGAAGTCCCTACTAGCCCGAGTAGAATTGTCTGATGGCAGCAAGAAGAAACCAATAAAAGATGTCACCAAACTCAAGAAGTTAGGTCCATCACAAGAAATTTTAGAAGAATTGTCCAATAAAATTCCAGTGCCACCTATAAAGCTGCTCTCCTAGTGTCTCCCAGTTTACAGTACCAGTTATATGGAAATCTGTGATAATTGGCCAACATCCCTTACTTACAATGAGGACTGCCTTTATACTTTAGTTCATATGCTAGAGGGTTTTATTGATCCCCTCACCATGAGAGATCTCCCCTAAGCTGAGGTAAGTCAGTTGGTGGGAGCAAGAATGAAGTAGGGAAGTTGGCATACTTTTGCAGCATATAATAGTAGTTGTTTCTAAAGGTCATATGCCTCAGTGACAATGTGTGGGCTATTGAAATGTGGAGAGTGCTGTGAGATGAAAATATTGACTACTCTGCGTTAACTAATATTTTAATCCAAGCACTGTCTTAAGTTAG
This sequence comes from Coenobita brevimanus, assembly GCF_032717465.1. Classification (NCBI taxonomy): domain Eukaryota; kingdom Metazoa; phylum Arthropoda; class Malacostraca; order Decapoda; family Coenobitidae; genus Coenobita; species Coenobita brevimanus. The sequence continues at coordinate 27,633,349 of NC_137048.1, forward strand.
TGCAAGTTAGTGTTCATTTCCACATGCCTCATTTGATTATGCAGTTCCCACACATTTCAGGCAGACTGAGCATATGGCTGGTACTTTTTCAGTATCAGAATTGTCCCATTTGCTTATTTAGATTGGTGGTAGTGAGACTGGATTAGAAATGCCAGCCTCGTATTGGAAGGATTATTGGACATTGCTTCTTACCCCTTCAGTACAAGAGGCTGAAGAAAATCATCTGGCTGTATGAGGAATTTAATAGTAATGTCAATGTGCTGAAGGGGTTAAGTGTAGTTACGTCAGGTTTGGGATGGCTGGAATGCAGAGTCCTTTTTATAAAAAGTCATGTATATCATTGCAAGTGAAAGAGGTGAACTGGTCAATATATTGGTAATCAATTATTGGTGTCAGATGCAAATATTTATTCCGTATTCTTAATTGTGTATTATATTTTCTCCTAAGTAATATGTTGTGCTTTGTATTCTATTTAAGTTCCACAAATATTTGTATGATTATGATTCACAGTGATGTGCTTTGTATATAACTTATCATTACTTTGGGTAATTTTATTTCACATTTTAAAAGTTTTCTCCCCTATTTATGTATATTGCAGTATATGCACATAAGTTGTAGTTGTAGTAGAGAAATACAGTAATTTATGATACTGTATTGTATCCTGTGAAGCATTCATATCACTGTATTATTACAGTATATTTTTATTTGACATGTATAAATTGTAAAAACTTCCCTCACTTGTACGCTCTCAACACTTGGGTGCATGACATCAGAGCCACCATTCATGGAAGTTTGTACACATTTTTAAAATGGGAATCTTTATATATTTTATATACTAAATGCATTATTCCAATACTGTTCATATTTTCAAGAATATATCAGAAATAATATTGGCATAAAGTTCTGCAGTACATGCATATCAACATATTTGTATATGCTATGCATTAATGTGTACACATGCTGTGGTACTGTATATATACATTAATACATATGTATATACACCATATCAGCCAACATGCATGAGACTTGAATCTCAGTTATCTCTTCATCACTAACACTGACAGGATGTTTGAGGAAATGTTTGCATGTGCAGTACATCCACGACAAAACCTGAGCTATGTACAGTACAGGTACTCCTCATTCAGAGTAGTTTTACTTTAACATGTTTTATTGTTGTGTTGCTGATAAGCTGGCACCTGCTGTATTTTCACTTGTTTGCTCATGGTTTCCCGTATGATTGCAATGAAGTCGTAAGTGAATGCATATTTGTGCTTAAAACCTGAAAATCATGAGCCAGAAATAATTGTACCATGTGAAGTTATTTCATTGAAAGTATTGTTTTGCCAGCACAGAGCCTAGATGTTAAGTGAGGAGCACCTGTATGGTGTGTAGGATTGCTGTGTAGTGTAATAACTGTCCTTGCTCTGTCAAGTATACTCTTATGTAGCTACGATAAAGTGCCTGGCGTCTAAAAGCATCTGTAGCTGAGTGTGCAGCGTATGTTGTAAGCCTGTAAGGAAAGAGTGTGCCACATATTATATATTAACCCATTCAGTCTGATGATATATTTTGTATTTTATTCTTGCTACTTTCAGATGATTTTAATTTCAAAAAAGCTGTTGTACTGAAAGAGTTAATGAAGACAGTGCCAAACTCCTCTTCATAAAAGAAATTCCTCCCAGACAGAAAAAATTATATGGAGATAACAAGAATAAGCAAAGAACTATGTCATCAGATTCAAAGAGTTAAGCCTGTAATAATTGAAAGGCCATATTATCATGGGCTTCGGAAGTTTTGTACCACATTTCCTTACTCATTATTTATGCATATGGCACAGTAGTATTCTCTCGTATGTTATTTATCCACACGGTGTCCATATTACAAGGATATAATTAACATACAAGAAAATATTAAGCCCTTCAGTCCCATGATATCATTCAGTCATTTACTTCTGCTACGGCCTGTCATTTTTGTTCAGTTTAGGAGTGCTCCCCAATGTAGTTGCTAAAGAAAGCTGTACTGTATTGAACTCTTCCAGTTTGAAAAGTCTCTTGTGCTAAGTAAAGTGGTCTTAGCAAGAAGATATGAAACAGGATGTCCCTGTGTTGGAGTGATAAATGTAATAAGCAGAATACAGAGCAAAGCAAGAAGTTCCAGAGAACTTCCGAAGCCCACAATAATGCAACCTTGAATGTGCAGCATGTGTTGTAAGCCTGTAAGTCCATGTATCTAAGATGTTGCTTTCTATAACTGAGTACTTGTAAGTCATTTGTTATAAGAGATGTACTAATGGCCCTCTTTGTCATCTTACTTGTAATATTTTAAGGAAGAGCAGGTCTGGGTACAGATACAATGAGAATGAGATTTTCTGGAGTTCAAGTGCAGTTATGGCACATGTAGTGGTGTTGCAGTAAGGTAATGTAGGATTATGGCAAGTAAATAAGGTGATATGGTGGTGGTGTATGTGAAAGTGGGAGTTGAGTGGATTTTCAGGAGTTAGAACCTGTATTCTTGTCACCTTAGGATCCTCTCTAGCACATCATCAGGTCATTTCAGAATATGGCATGTTAATATCTTCCTCTGTGATACGTATGTGAACTGTGTTAAAATATATGAACTGCATACAAGGGAATGCTAAGTGCAGAAGGCAAATTAAATAACTGTAAAAAAGAGGGGGGAGGCTTACGAAGTTTTCTGAACTGACAAGAGTATTGATTTTGAAGTCATTATTGTCACGTCCATTGTAGACGAACCCTGTGATTGTGTTGCTTCCTGTAAATACTCGTTGATGAAATGTGATTGAGCTAAGAAAAGAGATGAAAATATGTTTGATCCAATAGAAGATTAAGCCAAGAAACAGAGTTTTACTCAGTAATCACACTGGTTTTAAAGCTGTCATTATCGGTTATAATTTTGTTGGTTTTTAAAGGATATTAACCTATAAAGCCAAAGTAACAAGAAGAGGAGTATGTATGTGAAAAGGAGGAAAGAGTGTAGGTGATTGACCAGTAACATAAGGAACAGATGAATAAAGTGAAGAAAAGGATCATGATTGACAAGAGTGTGATATTAAGTTATTGGATAAGATTTATTAAAGGGAAATAGGGAAATGAGCAGAATTTTATATATAGTCAGCAGAGGAAGAGGTATTACCTTCAGCTCTGATGAGACTGGACTTGAGCAATGTTTTCTTATTATGTTTCAGTATGTTAAGTATATAATTCTGAGTACCAAAATTCAGAGTAATTAGTGGATGATGAAATAGAAAGCAGTACAATACTGGGTATATTACCAGTACAGGTTTCTCTTAAAAAAAAAAAAAAAATGTCCTTTGGTGAAATGGTATCTTTATTTATTTATTTGTGCTTAGTTCATGAAATTGCCAGATGATTTTATTAAATATAAGGGAGACCTGTCATAGTGGAAGGAGTAGAAAAAAAAAATCATAATTGATCTCTTCTCTACGAGAAGTTTCTCATTAATTGAATAAATTAATGTGGATGAAGCAAGAATAAAATAAGCTAGATAGACTGAAGGGGTTAATTATGAGGGATGCAGTGGAAGAAGGAAAAGAGCCATGAAGAGGAATGTCACGTATTTAGTGATGCAGAATAGAGGATGGTTAGGAGTGCTGTTAGGTGAGCTTGTCTGACCTAGGCCACATGGAAAACAGACATAAAACTGAAAATGATGATGATGAAATGCGTTGAAAACTGGCATAGGGTGTGATTTCTTATTTTTCTGGATGAGGAGATAATCAAGGTGTGAAGTCACTTAAACTTTGTGTTCACTTTGTCAAAAGTTTTGTGGTTTTATCAACAAACTTGTTTAGTCTGTTATATGGTCCAGTACACTATCGTATAGGCATAATGAAGGGGTACTGTGTTTCCATTTTGTTAAAGTTATACAGAAGTTTCTTAAGTGCACTATTTTTCTTCATAAGTAACATAATGTATTTTACATAGACTAAGAGCCTTATTCTCAAAACTGAGAATGTGAGAGGGAAGGCAAGGCCAATTTTTTTTTTTTTTTTTTTTTTCCCTTAAATCATTTGCTCTTTCAGTTAGAGGAGTCACATGTAAGCTGGAAAAATATTGTGTGCTTGCTGTGGAAATAAAATACATATTATTGCAATGGAGGGGTTATGCGAGATTTTTTATATACCTTTTTAGTGTGCAATGTCTCTCCTGATCTAAACATAACCATCCCATACTAGCAAAAATATATGAGAGAGATTCATCATATTGAAGGGATTAATGAATCACATGATGGGTGGGTTTGGCCTCTACCTTCATGATTGCCATATAAATGTGGAATGCACTGAAAAATAAGTAAAGCCGACAGTGTTGACTATGGTGATGATAATGACAAATGCAGTCTAGCCAGATCCCGTCCTTGTACTGTAGATGTTGTGTAATTTACCATTTTAACCATTTCACTGCCTTGGATGCACTTGGGCATTTAATTCAGACAAAATTTAGATCGTTTTATTCAGATGCAGGAAAAGTCAAACCTTCTAAGATTTTTTTTTTTTTTTTTTACAAGGTTTCCTCTCATGAAAAAAACAGTTTTGTGGAATCCTGAGTAAAGCAATGCATTCACAGAGTATGAGAGAGTTTAGATATTTGCCGACACCTCCACTTTCAGTTTTAAGAGTATGGCTGTAAGCGTTGTGTTCATGTGCGCATGGTCAAGTACCTGTGTGCATCTTTTCATTCACCCAGAGATGTATATATATATATATATATATATTTTTTTTTATGTTATACTCTGTGCTAAGACTAGTCATATGTGTAAGTGAAGTTAGAGTAAAGAAAATGTATACTGTACGTGCATAATATTCGGTAAATGGATTTTCAGTTTCGCAAATAAATTGTCACAAAAATATTTATGGGTTTCATTTTCCATACTTTGAAGTTAGCGAGGAAATAAAGTGTGATAGTGTAGAAAAATACAGTGTAGCAAAATAAAAAATAAATAAATAAATAAATTACTGTATATAATCCAGCAGCCAATTTAACCTTAATGGAAAATAAAAAGTCCTCAGGGATGTGTTCCAAAATATTACAAGTTTTTCCATTATTATACATTGAGAAAAGCTGACAAATCAGTTTTACAGGTAGTACTGGAGCTGCAATATGGAAAGGAAACTTTATGTTACTGTGAACTTAATATTGTATCAAGAAAGAATGTCAAGAAAAGTAACTTACAAATAGGATGTACTTCATAAATGGGAAATTAGATGGTTCACACCTTCACCTTTCCTTAGATGGCAGGATCTCTTGAGGATTGGAGACAAATCAACTGCAGCCATGTTTTTAGAAATATTCCCATGCATTATTAAAGTACAAATTAATGTGAGAAAAGTATGCAAAACATCCTTAGCATCCACATGATTCTCAGATAAAGTTCATCCATCTTAAATTTGCAGATTTCTCTTGGCAAATTTCTATTGGCTCAGTAAAAAAAAAAAAAAAAAAAAAAAAAAAGTATGGCTGTACAGTACATGGTTTCCATACCATGTTGTATTACAACTACAGTATGGTATACCCTCTCTATATTGGATCAACTGGGGAATCCAGTAAGTTTGATGGTCCCACCCTGAAGTGGGATATCAAGCACTTAATGAAAAATAAATACAGAAAGTACTTGTCAAGTGGGGTTGGTGGAGGAGTAGTGCCCCTCCCTGTAAAACAATTAACTCTAAGCCTTGGCCACCCCGTTTGGGATACATGGCGTCTGGCAATGAATGAATTAATGAAAAAAAAATAGCGTATTTTAGTACTTACAAATGAAACTATACCCATTTTACACTGACTTGGGCCGTAATTTCACACCCTTATCATTGCACTTTTTCATGACTAGCCCAAGTGGGTGATGAAAACTGCCACCAGTAGGCTATAAGTAACCACGTTCTGAGTCACCCTGCGCACAGGAAGTGATTCTTTAGGCCTGCATCATACACCACAGGTAATAGATGGTATAAGTCAAATGCGAAAAAGTGTTGGGGTGTGGCCAGGGTTGTCCAATAGGTCACCATGGTGTTTCCTATTTAATGGATGGTATCCGATATGCACAACGGTTTGTCCGAGGGTCCTCAAAGTGTTTGTTAAATGCGATATCCGGTCTACCAGGGTACTGTAAAGCAAGTGCTTACTGTATAATACCACCATATTGTAGTATGGTACTATTAATTTCTTATTACAACTAAGCATTCAAGAAGGAGGCGACAATATTTGGCTAAGTTAAAGTGGGCAGAGTATAATACTGTACTGTGATTGGTTGGCCACTACAATACTGGACCTGGAAAGTCTCTATCTACAGTCTCTATCTATAGCCAGATCCCATAATTTCACAAGGGGTGGCCATTTGGTTTTAAGTTAATTATTTACGGGGAGGGCCATTAACCCACTTGTTCATGCATAGGGAACACATATGGGGTGGTTAAATGGTTATTACCCATCATTATAAATTGTTTCCTGGTTTACAGGAAACCATTAGGTTTGTCACTCAATGTAAAGCCAACTGAAAAGGAAAGAAGAGTTATAAAGAGTGACAGGAAAGATGAGAGGAATAGGAAGACAGGAGGGCAGACACAGATAAAGGATGATAAAGGTGAAGGAAGTAGTAAGCAGTACTACATCAAGTGAGTATATGATGGTCACCACCACCTACCACATGGAAAGTACAGTACTGTAACTAGTTTGTTTTCACCTGACAGTACTTGGCAACTTGCACAATTTACATAAATTGTGGTTGCATGAACTGTGATGATCCTTGGTTTGGAGTGTCTCCTTGATTATCAGTTAAACCAGCCCTCCGGTCTGACCACATCTGCTTGTCAGAAATGAGCTGAAAAGAGTTAAGGGATCTTTGGTTACAACACAAATGCTATGTTTAATAATAACCTGTGAAAACAGCAGCTAGCCACACAATTAGTCATATCATGCTGGCAAGGAGCTTGGTCACAAGTAGCCTATACCAAATCCAGGCAAGTTTTCCTTCACATCTTTTTTCTCACAAGTTTCCAGCACTTCCTGAGGATTAATTAGATGCCGGTCGACACTGATTCATTTGGTTGCTACGGGTTTCTATCAGATGAATATAACATCCCTCGTAAACTATAATGAAATACAATGGGTATTTTCTGGCAAAACGTTAGTTGTGGCAGTTTTGGACATTTTTGGTAGCCAAGGTTTCTCCTGCGGGTAATGAAATTGTCTGATATCCAAAATAGGATACAAAATTGGTAATTTGCAACTAAATGGTTAACTTGGCTTCCATCCCATGATAAACCCTTTGTACCAGTGCCTTTCACAACTTTATTCTCCTCTCTCTCCCACTCTCAACTGAAGATTGTCTCTGCTGATTTGTCCGTTTGTATCTATCTGTTTGTGTCAATATATTGTTTACCTGTTTGTTTATGTTTGTAGGCTATATGTTTGTCTCTATACTGCTTGTCTGTTTACCTCTGTAGGCTGCTGGCAGTCTCATGTTTGTCTACCTATTTATCACAGTTTCTCCGTTTTGTCCTCCTACCTATCTGTCAAAATTCCGATATCATGGAATATTACTGGCGGGGTCATCCAATGACAGTGAATACCCGTTCACTACAAAAACCTGCCAGTTAATTCATGCTACCTCCAGACGATTTTATTCAATTTAGTAATGATCTCTAAAACTGAAGCAGTCAATGAAGGCTGAATTCAACCCCCTCGAGTTCGAAGTCTTCCCTAGACAGGATAAAATCATCGCGAGCTGCCAAGATCAAAGTATAAATCGTCCTCGTGCTGAGTTGGCTAAACCTTCTCTGCGAGACTTCCTTGGGCTGAATAAAATCGTCTGATGATATAGCTTGAATAAGTTCATGTGGCGGCACCACGGATTAAACATAAAGGGGGACATTATTGCCATTTTAGCCCCTACTGGGTCTTGTTAGTTCTATGTAAACTTGGCCTATATTATCTTTTAGCGACGTTTCTTTAACGAATCAATAATAAAAAAGATATTACTAAAATTAAAAGGAACATTCACAGACGGTCCTGATTTATTTAAAATAATCAGGGTCAGTGTCCTTTTGAGAAGGAACCAACACTCAAGTCAGAATGCATTCCCGGCGCCACCGACTTGAGCGACGGGTGCGTGCCAGTTTTTCTGGCGATTCGCAGGATTTATTTTGACAGTAGTGTATCTTTCGCTTTCTTTAGTTCCCACGGCACCATATCTACTTCTGTAGACTGCTCCAAGTGCAATGTGCCTAGCAGCTTACATGAAGAGATAGGAAAGACGGTGCGACAATTCATCGTCATTCCTTAAACGTAAAGGACGCTGCTGGTGTGTATACTTTCTGCACAAGTGACTCTTGGTAAGTTTTGCCACAATTGGCTCGTATTTTCAGCTTTCATGGAGTCGTAAGGTTTTAAAATACTTGTACACATTTACATTTTCAACCTCCGTTTTTCCTAATTTCAAAATTCTCCCAACTTTGTGTTCGGGTAGGCTACAAGTTGGGAGGCAATATAGCTAAAAAAAAAAAAAAAAAAAAAAAAAAAGTATGCGAAGTAAATGATCATTAAAGTCCAACGATTTACACCAGATGTCTTGAAAAACACAGGTTTAATGTACAAAACGGACTGGGACTGAATCGGCATAATTAACCAAAAATGACGCCGTCATCCGCCGTTTGTATACTCCTGGTGGCGCGTTTTACTTTTCTGATTTTGCCACCTCCAAACTTTGGCTTTGGCAGGTTCTCTTGGAGTGAGGGAGTTAAACGGGGCTATATCTGACTCCTGCAGTTAGAAAAGTCTTCATGAAATCACTTGGACACGACAAACACTAATAAAAGCGTCAGCAGAGTAAAGGCTATGGGATTTTTTTTTTTTTTATTTATTAATGCTTTATCATGTGGTTGCAGGTCTTCCAAATTTCCTATTCAAATGGTCTTTCACAGGTTGATTAGGATAGGTTAGGTTGGAAGTTATGGTCTGGTATGAACTGGGGCTTCCAACGTTAGGATTAATGGCACTTAAGGGGGTCTAGGGGACGAAGCTAGACTGATTGGTTAGGTTGGTGAGGTCTTCAGCAGACAAGCTGCCATGGGCGTCCAAGCTCTCTCTCACCCTAAAATTAGTAAAATTTGTTTGTTCTGCTTACGATTTTAGTGTCTGAAGTGGACAGCCAGTTACCGCTATCCGTTTTGCTTATTGAACTTAAATTACTCTCCTTATGAACGTGAGAATGTAAGAAGGCAGGTGGAATTGCCTCTCCCATGTGGTAAACTTTTTTTATTTTTTTTTAATACCATCTGTCGACGTCTTGCATTTAAAGTTTATAATGATGAATAATACATTATATCTTACGATTATAAACAGCAGAGCTTCATCAGTATATGTCAGATGTGGGCGATAAGAAATTTTCGGCATGTATTCGCACTGTATCGGATACGTTTGTGAAGCTACAGAATGTGATGAATGTTTTTGGCGTATCAGATAGAGCCAGGATTCCGGTGTCATATGCACGGAGTGACATGTAGGAAGTTACCGTTCCCTTCTCTGCTTAGCCTGAATTAATCAAACCTAACTAAACCAAAACTAACCTTAACCTAACCTTATCATAGATCAACCCAACCCAAATAAACATAAACTAACCTTATTTCACAAAAATTAATGATTTCAAAATCTTCCTGTAACATATATATATATATATATATATATATATATATATATATATATATATATATATCCCATTGGATCCCAGGGGTGCTGGGCGAGGCATTGCACTGGGAGGGTACTAAGCGTACCGCCCTCCGCCTATCTGCTCATAGTCGCGAAGCTCATAGGTCCCTACCCGGGGGTTCCCTACTTTATAAAGACTTGAAAAATCCCAGTTCTGTCCAATACTCTGGACACTGGGCTCCAATAGGTTAAATAAATAAATAAACAAATATATATATATATATCGACCTATAGTTACCTATAGGTCGATAAGACATCTATCTTCCTGACACGTGTATTTCATAAAATGTTGATAAATGGCACAGTACTTGAGATACCATGCGGATACTTTCAAAATAGGTGCTAAAAAAAAAAAAAAAAAAAAAAAAAAAAAAAGGGGCACTCCGCGCATGCGCACTGAGCGGAACGGTAACTTCCAGCATAAGTCACTCCGTGCATACGACACCGGGGGCTTTAATGATGAGTGAATGGAAGCGTGGACCATTGGATTGGGCAGACTTGGGCTGTCTGCTGCTACTCACCCTGCCCTAGGGTGGGAAAGGAGGTCCGGATGACGATGATGAAGATTTGCTGTTTTTCATTCATGAAATTGTTCTTATTTCAGCAGAGAGTCATCATAATGAATGGGTTACTACCTCGAATGCGGATGTTCAGTTAAAAGCCATACTCTGTATTTCCCAAACAAAAATCAGCTGATGTTTGTTGACACGGCGGGATATTTAAATCCCCACGTGCTTAGCATGATTCTTGCCCTTGACCACCTCACAGGGAAAAAAAAAAAAAAAAAAGTCGGAAAAAGTATTTGGAATTGAAATAGAAACTGGAAACTTTACAGGGTTCCTGTCAGCACATGTAGCACTTCCTCTTTCCTTAACGAAAAATGAGTGATCGGTCGAATTTTCACTCTCCAAAGTTCTGGTTGCGCTCTGAAGGATTATGCTGAAAAAGCCCATCTTTTTAAATTTGCGTCCTGAATAATATACGATGTGGCTTATGCCTTAAAATGTACGATGTTGTGTTTTGGTCGTGGGAATGGCCGAGGATTTAAAAGGGCTGAACGACTGGTGAATGAAAGAATGGTTTAATATCGCTGAGAGTTTTGACGATGGTTAACTGCTTTGTGATTTCCTCTGTCTTGTTTCTGGAGTCTACATATCGCTTATAAATTATAATAGTGGGAATATAGAGAGGATGATAGGGACTGATTGGAGTGCAACCGTATATATATATGTGTTGTCGCCGCGCTGGCATATTAGTACTTTAAATGCACATGTTGCTTGGCTATATGCACTTTTTTTTTTTTTTTCACACAGCTTCGTTCCAGAAGTGAGAAAATGTATCTGAATACACGTACCATGCCTTGATTCATATGATGTCCAGTGTACACAGGGATTATGTAATTGAACTTCCTGTTGTCCAGGTGGCATATTACCTTGGCTGAGCGTTACTAGGCTACGGAACTTTCGGACAAACACCTGCTTGGTACCAGATCTAAGAAAAACATAGGATGTTTGTAAGCACCCAGTAGAGAGATATACGTTGTTCATTGGATACTAGGATAACAGGAGTCGTGTGTTATTGTACTTCCTGTGACCCAAGTGGTGTGTAGCAGTCATGGAGAGAGATGATGCCACATGGCGCTATTTTGGCCGACCGACAGTCCTCCTCCCAGGCTCCCTGGCTTGCCTGGGACCGTCAGCTGATCTCAGTGCTCCGTCAACTGTGGGGGTGAGAGGTTGTTTATCTTGTCTCCCCGATAGTGTTTGTGCACGCTCACAGAAAACTTGGTTGATTTTTATGCATCCGCGTGGCTCTGGATTTGGGCGGCCTTTATTGACTCCAAGGTATGTGGGAGCTCGAGTTTGGGTCGAAGTCCTGCTTAATGGGAGATTTCGGCTTCGGTAATAAAGATTTGACGCTGAAGTCGTCTTGCGGGAAAACAACAAATCGCCCTGCACCGGTGAATTAAACTGTGATAACCAACATAAATGGATAACTTGGGTTTTTGAAGAGTGGGTGTTGCGTGCAGTGTGTGGGCGTTTGCGTGTGTGTTGCGTGCATGGTGTCCCCAAGGTAGGGGGAGCTAGACGCCATGTGTTACAACCTTGCCTCGACACTTGCACACCACCCCAGCACTGATGAAATACCTGGCCCGCCCCTCCTCCTTCACTCACTCTGCACCAGGGCAACACCTCAAATTGCAGCTTTCCTTTCCGGTCAAAATTTCAGCAATTTCAGCTTCAACTCCTCCACTCCCTTTCGATTAATTTGATGTATTATGGGATTTTCTCTTATGAGACATATCTAACTTTTCTCTTACACTTCCGTTGCAGATCTGTAAAAACACATCAGTGCAGCTTTCCTTTCAGGTCGAAATTTGTTTCTCCCTCGCGATTATTTTGATGTCTTATCCGATTTTCTCATAAACTTGACTATCTTTTCCTTTTAGCATTTCCGTTGCAAATCAGTTAAATCCGAAATATAATCTGATGCTCAAAACGCCAGTTACGTATCTGCTTGTCATTAAAATTTTATAGTATATATATATATATTTATATATATATATATATATATATATATATATATATATATATATATATATATATATATATTTATATATATATATATATATATATATATATATATGTTTGAAGATAATTTTTTCCTCGTAATATTCCTTTAGTTCGCTATTCCTTTAAACATCCTGACAGCTTGGCATTCAGTCTTGTGGAGATGCATGAAATATATTACTACAATTTTCCACTTCAGCCAGATTTGAATTCGTAGCATGTGTTCGAAGATTACTTGAATGATGTAAAAATTTTCCTCCAAGTCTCTTCTCCTTTGAATACCTTGACAACCTTAGTCGGGCGTGAATTTTATGTGTTGGGAGATTCAATAAATATCCTATTGTGATAATTTTCTTCCAACTAAGCTTTGGTTTTTCAGGAAGAACGTGTGACGGGATTATTCTGCACATTCCTTTATTCTTTGTCCTTCCTGCATTATTATTATTGATGACTGGGAGTAGAAGTCATTTGCTTGTAACTTGTTTGTGAGTCAACTTCCTGAACATAATAATTTCCCTAGCTCTGGAGGTCTCGAGAGTTTCCGTCCTAACACCACAACGTTGATGTGTTTGAATGTAAATTCTGAACGCCTTAAAAGAAATCCTTAGTACCGGTACTAGTTGCAGAATTAGAATATTTTGATCACACACACACACACACACACACACACACACACACACACTAAATAATCGGACTGAAGACATTGACTTAAAAAAAAAAAAAACGTGAATGGGAGAAAAAAAAAAAGGGTTCTTTCAATCGTACTGTACGATAATTGCTGACGACCTCCGATAATTGCAGACAGCAGCCAATAATTGCAGTTTTCCACCAACATTTACTCTCTTACCATATAGTTATCTCAGAAATACTGTAGAATAATTGCTCACGACTATCGATATTTGCAGACTTCCACCAGCAGTTCCTACCACCTATAATTATTACCAGTATCTACCCTAGCAAATCTGTCATTTTTTTCTAGATTTGTTAGTTGTAAAGTAGATTGCAACAAAGATACCAAATTTATGAGCAGCTACCCTATTTATTAAAAGTGAGTGCGGGAGGATTTAAGCAAGCCCATGATTTTTTGACGGTCATTTCTGGAACACCTATAAATGATACGCGTAATTAGCCTGCATCTCACATTACACTGAGTGGTCAGCATCGATTCAGAAAGGTTAGATATGTTTTATCATCATTGCCTGTTTCAGAAATCATCGTCAGAATTAGGAAACTTTTTCTCACATTTGGACAGCATACCAGGAAGCCTCCCATAGCACGTTTATTTTCTTCCAGCTTGAAGATCTGCAACCCATTTTCAGCTCAGTTGATGGCCAAGTGTAGTCAGATTGAAGGGTTGATATGACTGGTTAACCAAGGAGGCTCATTCCTGTCCCATTACTAAGACTCATCGCATTTCACGTAACTAAAGCGTAGTATTTAAGCTGTGAGATTGACCTAGTTCCGTCAGATGAAAACAAACGAGTTGTAGCAGGCTACCTGAAGACGACAAACATGGCGAGACTCACGCGTACTAAAATTAAAGCCCTGACTTCAGAATGGTACCTTAATTATCCAGTAGTATTCAAGTTCTGTCGCCCAGTTCCGTCAAATGAATACGAACAACTGTAATGTAGGTGCCACGGATATTTGCCTAGTAGCACCCTGGCAATCATTGTTACTAAGTTGCCTTGGCGTTGGGTTGTCCAGATGCGCCCTTACGTAAGAAGCTGAGGGTCACGATCAGTCTTTTCAGTTGTTTGCTTTGGCCGGGCTATTGAAGGCGTCAGTAACTCTTTCATTATGAAAGTATGATTATTCCGTAACCTATGTTGTTAAGAGAACCATTTGCTTTTTCCATCACCGGACAAGGTAGTTGACTCTCATACTGTTAAGTATGCGTTGTCTGCTGAATAAATCGTCTGGCGGTAGGTAGAATACAGTAGAGTACATCTCATTGGTTGTGCCAACCATAAGAGAGGTAATGGTGACAGTATTAAAATACACTTGGGCTTGAAGGACGTATTGTCAACTGAATAAATCCGTCTGGTGGTGGCTGGAGTAGAATACTAGAGCTCTTCCGACGTTGAGAGGGTTAATCGTACTATTAATACTCCGTCTCCTAAGACTTGCTGTCAGTTGCTGCACTTTATGGAGGGGCAGTGGTATCATTAAAAAAAAAAAAGCCATAGAAAAAAGAAAGATTCCCTGCGGAAATGAATGTCAGAATCGAATCACATCTAAAACCAAATATAGTTGTGTTTCATTGTATGAATTTACCAGTGTTTTAATAAATGAGGCTGAAGGCAGTCACTCTAGTTATTAAACTGATTAAACCGATTACAGGTAGCGTAGGTAGCAACATTTACCTGTAAGGATACCAGGTAGGCACTGGTAATTTGTGTGGGACTATTAGATACGCTATAGCCGTTAGTATTTTTAGACAGTACCGTAATGATATATGTCAGTATTTTAGCGATCTTTTATTAAAATGAGTTACCGTGTTTGTAACATTTTGTTCACTACTTTTGAAGAATTGCAGGTAAACTAGGATCAGATTTTTTGGTTGTAATAGAGTATGATATGATACGGACATGACTCATTTGAAATATACACAGTATAATAGGGAATGCGATTAGAATAAGGATAGTTCATACGTGTATAATAATTACATATTAACCTCCTTTACTGAACCCGCAGTTAAAACATACATATTTTTTTTCGTACCCCGGATGTGCTCGAGGGGTAGGACGTGAGGCGGTGGACAGATAGATAGACTTATGTAATCAGAAAACAGCTCCAAATGTTATCACACTGGCTGCTTGAGTGGATGAGGTGGCTGCGTGTTGACTCAGCAGTTGACTCGCACCGCTGAGTGTATTTGGGTAGGCTCCGTAAAAGGCAGCAACTGCTCACACACCCCCACTATCACACTCCATTGCTGTCCCGCCGCTCGCCCTTTGATGCACAGGAGCTGGTAACTTGAGATTTTCC
This sequence comes from Coenobita brevimanus, assembly GCF_032717465.1. Lineage (NCBI taxonomy): Eukaryota > Metazoa > Arthropoda > Malacostraca > Decapoda > Coenobitidae > Coenobita > Coenobita brevimanus. Next base: position 27,648,647 of record NC_137048.1, read on the forward strand.
TCTGGTGTCGTGGAGGTGGAAGATTGTTACAAGAGAGGTGACAGCGTAATCTTATATTTGTGTGTGTGTGTGTGAGAGAGAGAGAGAGAGAGAGAGAGAGAGAGAGAGAGAGAGAGAGAGAGAGAGAGAGAGAGAGACCGGTAACTTACATCCGTTTGTTTAATTTGTTTATCAGCCAACACTGACGGGAGCTGGTAGCTTGATACCCTTTTGACCCTGTGGATGGCAAATTGTTTTAAGCACGCTTATAATTCTCTCTCTCTCTCTCTCTCTCTCTCTCTCTCTCTCTCTCTCTCTCTCTCTTTCTCTTTCTCAATTATCCATCTATCCATCAGTCTCTGTCTACATTTTTCTATCTGACCATCACCATCTATCTGTCTATCAGTTTGTGTATGTGTCTCTGTGTATCTATCTATATGTCTATCTGTCTGTCATTGTCTATTTTGTCAGTCTGTAGGGTTTGTATATATAATATTTTTTATAGATACCTTGTACTTAACATTTAAAAAATCTTGCTAATTTACTTTAATGAACATGAGGAGGCCTGTGTCTGGATCTTCATTCACAGACGGTACCTTGATAGACTATATTGCTTTGATGTTTTGGAAGGGATATTGTTACAAAGAAGCTTAATAGCCAAATGCTGCACGTTTGTTTAGAAGAGCTGATCAAAAAATATGTATAAAAGAGCTGATAAAATGATCTTCCTAAATTTCCTCTTGTCTTGGTAACCTGATACTCTCCCTTTATGCTGTGAAGAATAGCCTGAGTGTTACAAGGAAGCTAATATGTACGAGTATACCCTACTCTTGAGTACCAGGGTATTAGTTTATAAGAATGCTATAAAGATCTTGCTATATTATCCTTTTGAAGACATCTGTTTGTTCAATTTTTCTGTCTCGCCAACTTGATTGACTGTCTTGTATCTAATTCCTTGGATATCATGTAAGAAATATTATATCAGTAAATCTTGTAGACTAATCTTGGTGCAGTGATTAAAAAAAAAATCCCAGGTTTGCATTTTAGAAGATACTGGTAAATCCACCTGTTCGAATTTATCAGTCTCTCCTCCTTTGGGATTGGCCTTTCATTTTATGTAAGAAAAATTATACAAGGAAACCTATACCTTATCATGAATTTATGTTTACATGTCTTGATAGAAGATACCGGTATTGTCCATTGCCATCTGTAATACATACATTTTCCCAGGATGAAAGAATATGATAAGTTTAGATAATACAATAGCTAAACGTTTCACATTTTAGAATTGTGATCGCAGTAAAGCTTATTGCTCAGTCTAACATTTTTCCCTGATATAAGTATTGTGGTGGAACAAGCTATCACTGAAATTACAACATATTCTTTTGTTTTACCGCTTCTGGTCGTGGACGTCTTATAGGTTTGCATTGTAACTATCTGCAGACGATTATCTTAGCTACAGTTTAGGAAGGACGTGTGGAAGTGAAGGAGTTTATGAAAGTTATGTATAAATAAATCCTAAGCTGAAGAAACGCTTCTTAAGATGGCCAAAATTAAATACCGCTATAAAGAAAAGTGATTTAAGGCTGAAACGGTTAATCTCAGGCTCTCTTAATCTTGACTGACAGGACTTGCATCCTGTGATATTATCATTGCGTTGTTGTGGGAGAAAATTTATCACCGAGAAGACCGTAGCGTGTTCTTGCAATTTCTCTCTGTAAATATCACAAAGCTGCATTTGATTTTACCTTCCTTTTCACAAAAACAGCATATTTATTTCTTCACAATTTAGCGTAGGAAAATATCATTATCTCCTTTCTTATCTGGCCTTTCTGTCACTAGGCTTCTTTTATGTGTGACCTTTTTATCAACCCCGCATTGTTCAGGTAGCTCAGCCCCTTTAAAAACTTTACCCAAAGCTATTGTTTAGATACAGTATGCACATGGCCTTTTATTTAATCTTGCGTTGTTGGTGGGAGCGTTGTGGTGAATGATACGTTTATTTAAGCATTGCATCGTACAACTTTACGCTTAAGCTGTTTTTAGGTATGTACATGATCTTTTATTTAATCATGCAGTGTTGGTGGTAGTATATTGATAACATGATACTCTAGCTGTGGCTTAGATATGCACATGATCTTTTCTTTTATCTTGCATTGTTGGTGATAGCGTAGTGATTAAATGGTATGCCTGAGCCGCAGTTTAAATATCTAACTTTTCATGTCTGTGTTGACGTTGCGGATTGGTAACTAGATCTCCTTTGACTGCCTCCATTATTATTATTATTATTGTTATTATTATTATTATTATTATTGTTATTATTGTCTGATATTGTTTTAATATATTAGTTACTCATTCACTCACCATTCAAGCTCCCGGAATCCTGACTCTACTTGACAGCCCACCTAAGTTGAATAAAATCGTTTGTCAATAGTAAGAGTATAATAGAACGTCATTGGTCCGTATTTTAGTCAGCTATGGGGACTCCCTAACACATTTTCCTCAGCGGTTTGTTTTTGGATATGGCTGGTTAATATCCTTTGGTACTTCATGTAGCTTATGCAGGGTATGGCGATATTAGAACTACGTAACACAGATGAGGACAGTCGGGCGTAATTAAAAAAAAAAAAAAAAAAGTTCTTTAGGAAAAGGTGTTAGGGAGCTTCCTAAATACAGGCCATTGTGATAAATAGGTTTAAGTCCTCTTCATAATGAGGTCCTTTGTCTCATAATGACAGGCACATTTTTACACTCTCCGCTAATCTGTTTTTTCCCTAATAAAGCGATCATTAGTCATACTCCTACCTTTTATTATCGTCATTAAGCTCTTCAGTACGATGACGGGTTTTGTTTTCTTACCATCGCTACTTGTTTTTTTTTTTTAATGAGATGTTAGTACTGTGTCCTCTCATCGGTTAAGCTTACTCCCTAACACCTCTCCCATAGCGAGTCAGTTTTGGATACGACTGATTAATATCAGTTTGTTGATCATTTAGGCCTGTGCTTAGTATGACGGTGTTTGAATGATTTACATGGCACAGAAGAGGATAGCAAGGAGTAGTAAGCAAAATAAATCGCTTAAGAAGACGTGTTAGGGAGCTTCCTTAACTAGCGAGTATGTGGACGTTAGTGTGGTGCTGTCATCATGAACCCTTTCACGGTGGAGACAACTCTAGTATTATATTCTAACGCCAGACGATTTCATTCAGCTGAGAGTGAATCATGAGATCCTGACTGTGGTATTCTCGTGTGGTAAGGAAGCTCCCTAACGACTGTTCCCCAGCAATTTATTTAGGATATGGCTGGCTGATATCCTGTTGTATCTTATGGAGAGAATGTCGGAAGGATTAATGTAACACAAAGGAGGACCAAGATGCAATGTATAAGCAAATAAATCACTTAGGAAGAGGTGTTTGGAAGCCTCCATACCCGACGAGAAAACGGACTCAAGAATGTTAACATTCAAATTTCCCTCTTCTTATTCATGTTTTATCGGTACGGTACTTATCTTTCCATACCTATTTTTGTCAGTTATTATATATTGCTTGCACTGGCGTCTATATACTGTATAACTATTTTGCACGATTTTTCAGTGGTAAACGATTCGATTTCTTTTAATGAACTGTTGTCACTGGAAAATCGCATCTTTTATATTTTTCCCAGAATTGTGTGACTTTAACTTCTTTAAAGCAGTGACGTTTATATATATATACCGGTATATATATATATATATATATATATATATATATATATATATATATATATATATATATATATATATATATATATATATATATATATATATATATATATATATATATATATATATATATATATATATATATATATATATATATATATATATATATATATATATATATATATATATATATATCGGTATAATTCTTTCGTTGTTACTTAGATACGTACAGTATTTTATATTTTTGCGTTCTGTATGTGAATTGATTCAGCTTAGGAGAGACTTTTTTTGAACTGGAGATTCAGCCTTCATTAACCCCTTCAGTTTGGCTAATATTCCAGAAGCTGAATTAAATTAAATCCTTTGCAAGCGGCAGTAATACATTTTAAAAAGCCATTGTAGTGAAGAGATTTAATTAAAGACTAACACTGAAGGGACTGAAGCGCAACCATTGAATCGTGTCCCGCGAACGAGCTGTATCTTAGTGTGCCACTCTGTCAGTCATTCCTGGCACCCGTGTTTCCATCCATCCATCCGTCTGTCTACCCATCGAGGGTGTTCTAGTGGTGTCGATATATTTGTTTATCTGAAGTATCTCATGTGTATCTGACTCGGTGCTTCATTCCATCCATCTGTGTGTCTGTCTTTCTATATGTCTATCTCATCACTCTTTGTTTATCTATCTATATCAATCTGTATTTGTGTGTGCCAGTCTGTCTCTCTGCCTTTATCCGTGTCCCTGTCTCTGTCAATGTATCAGTGTTTTAGTTGAAAGACAGACTCTCTCTCTCTCTCTCTCTCTCTCTCTCTCTCTCTCTCTCTCATAATATATATACCCGGTCCGCCCCCTCCCAAACCTCACCCCACACACAGATTGAGTTTTTACATGGCGAGACTAAGAGATTTAAAGAGACAGTATAACCCACACATGCATTTAAAGCATCATAAATAATAGAGTGAATTTATTTACCTGTTTACATGGTGATCTGGGGTACCTGTAGCAGTGTTTTTCTGTTTGTATTGTGATTTATTTCCTCCTCCATCCTCACCCTCACACAATATCTATCTGCCTTTCTATATTTATCTATTTATCTGCCCGCTGTCTGTGCATTCATTCATTTTGTCTTCACCCCATACTTACCTGCCTCCCTGCCCATCTGTGTACCTGCAAACCACCTGTATGTTTATCTTTTGTTTCTGCTGCTGCTTACCTCCCAGTCCATTTATCTGTCTACGAGCAGTCATGATTCTTATTGTTTTTTCTACGTCTTACCTATATTGATCCACCTGTCCACCTATCGTTCTGCCTGTCTATTTATCTGCATATCCATCCATCCATCTTTATATCTATCCCACTTCACGTGCCTGTATCTGCCACCTCTCTTCCCCCCCCCCACCCCCAACGTGGAACTCCTCAAGCATGTCCACCTGACTCCGTGAAGGCATTTGCTTGCAGGGCCTTCATGTGGTTAGGGGTGAGAGAGAGAGAGAGAGAGAGAGAGAGAGAGAGAGAGAGAGAGAGAGAGAGCGAGAGAGAGCCGGGAGTGAAGAGGCAATGATTGATTCAGTGTTTGCATAGGTCATTAAATAAAACCCTTGTGCATAAGAGCCTGATATGTATTGCACGTTAAACCCTGAGACCTCCAGCGGTATCCCAGTGCTGAATAAAATCGTCTGTGGGTAGAATAGACAAGTAAAATCGTCTGTAGTTAGAATAGTCAAAGAAAATCGTCTGTAGTTAGAATAGTCAAAGAATATCGTCTGTAGTTAGAATAGGCAAAGAAAATCGTCTGTAGTTGGAATAGTGAAAGAAAATCGTCTGTAGTTGGAATAGTGAAAGAAAATCGTCCGTAGTTGGAATAGTGAAAGAAAATCGTCTGTAGTTGGAATAGTGAAAGAAAATCGTCTGTAGCTAGAATAGGCAAATAAAATCGTCTCCGTTAGGATAGGCAGGTCAAATCGTCTAGTTAGAGCAGCCAAGTTAAATCGTATGTAGTTATAATAGCTAAGCTGAATCGTCTGTAGTTAGAACTGGCAAATAAAATCGTCTGACGTTAGGATACCCAGTTGAAGATTGATGGTTAAATCGTCAGGTCAGATTTTTATTAAGCATAGGGGAGACCTTTCTTGGCTGGCGTCTTTATCTTGTTACCTTCAGACGATTTTATTCAGCCTAAAGGAGACTTTCAGAGCTGGAAGGGTTAAATGTAGCCTTTATTAACTCTACTACCAATTGTCAGTCCTGAATGAAATCGTCTGGAAGCAGTACAGATTAACTCACCAACCAACCAACTAACCAGCAAACCAGGTAAGCAACAACCTACAGTAATTATCTAACTGGCTAAATTACTGCTTATCTAACCGACTAAATAATTACGGCCCTTATCTGACTCACTAAATAACTACTTATCTAGCTAAGTAAGTAAATGCGTCACTGGCTTCAGGAGGTAAATAAGTTCAGGTACAGATCTCTCATAGGGAAGGTGAGATCAATGTGAAGGAGAATGGGAGATGATTGGGTGATTGAATGCTGCAGTGAATGGGGTGTGAGTGTTGGTATCAGGGTGTGAGATTGGTGAATAGAGTCGTGATTGGGTCATGAAGGTGTTTGGGGAAATCTAGTTGTCTGTGTTTATCTGTCTGGCTGGCTGGCTGTCTCGCCGTTTGCCTATCGATCTGGAGGTTTGTAAATAATTATGTCTGTCTCCCTGGCTGTCTAGCTTTGCACTCGTATCTACTGTATATCTGTCTGTTTATATAACTGTATCTGACCGTCTGTTAAACTGTCTATTTGTTTCTCTGTCTGTGTATTTGCTGTATATTTGTCCCTCAGCGAATCTACTAATTATCTATTTGGCCGCCTATTTATTTATTTATATATATATCTGTTTTTCTGTCTCTCTCTCTATCTGTATCTGACCATTTGTCTGTCTGTGTGTCCGTCTGTCCATATATGTACGGTATGTGTATTCCTGTTTATCGTTTTATGTACTAGTATACATATCGATATTAAAACGGCAGCCTAATATAATATACAGGAGGATGTTCAAAGTGTAATGGGCAAAATAAATCGCATAGTAGTAAGAAGTGCTACAATGTTTTCCAAGCCATTGAGATGAAGGAACTCTCTCTCTCTCTCTCTCTCTCTCTCTCTCTCTCTCTCTCTCTCTCCACATCTAAGAACCTATTTTAAGCATCTGTACATTGTCTGTTCTCATGTGGTGCTTAATTTAACCAGTCCATTCTCCCATATTACAAGTGACACCAATAGCCTTTGCTTGTTATAACTAGCCTGGTCTCCTTATTGCAAGTGACACTGATATTCTTTGCTTGTCATTACTAGCTCATTCTCCTTGTTACGCTTTATACTAATAGCCTTTGTTTGTTATAATTAGCCCGTTCTCCTAATTACAGTTGACAGTAATAGCCGTTGCTTTGACATGCGCCTATCTTAGACTCTCTTACGCTATACATCCACGTTTTAAACTCAATTCAATTACGTATTTTTTATTTTTACTTCCTCCAGACGATTTTATTCAGCTTCCCAGCCAACTCTCGCAGTCGTGGAGTAACAGGTAGCCTTGGTTTAACCCCTCCAGTTGAAAAGGCCCATCCCAAGTTGAATAAAATCGTCTGGAAGTAGCAACAATGACGTCAAAATATGCATCATAGGATTGAAGGGGCTAATAGTGATAGGCTGAGTGGTTAGTAAGGACTAGGAGATCAAAATAATGTCACTTATTCTCCTCTCCTTATTTATAGGCGGCAGGATTCCAGTCTGACATTTGTAATACGTCAGAGTAAACGTATCGGGATATTTTCTGCATTTTATGAGTTACCGATACTTGTTGAATTTGTGAGGACGATACAGGTTCGATTCGTGCAATAAGAATACGCCTTATTACATACTGAACGGTTTTATTCTGCGTTGTGGAAACCTCTTAGGCCCTAATACCTCTTCCTAAGTAATTTATTTTGCTTTATTTCTCCTTACTCTCCTCTTCCATGCCATTGAAATCATTCGGATACCACCAGTTCAGTATATAGCCTATACCGTAATTCAAATCCGTATCCAAAAATAAATCGCTAAAGAAGAGGTGTTAGGGAGCTTCCTTAACCGACGAGAATACGGACCTTTCACTACGATGGTATTTTTTTGTACATTATTCTTGCCGTGACCAGACGATTTTATTCTGCGACTGGTGAAGGGGTTCATTAAGACTGTATCTAACCCCCTTCAGCTCGAAAAATCTCTCCTAAGCTAAATAAAATCGTCAGGTGATGTCACGAATAATATTGATAATAATAATGATGATGGTGATGCCGGTAGTAATAGCAGTAAATAATAATAATAATAATAATACCGGAAATAATAATAATAATAATAATAATAATAATAGTAAATAATAATAATAATGTGTCACAGGACAGAAGGGATAAAATAATTGCGAAGGGGAGGCATCTGCATGTACAGTAGTATCAGTCCCTAATTCAATACGGATATTAACAGAACGCATTTGAGTATCAGATCTGGTTAGCCTGCATCCCACATTCCAAACTGCAGTCAGCAACGGTATAGAGAACGAGGACAGGCATGCTATGTTTTTATTAGATGGATTCTGAAATTATCGTCAGAAATTCGGTGTTTGTTTTCCTCTTTTCGATGAAGGCTTTAATGCTTCGGTCCGGCTTAACGTAGTGGTGTGCTGTGTATCTGTTTTGTTTTTGTCACCTTCTCATGATTTTACTCAATCTGGGAAAGGTAGCTCACAGTGAATGGGTTAATAAAAGACAATTAAGATTTTATATTATGGATACACACACACACACACACACACACACACACACACACACACACACACACACACACACACACACACACACACACACACACACACACACACACGTATCTCACATCTGCGAAATATCCCCAGCAACCTCTCTCTCTCTCTCTCTCTCTCTCTCTCTCTCTCCATAAATCCACTACATCCCCCCCCTTCCTACAGACCCCCCATACCCTGGTGTGTGTAGGAGGGTGGTGGCCAATGTAAACAAACGCACGTGTTTTGGTGTTGTCTTTGGCTAGGGTCCCCACCACAAGTATGAGGGGCGTAATTGGGTTCCTCTGGCTGATTGTGTAAGAAAACGGCATTCCCCTGCTCTCCTGGCTGTCCACTTAATTACTGCCATGTTAAGTAGTGCAGTAGTGCGTGACGATGACGTGTGATTCTTTTTTTTTTTTTTTTTTGCCACAGACGATCGTATTTAGTTCAGGACGGTCTTGTTGAAATTGAGATCTGGGTACCTGTATAATTGTATAGTCTTCATTAACCTTTTTACAGTTAGAGATCCTTCCCAGGTTGATTATTTGTTTTTCTCATCGTGTAATACATAAACTAAAAAAGAAATCGAAGGTAAACAACACACTTTGTGAGGTGGAGGTCTTTACTGAATAAGAACATTTCCTTCAACTGAACTTTATCAAGAGCGTAACGTTGTCACTCAGTAAAGAGCTCCTCTTTACGATGTGTGTGTGTGTGTGTGTGTGTGTGTGTGTGTGTGTGTGTGTGTATTTTGTTGGCATTATCTGCCGTATAGTATACTTAAAGATATATTTAAATGTTTGAAGGTTTGATTATACTACTACTGCAACTGTTTCGCAACGAAAAGTCTCTCATTAGTTCAGTAAAAGTGTTGATTGATAGTGAAAGTAACATAAAAGGATAAAATCTTTTGGCGGAAGCAGGAATAAAATAAAGAATGGTTATACCAGGAGATTACTGAAATGAGAGACGCAGTTGGACTGATGTAGCCATATTTTAAACGAGCACAACATTCCTCGGTGCTAATTTACCCGCTGCAATGTAGGCTACACGGAAGAACTGGGTGGCCGGGAAAACACAGGAAGGATCTCAACTGATTTCCCCTCCCCCCTCCCCGAAAAAAAAAAAGATAAAGTAAAAGTGTGCAACTAATGAGAGAGGTTGGGTAATGTGTTCTTTGAAACGTTACAGAATGGAGTTAGGTAGTTTCCTGTTTTTTTTTTTTTTCCCTCACGCCCATATAATCGGGTTTACAATGTGGGCCACTTAATAGCTATATATGGTGAAGTTGACATTAACCTTTACAGCGCGGGAAAGCACTCGTAAGCTAAGAATAAAACTTGTGGTAGTAGCCAGAATAAAGTACTTAGCCAATATAGGATGCTTGAGATACTGGTGCTAAGGATTTACTCTAATTTTCAGCTCAGGTTCTTAAGGGATGTCTGAAACGTTTTGGGAATTTACTTTGGCTACCATCAGGCGATATTAAAGGATGGCTGAAACATTTTAGGATTTTAATCTAACAGCCACCAGACGTTTATGATTTTACTGTGTCTGTCTGGCAACCTTCAGGGGTTTTTAAAGGACAGCTGAAACATTTTAGGATTTTACTGAAACTGCCGCCAGTCGTTTAGGTTTTAATATGTCTGTCACCAGACGTTTTTAAAGGATAGCTGAAACGTTTTAGGATTTTACTCTGCCACCTAACCTTTATGAAGGACGGCTGAGACGTTTTAGGAATTTCCTCACGTTTTTATTTTTAATCACGGTTTTATTCACCCGAGGGAGACCTTTTTCAGTGGAAGAATTTAATAAAATCTTCACACGGTGTCCCCCTTTATAGCGTAGGCCAGATTGCAGACGTCTTGTATGTAAATTTGAACTCTGAGCTAGAAAGCGACGGGAGAAACTTTAATGTATTGAAGGAGTCAGCGTTTATTGATATGTAGAGCTGGATCTGAAAGTTGAGAGAGGCGCGGGAACGTTGCCAGTAGGTGTTTTGATTAGAGTCTAAGATTTGTTGTTATGTAAATGACGTCTCTGTTTGATATCTTCACATTTCCTCACGGCATTCTTGTTAAGCTACATATATTGTTAAAGGGAGGCAACTGGTATTTTGTAAGGGTCATTCATTCTTATATATATATATATATATATATATATATATATATATATATATATATATATATATATATATATATATATATATATATATATGGATATAATGAACCTGTATTTGAAGAGAGCGAAGTATTTTAGGAGAGAGAGAGAGAGAGAGAGAGAGAGAGAGAGAGAGTTATATCCCAGATATTGGACTTAAATCCCTTATGTAACTCTTTCATCGCGTGTTGCAAGAGAGAACAGCTTGAGAGGAGGGAGTGTCCAGGAATTCCTTGTTGGAAACTGCACTATTTACTTTCTGCTTGACCAGTGAATCGTAGATATATCTTAGAGCATTTCCCGTTAACCTGCATATGATTGAACAGCTCTGAGATTCTATTCCAGTAACGCCAGATGAGTTATTCAGCTGAGAGCGAGAATAGTAACCTGAGAGTAACAGTCAGCATTAACCCTCACACGGTCGGGACAATTCATATATTCCGTTCTAGCTAATAGCAAACGATTTTATTCAGCTATGTAATTCATAAGGGGGGGGGTTGAGGGAAAACAGCCCCCCAAAATGACCATGGGAATACAACCCTGGCTGTATTACGTAACCATTTAAAACCCCATATTTGAGACGTGGGAGGAACCTGCATACTGAGTGTTGTTTTATCCTTCAGCTCTAAACCCAAGAATACAACCTAAGAATACAAATCAGGAATACAACTTTAGAATATTTCCATAGGTTTATCTTACGGTAATTTTTTGAACCCCTGGGTGTGGGAGGAGGTTATGTGGCGAGAGTGGTATTATCCTGGAACTCTAAGCATGAGAATACAACTGTGAGAATGAATACATCCATCAGAATACAACACAACTAGACCTCTTTTTGAACTCCTTGTTTGAAGCGTGGTAGGAGGCGGTGTTGGTAAGAGTGGTAATATCCTGCAACACGAGAGTATATATGCTGGAAACATGAGAAGGCAGCCATGAGAATACAACTCTAGAATACAACCCTTGATCTCTTACGTATCTTTTTGAACTCCCTCCTGGAAGTGTGGGAGGAGGCTGTGTGACGAGATTGATATTGTCCTAGAACTATAAGCATGAAAATACAATCGTGAGAATACAACCCCAGATCTCAGGTGACTTTTTGAACTCCCTCTTGGAAGTGTGGGAGGGGGCTGTGTTGGAATTCTAAGCATGGGAATACAATGATGGGAATACAGCCTAAGAATACAACCGTGAGAATACAACTCCGGATCCCTTACGTAACTTTCTGAACACTCTCTTGGAACTGTGGGAGGAGGAGAGTGGTATTATCCTGGAACACTAAACCCAAGAAGGACCTGATAAACAAAAAGAGCTGTATTTGCCGATGGTCCCTCAGTAAATATTAGCATGGGGTGGGTCTGTGTGCATGGGGGGAAAGAGGAGGGGTGGATCTGTATGGGGGAGATGCGGGAGAGGGGAAAGGAGTGGGGTTCTGGAAGGGAAAATGGTAGGGGGAGAAAGGGATGCTGAGGAAGATTGTGTGTATGGGGAGAAGGGGAGAAGTAGGTCTGTATGGGGGAGATGGGAGAGGGAAACGAGTGAGGTTAGAGGAAGGGATAACGGTGGGGAAGGATGGAAGAAGGGGAGAAAATAGCGGGGAA